>NC_080169.1:40106060-40448888 GCF_950295315.1 Erinaceus europaeus
GGAGAAGATCTTCTCATGCCATACATCAGACAAGAAACTAGTCACCAAAATATATAAAGAGCTCAGCAAACTTAGCCGCAAAAAAGCAAATGACCCCATCCAAAAATGGGCAGAGGATATGAACAAAACATTCACCACAGAGGAGATCCAAAAGGCTAACAAACATATGAAAAACTGCTCTAGGTCAATGATTGTCAGAGAAATGCAAATTAAGACAACACTAAGATACCACCTCACTCCTGTAAGAATGGCATACATCAAAAAGGACAGCAGCAACAAATGCTGGAGAGGATGTGGGGACAGAGGAATCCTTTTACATTGCTGGTGGGAATGTAAATTGGTCCAGCCTCTGTGGAGAGCAGTCTGGAAAACTCTCAGAAGGCTAGACATGGACCTTCCATATGATCCAGTAATTCGTCTCCTGGGGTTATACCCAAGGACTCCATAACACCCCACCAAAAAGAGGTGTGTACTTCTATATTCATAGCAGCACAATTCATAATAGCTAAAACCTGGAAGCAACCTAGGTCCCCAACAACAAATGAGTGGCTTAGAAAGCTGTGGTATATATAGACAATGGAATACTATGCAGCTATCAAGAACAATGAACCCACCTTCTCTGACCCATCTTGGACAGAGCTAGAAGGAATTATGTTAAGTGAGCTAAGTCAGAAAGATAAAGATGAGTATGGGATGATCCCCCTCATCCACAGAAGATGAGTAAGAAGATCTGAAAGGGAAACTAAAAGCAGGACCTGACCAAAATGTAAGTAGGGCACCAAAGTAAAAGCCCTGTGGTGAGGGGTAGACATGCAGTTTCTTGGGCCAGTGGGGAGTGGAAGTGGGTGAGATGGATGGGACACAGTCTTTTGGTGGTGGGAATGGTGTTTATGTACACTCCTAGCAAAATGTAGACATACAAACCACTAGTTAATTAATATGAGATGGGGAAAATCAATTGTATGTCTCAAAGTTTTTCAAAACACAAACTGAATCTTTTAAATATATAGGCTGTGTATTTGATATGCAGACTCTCTCAAAAGCCTAGACCAAGTAGATTAGAAGCATCCAATAGCATAGCTATATACAAGATACTGGGTACTCTACAGCAAACCCTAACAAAAGAGTTTTTCAAAGTTAACCCAATTACCAAATAATGTGATGATAACATTAACTATTGATTGTCTTTTTGAACCCTAAGACAGCAGGAATCTCACATCTCCACTATAGAGCCCCTACTTCCCCCAGTCCTGGAACCCTTGAATATGGCCCACTTTCCCATATGCCTCTCCCAATCCATATCAAATAATATTGCATCGCTGACCACAACCTAACCAACGCAACGATTGCCACCTCAACGTGCTTCACCTCAGACTGTGTCCAGAGACTTCACGTGTGGAATGACAACCCTTCAGCTTCCTTACTCGGGTGAGACCTTTCCTTTTATAGTACACTCTAATTTCATCTCAGGTAGTTCACTTTCTAACAAAGTCCCATAACCTAGATATACACCAGTTTCTGTGAGAGAGAGCTTATGTTCACATGTATCCATAAACTACTATAAAATATATACCTGAAAGCAGAAGTACACTAGGGTTTGCAGTGAGTACCTCCCTAACACTTCCTCTTCACTATTCCAAGCTTTGGGTCCATGATTGCTTAACAGTATGTTTGGCTTTGTATGTTAACTCTCTTTTCAATCACCAGGTTCCAGATGCCATCAGGATGCTAGCCAGGCTTCCCTTGATTGTAGGCCCCACCAATGTGTCCTGGAGCTCAGCTTCCCCAGAGACCCACCCTACTAGGGAAAGAGAGAGGCAGACTGGGAGCATGGACCGACCAGTCAACACCCATGTTCAGCGGGGAAGCAATTACAGAAGCCAGACCTTCTACCTTCTGCAACCCTCTATGACCCTGGGTCCATGCTCCCAGAGGGATAGAGAATGGGAAAGCTATCAGGGGAGGGCGTGGGATATGGAGATTGGGTGGTGGGAATTGTGTGGAGTTGTACCCCTCCTACCCTATGGTTTTGTTAATTAGTCCTTTCTTAAATTAAAAAAATATTTAAAAAAATAGCCCAGGCCCAGATGGCTTCACAAATGAATTCTACAAAACTTCAAGGAAAAACTAACACTTGTACTTTCCACACTCTTCCAAAATATCAAAGATGCAGAAACACTTCCTTCCACCTTTTATGAATTCAACATCACTATGTTACCAAAGTATACAGAGTTGCAACCAAAAAAGAAACCTACAGACTAATATTTCTAATGAGCACAGATGCTAATATTATAACCAAAATCCTAGTATTATGACTATACCACTATATCCAAAAAGTTATACACCACAACCAAGTGGGATTTAGTCCAAGAATTCAAGGATTGTCCCACATACATAAGTCAATAAGTTGTGCTTCCTTACAACCACAAAACAAATCCAGACTCCACAAGATTATCTCATTATCTGTCAAAAGCAAAGACAGCTTTGACAAGACCCAATATTTATTCATAATCAAAACATTAAAAAGTGATTGTAAAGACTCCTCTGCTAAATATGAATATGTTTACAGATCAATGTGGTAAACAGTTAATGGTTTTTATTCACTGTCCTCATTTTTTGGAGCTACTCTTTGCCCTAATCCAGCTTTCTATCACAAATCTCAACTCTGACATCATCTTCCCAGACTATTTTCATTCCACCTGCATTTTATCTATCAAGCTCAGGCACAAACTACTAAAATAATGAGCCCCTGGGGACATATTTAAAAGACTTCCTAGTTTCTTACCATCTGAAGACCCTTAATTTCATCTGCTCTATTTCTACCTCTGGATTCCTGTTTATTAAACAAATTTGTCCTGCTCTATAGTTTACCATCTTTAAGCCACCAGGTTGGAGTTGCTACCATAATGCTATACTGACTTACCTGGGCAAACAACTTCACCAATATGTCCCAAAGTCTCACCTCTCCAGAGCCATACCCCACAAGGGAACTATAGAAATAGGCTGGGAGTATAGACTGACCTGCCAAAGTTCAACAGATAAGTTATTATGAAGCTAGATCTCCCACCTTCTTCACCCCCATAAAGAATTTTGGTTCATACTTCCAAAAGGATAAAGAATAAATAATTTTCCATAGGAGATGATGGGGCACAGAACTCTGGTGGTGGAAACTGTATGGAATTGTACCCCCATTATTTTACAATCTTGTTAATCACTACTAACTCACTAATAAAACATTTAAAAAAGGAAGGGGAGGTTGGAGGTAGATATCATGATGGCTATGCAAACAGACTCTCATGCTTAAGGCTACCAGGTCCCAGGTTCAATCCTCTGAATCATTACAAGCCAGAGCAAAGAAGTGTTCTGTTAAAAAAAATGGGGATAGAGGGAGTAGGAAGATGGCGGCCTGAGAAGTCACTAACAGCGAGTGCTCTGATCGCATCGTCGGCAACTGTAGGATTTTCTGCCTTTAGCAGGCCAGTCAATAAGGGGGAACACCAAAGAAGTGATTACAATTTAATTTGGGTTAAGAATTAGAGTAAAGGTGACACGGACTAGCGGGATGCCAGAATTCCCAGGCGGCACCGGACAAGGCGAGTGCACCGGGTATTGTCCTCCGCCAGCCCAGGAAGGCGGCTCCTCCGCCGGTTGCAGAGCGCGGCGGGCAGAGGACCCGGAGAGAGCACTTTAGCTCGGGGGCTTCCTCTTGGGAGTCTCCAGGGTCCACCGCGACCCTGAGGGCGGATCCAAAGACTTCTTGAGTATAGCTCACATTGGATCAAAGGACTTGGAGCTAGTTTTCATTTTTGAGAAATCCTTTAAAAAAGTCTGGAGGGGGGGGTTTCCCGGAAGATGGCGGACTACGGAGAAGCGGCTAGCCTTGGAGCTCCAGACACATCTCGTGTAAACAATAGGATTTTCTGCCTTTAGCAGGCCAGCCAATAAGGGGCCATAGCGGTGACAACAAGGAGGTGTCTATAACTTAATTTGGGTTAAGAATTAGAGTATAGGAAAAAAATTCTTTTTTCCTCCTTTTAATTTTCAAGCATACATCCTTCCCGCAGCCCCCCTCCCCCCATAAGCAGTGCCTGGGACCAGCTACTAGCAGGATACCCCATACCACCAAACAGGGTTTTTTTTTTTTTAATTCACTGATACACATTTGGGAAGTTCCTCGCACTGCTCTTTAATTACAACTCTTCTTCTTATCTTCCCCCTTTTCTCTCTCTTATCTCTCTCTCTCTCTTTCTCTCTCTCTTTTTTTAATTTTGCCATACACTTCTTTCTTCTTTGCCTTTCTGAATTTGTGAATTACTTTGGGGAAGAAATCTGACCCAGAGTGGACTCTCTATGTGTGTATCTCTGCTCTAGTTCCCTTTACACTCTTGTTACCCCTAGAATATACACTGGATAGTAGATTTACATAACTGTCTATCCTTGCTATCCTCTCTTTCTTTTCTCTTTCTTCACTGGGATTTGGTTACTATTTTTTCATGGACTGGAGAAATTGTTTGGCTAACTGGTAACGATTAAACTCCTTCAATACTTACTTCAGTTGCTACTGTTATTCCGGAGGTTGGTGAGTGCAATTGTCATAAAGGTATTTAGTACAGTGTTACTTATTCTCAAAACACAACAACTGAGGAACAACAGAGTATAAAAAAAAAGAGAGAAACACATAAATAAAAAAAAATGGGTAGATTAAAAACAAATAAAACTGCTACCCCAATGAATGAAGACAAGAGCCCAGAAGAAACCACAAATCAGTCAGAAGTAACTGTAAGTAATAAGAAAAGTATGCAAGCAATAATAAACTTATTAATCACAGAAATGAAAACAACATTGGAGGAAAGGAATGGCAGTATTAGGGAAACAACAGTTGAGACCCCCAAGGAAAATACTGATTATCTTGAGATAATTAGAGAACTGAAAGCTGAAATAGCTGTAATGAAGAAAGAAGCTGAGGCAAGGGAAAGCAGACTAACAGAAGCAGAAAACAGAATTATTCAGACAGAGGATGAGTTAGATAAAACTAAGAAAGAGGTGAAAGAGCTTAAAAAGAGATTGAGAGACACTGAAAACAACAACAGAGACATATGAGATGATCTCAAAAGAAGTAACATTCGTATAATTGGCCTGCCAGAGGAAGAAAGAGAGGAAGGGGAAGCAAACATTCTAGAGGAAATAATACAAGAAAATTTCCCAGACCTGAATAACAGAAAAGATATCAAGGTTCAAGAGGCCCAAAGAGTACCAAACAGAATCAACCCAGACCTGAAGACACCAAGACACATCATAGTCACAATGAGAAGAAGTAAGGATGAAGAAACGATCCTAAAGGCTGCAAGAGAGAAAAAAAAAGTCACATACAGGGGAAAACCCATGACTATCTGCAGATTTCTCAACTCAAACTCTAAAAGCCAGAAGGGAGTGGCAAGATATCTATCGAGCCCTGAATGAAAAAGGGTTTCAACCAAGGATAATATATCCTGCTAGACTTTCATTCAAGCTAGATGGAGGGATCAAAACCTTCTTAGACAAACAACAGTTAAAGGAGGCAACTATCACCAAGCCGGCCCTGAAAGAGGTACTAAAAGACCTCTTATAAACAAGAACATCACTATAATACTTGCAATATATCAGAGTAAACAAATTTTTTTTTAGAACAATGGCACTACAATACATTAAATCCATAATATCAATAAATGTCAATGGCTTAAACTCACCCATCAAAAGGCACAGGGTGGGGGGATGGATCAGAAAACATAACCCAACCATATGCTGCTTGCAAGAATCCCATCTGTCACAACAAGATAAACACAGACTTAAAGTGAAAGGATGGAAAACTATCATACAGGCTAACGGTCCACAAAAAAGGGCAGGAACAGCCATTCTCATCTCAGACACGATAGATTTTAAATTAAATCAAGTAATAAAAGATAGGCAAGGACATTACATAATGATTAGAGGATCAATCAGCCAAGAAGACTTAACAATTATTAAAATCTATGCACCCAAGAGGGACCATCTAAATACATTAAGCATCTACTGAAAGAATTTCAAAAATACATGAATAGTAATACAATAATAGTGGGAGACTTCAATACCCCACTCTCACACTTAGACAGATCAACAAAGCAGAGAACCAATAAAGATAAAAGAGAATTGAATGAAGAGATTGACAGACCAGACCTCTTTGACATTTTCAGACTCCTCCACCCCAAAAAACTGGAATACACCATCTTTTCAAATCCACATAACACATACTCAAGGATAGACCACATGTTAGGCCACAAAGACAGCATCAATAAATTCAAGAGCATTGAAATCATCCCAAGTATCTTCTCAGACCACAGTGGAGTAAAACTAACTTTTAACAACAAACGGAAAATTATTAAAAGACATAGAATTTGGAAACTAAACAACATGCTCCTTAAGAACCACTGGTTCAGAGACTCACTCAAACAGAAAATTCAAATGTTCCTGGAAACTAATGAAAATGAAGACACAACCTATGAAAATATTTGGGACACAGCGAAAGCAGTACTGAGAGGGAAACTTATAGCCATACAATCACATATTAAACACCAAGAAGAAGCCCAAATGAATGACCTTACTACACACCTCAAGGACTTAGAGGAAGAGGAACAAAGGAACCCTAAAGCAACCAGAAGGACAGAAATCACTAAAGTTAGAGCAGAAATAAACAACATCGAAAATAAAAGAACCATACAAAAGATCAATGAAGCCAAATGTTGGTTCTTTGAAAGATTAAACAAAATTGACAAACCCCTAGCCAGACTCACCAAACAAAAAAGAGAGAAAACTCAAATTAATAGAATTGTAAACGATACAGGAGATATCACAACTGACACCACAGAAATCCAGAGAATTCTGCGAAACTTCTATAAAGAACTATATGCCACCAAGCTAGACAATCTGGAAGAAATGGAACAATTCCTAGAAACCTATGCACTTCCAAAACTGAACCAAGATAACTACAAAATCTAAGTGCACCAATCAAAGACAAAGAAATTGAAACCATTATTAAGAATTTCCCCAACAACAAAAGTCCTGGACCAGATGGCTTCACAAACGAATTCTACAAAACTTTCAGGAAACAGTTAATACCCATACTTTTTAAGCTATTCCATAAGATAGAAGAAACAGGAATACTCTCTTCCACCTTTTATGAAGCCAACATCACCCTGATACCAAAAGCTGATAGGGACAGAACAAAAAAGGAAAACTACAGACCAATATCTCTGATGAACATAGAAGCCAAAATATTAAACAAGATCTTGGCCAACCGGATACAGCAACACATCAAAAAGATTGTTCATCATGACCAAGTGGGATTCATCCCAGGAATGCAATGCTGGTTCAACATCCGTAAATCAATCAATGTCATTCATCACATCAATAAAAGCAAAGCTAAAAAACACATGATAATCTCAATAGATGCAGAGAAAGCCTTTGACAAAATCCAACCCCCATTCATGCTCAAAACTACAAAAAATGGGAATAGATGGGAAATTCCTCAAGATAGTGGAGTCTATATATAGCAAACCTACAGCCAACATCATATTCAATGGACAGAAGCTGAAAGCATTCCCCCTCAGATCGGGGACTAGACAAGGCTGTCCACTGTCACCGTTACTCTTCAAAATAGTATTGGAAGTTCTTGCCATAGCAATCAGGCAAGAGAAAGAAATCAAAGGGATACAGATTGGAAGGGAAGAAGTCAAGCTCTCACTATTTGCAGATGATATGATAGTATACATAGAAAGACCTAAAGAATCCAGTAGAAAATTACTGGAAGTTGTTAGGCAATATAGCAAGGTATCAGGCTACAAAATCAATGTACAAAAATCAGTGGCATTTCTTTATGCAAACACTAAATCTGAAGAAGAAGACATCCAGAAATCACTCCCATTTACTGTTTCAGCAAAATCAATCAAATACCTAGGAATAAAGTTGACCAAAGAAGTGAAAGACTTGTATGCTGAAAACTATGAGTCGCTACTCAAGGAAATAGAAACTGATACCAAGAAATGGAAAGATATCCCATGCTCATGGATTGGAAGAATAAATATCATCAAAATGAATATTCTCCCCAGAGCCATATACAAATTTAATGCAATACCCATCAAAGTTCCACCAGGCTTCTTTAAGAGAATAGAACAAACACTACAATCATTTATCTGGAACCTGAAGACACATAGAATTGCCAAAACCATCTTAAGGAAAAGAAACAGAAATGGAGGCATCACACTCCCAGACCTTAAACTATATTATAAAGCCATCATCATCAAAACAGCATGGTACTGGAACAAAAATAGGCACACAGACCAGTGGAACAGAATTGAAAGCCCAGAAGTAAATCCCAACACCTATGGGCATCTAATCTTTGATAAGGGGACCCAAAGTATTAAATGGAAAAAGGAGGCTCTCTTCAATAAATGGTGCTGGGAAAACTGGGTTGAAACATGCAGAAGAATGAAATTGAACCACTTTATCTCACCAGAAACAAAAATCAACTCCAAATGGATCAAAGACCTAGATGTCAGACCAGAAACAATCAAATACTTAGAGGAAAACATTGGTAAAACACTTTCCCACATACACCTCAAGGACATCTTTGATGAAACAAACCCAATTGCAAGCAAGACCAAAGCAGAAACAAACCAATGGGACTACATCAAATTTAAAAGCTTCTGCACATCCAAAGAAACTATTAAACAAACAGAGAGACCCCTCAAAGAATGGGAGAAGATCTTCACATGCCAGACATCAGACAAGAAACTAATCACCAAAATATATAAAGAGCTCAGCAAACTTAGCCGCAAAAAAGCAAATGACCCCATCCAAAAATGGGCAGAGGAAATGAACAACACATTCACCACAGAGGAGATCCAAAAGGCTAACAAACATATGAAAAACTGCTCTAGGTCACTGATTGTCAGAGAAATGCAAATTAAGACAACACTAAGATACCACCTCACTCCTGTAAGAATGGCATACATCAAAAAGGACAGCAGCAACAAATGCTGGAGAGGATGTGGGGACAGAGGAACCCTTTTACATTGCTGGTGGGAATGTAAATTGGTATAGCCTCTGTGGAGAGCAGTCTGGAAAACTCTCAGAAGGCTAGACATGGACCTTCCATATGATCCAGTAATTCCTCTCCTGGGGTTATACCCCAAGGACTCCATAACACCCAACCAAAAAGAGGTGTGTACTCCTATGTTCATAGCAGCACAATTCATAATAGCTAAAACCTGGAAGCAACCCAGGTGCCCAACAACAGATGAGTGGCTGAGAAAGCTGTGGTATATATACACAACGGAATACTATGCAGCAGCTATCAAGAACAATGAACCCACCTTCTCTGACCCATCTTGGACAGAGCTAGAAGGAATTATGTTAAGTGAACTAAGTCAGAAAGATAAAGATGAGTATGGGATGATCCCACTCATCAACAGAAGCTGACTTAGAAGATCTGAAAGGGAAACTAAAAGCAGGACCTGATCAAATTGTAAATAGGGCACCAAAGTAAAAACCCAGTGGTGAGGGGTAGACATGTACCTTCCTGTAGCCAGTGGGGGGTGGGAGTGGGCGGGAGGGATGGGTCACAGTCCTTTGGTGGTGGGAATGGTGTTTATGTACACTCCTAGCAAAATGTAGACATATAAATCAATAGTTAATTAATATGAGAGGGGGAAATCAATTGTATGTCTCAAAGTTTCTCAAAAGACAAACTGAATCTTTTAATATATAGGCTACATATTTGATATGCGGACTCTCTCAAAAGCCTAGACCAAGTAGATTAGAAGCTTCCAATAGCACAGCTATTGGATACTGGGTACTCTACAGCAAACCATAACAAAGGGACTTTTCATAATGTGATAATAATATTAACTATTGATTGTCTTTTTGAACCCTAAGACAGCAGGAACCTCACATCTTCACTATAGAGCCCCTACTTCCCCCAGTCCAGGCAACCTTGGATAGGGCCCACTTTCCCGTATGCATCTCCCAATCCAAACCAAATAATATTGCATCCGCCAATCACAACCTAACGAAAGCAACAATTGCCATCTCAACATGCTTCACCTCAGACTGTATCCAGAGACTTCACGTGTGGAATGACAACCCTTCAGCTTCATTACTCGGGTGAGACCTTTTCTTTTATAGTACACTCTAATTTCATCTCAGGTAGTTCACTTTCTAACAAAGTCCCATAACCTAGATATACACCAGTTTCTGTGAGAGAGAGCTTATGTGCACTCATATCCATAAACTACTGCAAAATATATACTTGAAAGCAGGATTACACTAGAGTTTGCAGTGAGTACCTCCCTAACACTTACTCTCCACTATTCCAAGCTTGGGATCCATGATTGCTCAACAAATTGTTTGGCTTCATATGTTAACTCTCTTTTCAATCACCAGGTTCCAGATGCCACCAGGATGCTGGCTAGGCTTCCCTGGATTGAAGACCCCACCAATGTGTCCTGGAGCTCAGCTTCCCCAGAGACACACCCTACTAGGGAAAGAGAGAGGCAGACTGGGTGTATGGACCGACCAGTCAACGCCCATGTTCAGCGGGGAAGCAATTACAGAAGCCAGACCTTCTACCTTCTGCAACCCTCAATGACCCTGGGTCCATGCTCCCAGAGGGCTAGAGAATGGGAAAGCTACCATGGGAGGGGGTGGGTTATGGGGATTGGGTGTTGGGAATTGTGTGGAGTTGTACCCCTCCTACCTTATGCTTTTGTTTACTAATCCTTTCTTAAATAAAAAATTAAAAAAAAAAATGGGGATAGATTGAAAACCTATACATAACAATACAATAGCAAATGATTTTTTCTTTTTTTTATATTTATTCCCACTTGTTGTCCTTGATAAAATGATTTCTTGAGGTTTCATCCTTAAAATACCACTTCATATTTTTCAATTGCCCAAAATAGATTTGAGAATAAAATAAGTATTTTGGCATGTTCCTTTTTATTTAGTTCTTTAGCATAAGCATTCACTACTCCTAGAGTGTCTTCCTCTGCTGCAGTTGAATAATCAAGTTCAATTTCCTGATTCTGTCCTAATAACATAACTCCCAGTATTTTTAATCCTTGTTTCATGAATCAACATTAAAATTATGGGGGCCCTACGGTGGCTCACTTGGTTAAGTGCACATGGGCTTATACACAAGGACCTGCTCACGGATCCAAGTTCAGTCCCCTGCTCCCGAGAAATGGTGAAGGAGGTCTGCAAGTCTCTCCTCTCTCTCTCTCTCTCTCTCTCTCTGTGTGTGTGTGTTTGTGTCTCTGTCTGTGTGTGTCTGGGTGATGGATATCTCCCTGTCTTCTCTGTCCTATCAAATAAAATGGGGAGAAAAGGAGTATAGGGGGATGGATAACAAGAGCATTGCATTTGTAGTGCTGGCACCAAGCCCTAGCAATAATCCTGAGGCAAAAAAAAACCTTTTAATTTGATTCACATTCACAAATTCTTTAAGATTCAAATTTTCTAGGAGGTCTCATCATAACTTCTTACAGGTTGCCTCTTAAGGAGGTTCAAGCTGAAATAGAAACTGTATTAGTCCATAAAAAATAAGATGAAAAGAGCTAAAAATTAATAAACAGCAGTGCCAACAAAAATGTTTTGCAGGGAAGGCTAGAGAGTGTTGGATAGTATGCCAGCACCCCCTGGCTTCTGCTTAACCATATGCCTATATAGGGATAGATTTAATCCCATTCAAAACTTTGGTCTATTTACATAAATCACTTTTACATTTACATAAAGCACTCCAGGGCATTGGTGGTTCAGTGATAGGATTCTCGCCTGCTCTGCCCCCTCCTTGTCACACTCTGATTTTCACCAGTCACTTTTCTCTCCACCCTCTCTATGTCACATCCTGTTTCCACCCTACTTGGCAAGTATATACAAAGACAGCATTGTGAGTTTGAGGGTACTTGAGTTTAGCTTAGCTCGTCTTAGATTGTGCTGTGTCCTGCATGAATAAAGAGATACTGCCTACAGCTCAACCATGAGTCCCTGGTTGTCTGTTACCCGCCTGTGAAGCCAGCCCGGTGAAAACAACAAGAGAGTTTTGGTAAATTTGCCTGCTTCTGTGCAGTTGAATCAAAAGTTCAAGTGGTTTCTTGATAACTGTGAAGGGACCCACTCTGGCAGTCCTACAGTCCCCCAACCCTTCAGGGACAGAAATAGGCCAGGAAAAGGTGGGTAGGGTATGTGCTCTTCAAGATAAGTAACCAACCTCAGGCTCTTCAACTCTATGCAATAGAAATTGATAAAAGTTTATTTTCGGGCAAAAATTGTTATGGTTTGTGCTCAAACTTCTGACAGAGGTGTTGGGCAACATGAGAGCAAGCTGATATTACTAGGTGAATCTGCACTGTGGAAGTACAAAGAGTAGTTTGTGGGAAGAATATAATAAGTAAGGGTTATTCAACTAGAATGTGGACAACTCATAGGATAGAGCCCTACTAAAGTGTGTTCAGCTGTACTCACATGTAAATAGGCACACAACTGATGGGTTTGTACAAATATTTTCTGCTACACATATCTGCATTTCAGTTCACAGGATGCTTGCAATTAGGAATTAGGAGGAACCAATTCATCCCATGTTTTTTTTTAAAAAATACATTTATTTATTAACAAGATATAGAGAAATAACTGGGGTATAATTATGGTATGAACAGTGACAGGGATTATACTTGGTCTTGCACATGAAACTTCTGTGCTTTACCACTGAGCCATCTCTGCAGTCAGCTTGTCTCTATTTAAAGTCCTACGTCTACCAAAGATATACTTGGCATTTATTTCTTCTTGTTGATATATATATATATATATATATATATATATATATATATATATATATATATTATTTTCTAATTCCTATCTAATCAAATAATGCAAACTGAATTCTAATATATATTATCTCTTATAAATTGTAAATTCTTGTGAGTCAGAACTGCTCTGACTACAGCCTGATCCATATTAAATGACCAGTGCCTTTTAGAATAAGTTAATAGATGATAGTGTTTGCTGATGAAATAATTTGTTATTTACATCAAATGAGCTATCTTATATTATAACTTTTTTGATTGACGAAACTAAGATCTACAAGATAAAAATATTTCCTAAAGACAAACAGCTAATAAATGACAAAGCCACACCCAACTTTAAGCATATAATTCTAGAAAAGTTGTCTTTAAACAAAAATTTTAAACCAAAATTTTCCTAGTGTTCAATGAAAATGAAGACAAAAGCTATCAAAATATTTGTGACACAGCTACAGCAGTAATGAGAGGTAGTTCATAGCCATACAAGCATACACTAGGCAACAAGCAAATGCACAAATAAACAACCTGATTGTGCACCAGAGTGACATTGACAGATCAAGAAATAAATTTCAACCCTGTATTTTTAGTTTAAAATTTTATATGATTCCAAGAACCAGAGAGTCCCAAACAGAATTAACCCAGATATAAAGACACTGAGACACATCATATGGAAAGGAATAAGGATAAAGAAAGAATCCTGAAGGCTGCAAGAGAAAAAAAAAGAGTCACCTACAGAGGAAAACCCATAAGATTAGCAGAAAACTTCTCCACACAAATACTACAGGCCAGAAGAGAATGACCAGATATCAATCGAGTGCTCAATGAGAAAGGCTTTCAACCAAGACTTCTGTATCCTGCTAGACTGTCATTCAAACTAGATGGAGGCATCAAAACCATCTCAGACAAGTAACAGTTGAAAGAATCAACTATCACCAAGCCTTTCCTCAAAGAAGTTTTGAAATGCCTCCTAAAAAGTTAGACCACCATAAATAAGCCATATATCAGAACACTATAAAAATCTACAATAATGGTGTTAAAATATATTCAGTCTTTGATATCAATAAATGTCAATGGCCTAAATTCACCTGTTTAAAGGCACAGTGTGGGAAGGTGAATCAGAAAACACAACCCAACAATATGCTGTCTACAGGAAACCCACCTAACTCAACAAGACAAACACAGACTTAAAGTGAAAGGATAGAAACTATCATACAAGCCAATGGTTCACAAAAAACGGCAGGGACAGCTATTCTCATATCTGAAATTATAGACTTTAAAATAAAGAAAATTTAAAAATATAGGGATGGACATTACTTAATCCTCAGAGGATCAGTCAATCAAGAGGACTTAACAATTATTAACATCTATGCACACAATGAGAAACCATCTAAGTATATCACACATATACTGAAAGAGCTACAGCAATATATTAACAGCAACACAGTCATAGTAGGGTACTTCAACAACCCACTCTCTCAACTTGACAGATCTTCCAGGCAGAAAATCAATAAAGAAATGAGGGAACTAAATGAGGAGATAGATAAACTAGAACTACTGGAAATTTTCAGAGTAATTCAGCCCAAGAAACTAGAATACACATTTTACTAAAATCCACATGGTTCATTCTCAAGAACAGACTATATGGTAGGCCACAAAGACAGCATCAACAAATTCAAGAGAATTGAAATCATCGCAAGAATCTTCTAAGAAAACAGTGGAATTAAACAAATACTTAACAATCGACAAGATTAGGAATAGTCCCAAAATGTGGAAGCTCAGCAGTACACTACTTAACAACTACTAGGTCAAAGAGGAAATAAAGGAAGAAACCAAAATTTTCCTAGTGTTCAATGAAAATGAAGACAAAAGCTATCAAAATATTTGTGACACAGCTACAGCAGTAATGAGAGGTAGTTCATAGCCATACAAGCATACACTAGGCAACAAGCAAATGCACAAATAAACAACCTGATTGTGCACCTTAAAGATCTAGAAGAAGAAGAACAAAGCAACCCTAAAGCAACCAGAAGGAAAGAAATCACTAAAGTTAGGGCATAAATAAATAATATTGAAAATAAGAAACCATACAAAAGATCAACGAAAGTAAATGTTAGTTCTTCAAAAGAGTGAAAAAAAAATTGGTGAACCTTTAGCCAGACTCAAAAAAAAAAAAAAGGAGAAGAACCAAATAATCTGGATATAAATGAAGGAAGAGATATCACAACTGACACTGCAGAAATTCAACGTATCAAGCGAGGCTTCTATGAACAACTCTATGCCACCAAACGAGAACCTGGAAGAAATGGATGATTTCCTAAATATCTACAAACTTCCAAAATTAAGTAAAGAGGAGCTAGATAACATGAACAGGCCCATCACAGCTAATGAAATCGAAACAGATATCAAAAACCTTCCAAAGAATAAAAGTTCTGGACCAGATGGTTTTACAAATGAATTCTACAAAACCTTCAAAGAAGAATTAATAACTCTACTTTTAAAACCCTTCCAAAAGACTGAAGATACTGGAATACTCTCTTCCAGCTTCTATGAAGCCAACAACACTTTGATACCAAAAGCAGACAGGGACACGACCGAAAAAGAAAACTACAGACCAATATCTCAAATGAACATAGATGTTAAAATATTGAACAAAATTCTAGCCAACTGGATACAACAGTATATTAAAAAGATTGTTCATCATGACCAAGTGGGGTTTATCCAGTGATGCAAGGTTGGTTTAATATATGTAAATCAAACAACATGATCTACCACATCAATAAAATCAAAACCAAAAATCACATGGTCATATCAATAGATGCAGAGAAAGCCTCTGACAAAATACAACATCCCTTTATAATCAAAACACTACAACAATTGGGAATAGATGGAAAATTCTTGAAGATAGTGAAGTCTATATATAGGAAACCTACAGCCAGCATCATACTCAATGGTGAAAAACTGGAAGCATTTTCCTTCAGATCAAAATCTTCTGCACAGCAAAGGAAACCACTACCCAAACCAAGAGACCTCTCACAAAATGGGAGAAGATTTTACATTCTATACATCATACAAGAGGCTAATAACCAAAATATATAATGAACTTACCAAACTCAACAAGAAAACAGCCCCATCCAAAAATGGGAAGAGGACATGTACAGAATATTCACTACAGAAGAGATCCAAAAGGCAGAGAAACACATGAAAAGAATGCTCCATGGAGCTGGGTGGTGGCACACCTGGTTAAGCACATGTATTACAATGCTGAAAGACCCGGGTTCGAGCCCGTGGTCCCCACCTGCTGGGGGAAAGCTTTATGAGTGGTGAAGCAAGACTGCTGGTGTCTCTCTGTCTCTCTCCCTCTCTATAACCCCCTTCCATCTTGATTATGGCTGTCTCTATCCAATAAATAAGGATAATAGAATTAAAAAAAAATTTTTTAAAGAAAAGAAAAAGAGCTCCAAGTCTTGACTGTCAGAGAAATGTAAATAAAGACAACAATGAGATAACATCTCACTCCTTTGAGAATGTCATACATCAGAAAAGATAGCTGCAGCAAATGTTGGAGAGGTTGTGGGGTCAAAGGAAACCTCCTGCACTTTTTGTGGGAATTTAAGTTGGTCCAACCTCTGTGAAGAACAGTCTGGAGAACTCTCAGAAGGCTAGAAATTGAACTACCCTATACTCCTGCAATTCCTTTCCTGCAGATATATCCTAAGGAACCCAACACACCCATCCAAAAAGATTTGTGTACACATATGTTCTTAGCAGCACAATTTGTAGTAGCCAAAATGTGGAAGCAAGCCAGGTGTCCAACAACAGAGGAGTAGCTGAGCAAAAATTGTGGCATATATACACAATGGAATACTACTCAGCTATTAAAAACAGTTAAAGAATAGGAAAGTTATCAGTGGAAGGGATGGGGTATGGAGGTCTGATGGTGGGAATTATGTGTAGTTGTACCCCTCTTATCCTATGATTTTGTCAATGTTTCCTTTTTATAAATAAAAAAAAATTAAAGGTGACTTCACCATTTTCAGCTGATCTTGGATGGATATTAAAAAGTTCATGTTAAATGAAATAAGTTAGAAACAGAAGTATGAATATCAGATTATCTCACTTTTAGACAGAAGTTGATAAAAAAGATCAGAAGAGAAAACCCAAGTAGAACCTGAACTGGAATTGGCTTATTGCACCAAAGTAAAAGACTCTGGGGTGGGTAGCAGGGAGAATACAGATCCAAAAAGGATGACAACTAGTGGGGGTTGTATTATTATATGGAAAACTGGTAAATGTTATATGTGTACAAACTATTGTATTTACTCTTGAATGTAAAACATTAATTCCCCAATAAAGAAATTAAAAAATAAATAAATAAAAATGCAAGATAAAACCTATTAAAATAAAGTTTTACATTATTTCTTTGTAAATACTGGTACTTAATCTGAAAAATATGCATGATATTTTCAAATGAAATAGAACATATTAACATAAAGTTTAAAATTAACATTTGTTTTTATTTCTATTATTTTACTTATTTACTTAAATTTTAAGAGAGTAAACATTAGAAGTATAAAACATAAACCACCTGGCAGATTATTAATATATTTAAAATTCATAATGATTTTTTTCACAGTATCATTCTATCTTCTTATTAAAATTGGAAGATGAAAGAAGAATGTAATAAAATACAGACATTTTATATGAAATAGAAAATTACTGTAAATAAGCAATAATTCATAATATTCAAAGGCAATGAATCATTTGGTTGTAACTTTAAACTTGTAGATAAGCTAAAAAAAAAGTATGTTACATTTTTCTTGATTGAATAAGAAGGGGAGCCAGAAGAATAATACTTAACACCAAAGGCCCAAGGTAAACCACCTAGGACACTCCTGTTTTGTAATATTGATATGTTTTCTTAGTAAGATTGGAATGTAATACACCCTTTTGATAGTGATGTATAATAATGTTATCTATTACAGGATTAGATGAATACACACACATATATAGTATATGAGTGAAAATATTTAACAAGTCTAATTTTATTATGAGTTAATAGGACTCAATAAATGGAAACTGTGCAGTCAGAATAATGAAAAGAGGACATAGTTTATCTCATTCTGTTTGTGTCCTTTCTGTGTTCTTTTGTCCTTTGATTGCACTGGTGGATAATATTATTTTGTTCCCAAGGAAATATGTCCTTTTGATTAGGTTGTAGATATTCTCTCATTTGTCACTGTTCTATCAAGCTATGCCATGTAACAGCAGGAACTCTTGATTATTTAATTGCTTGTAAGAAGTCATTAAATCCAACTATCAATCATGGGACATATGGTAAAGATAATCCAATGGTGTGAGAGGTTGTAGCAATGATCTATCACTAGAGAAAACCATTTTTTTTTTCAGTAATATAAATTTTGGTTTAGTTATATAATCATAGATATTTTTAATTGATATTGATTTACAAGTGAGGGCTCATCTAGTAGCCTTAATCTACACTTTGAAGTTAATAATATAAACATTCATAATTTTATTAGAAACATACTCAAATAAATCTCTTTGGCTTTGTACCTGATTTTCTTCTATGCTAATTGAATTTATGCTTTTCCAAAGAGTGCATTCTGAAATCTATTTTTCCATCATGATACAATTCAAAAAGCATTCCATAATAAATAGTTTATAAAATCAATATTAATACTTTACTATAATAATTTTGGGGAAAAAGCTGTAGAGATTATTTCTGAAGTATTTTTCATATTAGAGAAAAAATTAAAATAAGTATTTTGATAGAGGTACAACTGCAAATATTAGTGTATCTTCCATTTAGTGACCATAACTTTAAAAACTTATAGTAAAGATTTAGAAGTATGTAACCTCTTATTACATTCAAGACCACAAAATATGATGTCTGTAGGAATTCAATGGAAAGCTAAATGTATAATAAAGTTCTATGCCATTCCCTCATTTCCTAGAAAATTAATAGTTATCTATATCATGTATACTTAAAGATAGGAACGATATAAATCTCAATATCTTTCAGATGTATTAATAAGCATGGAAATCAGTAGAAAAAAATCCATAATTCTAATATATTTCAGTATTATCAGCCAAGAAGTAGAGAAGTACATCAACAGGAACTAGTTTGGATTTTATAATAATTTTATGGTAACACATTCGTAACAGATCTCTCTGGTTGCTTATTAAATTATGGAACAAATCAATATCATTCTCTAGATTGTCCTGGAGGACTAAGAGTGAAAGGATAGGAAGAAGGGACATTGTAGTATTGGTGTCTCTCTTAGTGACCAGTCAAGGGGAGATAAGATGCTATCCTTATGTGTTAAAGACTATGCTGTAAATCACTAACCACCAATACAATAAATAAGTTTCAAAAGTTTCTTTCTTTCCTCCACAAAGGACTAATTAATTAATTATTATGGAGATTGAATATGCTTAAATCTTTTAAAAGTATCTTTAGTTAAACTAGATGGAGAAGTCCATAAGCACAAGACCATATGAAGGTAATATACACAACCAATGACTCTTTTCTGCATTGGATTGAAATTGATTACCTATAGTTTGGTTTGATTTGTAAAAATACTGTATCTGTAAGAATGGAAACAATACAAGAGAAAATTCTATTACATTTTATTTGTATTTTTATAATTAAAATGTATATATTCGATATATGTTTGAAAAATGAGTTCATGAAATGCATGCATACATGAAATACATGCATACATGAAATGCATGCATACATTCACATCCTAGTGAATGTAAAAATAGACCTTAAGATAAGAAATTTTTTAAATTCTGCACTTAATATTAAGGCTATTAATCACTGTGCTCCACAATATGATAACACTTTACAAACATTATATCATTAAATATATATTAAGTTAATACATATTATCACAATTTAGTGCACAGTTGAGTGCATTGGATCGACCTTCTCGTGGTGCATCCCGTGAGTACCCATTCACTGGGGAAACTGACGATCCTTCCTAGCCGACTGAATCCACATGGATCCCAGTCACTTTCAAAGCCAGCAACAAGCAGCTCCTGACAGCTTTCAAGCTGTTGGTTCTGCTCTTCGAGTCCTCCAACTTAATGTTGAGGGACTGTCCTTTGCCAAATGCGTTCTTATTGGTCAGTTGGCGATACAGCATCAGGCAGATGTCATTTGCTTACAAGAAACACACATAGCAGTCGATAAAGCTGCTCGATTCACCATCAGTGGATTCGATTTAATATGCTATAATCTCCATCCTAAACACGGCCGAGCATCTAAGCCAAATAGTATCTTGCGGACGTTTACCACACGGCTTCTTCAACCTTCTACAACTCCATTACTATTGGAACTATTCAGCTCGTCAACGTATATAAGCCTCCCAGTGCCTCATGGGATAATGAGGTCCTGCCTAGCCTGAATCACCCAGCCCTTTACGTTGGACACTTTAATAGTCATCACCAAGACTGGGGATATTCCTCCACTCGTGCTGACAGCTCCATCTTAGCCGACTGGGCTTCAGCGAATGACCTCTCCCTATTATACGATCCCAAACAGCCAGGCTCTTTTCACAGTGCTAGATGGAATAAAGACTCGTCGCCCAACCTGTGCTGGATTAGCACAGTCAACATTCAAGCCTTTCCAGCTACTAGACAAGTTCTCAAGGACTTCCTGCACAGTCATCACCGCCCAGCTATCATCCACATTGGTCTCCAGCTTCCACTGATTCTGTGCTCGGAGAAACTAAGATGGAATTTTCGGAAAGCAAACTGGCATCTGTTCAGTGATCTTACCAACAAATTTATTCCTGCAATTCCAATTAACTCTATCCTCTCTGAAGATTCCTACAGGCACTTCCACCAAGCCATCTTCAAAACAGCCTCCCAAGCTATTCCTCATGGGAGACGTGCTAACTATACGCCTTGTCTTGATGCTGAATGCGAGTAACTACTAAAGCAGTATGATGAGTCAGGCGACCCAGATGTGGCTGACCATCTCATTGCCTCCCTGGATGCAGCACTGGCAACAACTCACGGAAAGTCTGAACTTCACCCACTCAAGTAGGAAGGCCTGGAAGCTTCTTCATAGTATGGGTGCCCTCTCCCATCCTCCCGTATCTCCAAACTCAGTGGCCAGTCACCTAACTCAACTTGGAGGTGCTAAGATTGACCCAGTCTGGAAAAGAGAAATTTCCCATGAGTGGTCACCCCACTTCCGTTTATCTTGTCCATCTCCAAAATTCTCTCCCTTGACACTGTCTGAACTGGAAGACACTTTGAAGAGGGTTAAACTGGGAATGGCTGCTGGCCATGATAACATCACCCCAGAACTCATTCTTAACTTGGGCCCTGCAGCAAAGAAGTGGCTCACTACATTCCTGTCTCACATCTTGGAATCCGAATCTATGCCCAAAATTTGGCGTCGTACGAAGATAATAGCAGTTTTGAAACCAAAGAAAGACCCAACACTGGCTGCCAGCTATAGACCAATTTCTCTCCTCTCTGTGTGTTACAAACTCCTTGAGAGGCTACTTCTGTCACAAATTTCTCCTCTTACAGAGAAGTTCCTATCACCCGCCCAAGCTGGTTTCCGCCCAGGAAGATCTACCTGTGAACAAGTCCTGGCCCTCTCAACTTACATTGAAAATGGATTCCAGAAGAATTTTAAGATGGGTGCTGTCTTTGTTGATCTCACAGCAGCCTATGACACGGTCTGGCATTGTGGTCTCCTAGTCAAGATCTCAAGATGCCTGCCTCCATGGGTGGCCAACACTATATCGTTTGTTCTCCAAAACAGAAGATTCTGGGTGCATCTGGGTGACAAGTCTAGCAGTTGGAGACTTGTCTCAAGTGGCCTCCCCCAGGGCTCTGTTCTGGCTCCTACGCTATTTAATATTTACATCAATGACCTACCAGAAACTTCTTCAAGGAAGTTCATCTACACTGATGACATCTGCTGTGCAACTCAGGCATCCAAGTTTGACATCCTCGAGGAAACACTCATGAAAGACATGTCTCTGATATCTGATTACTGTAAAAAATGGCGACTAATCCCTAGCACTGCAAAAACGGTATCATCTGTTTTCCATCTACACCATGCCTCGGCCTCGCATGAGCTTAATGTGCAACTTGACGATACGAGAATCCGGCATGAAGCCCAGCCAGTCTATCTTGGCGTTACTCTTAATCGCACTCTGTCATTTCACAAATACCTCATAAAAACTGCAGCAAAGGTTGGCGCGAGGAACAACATCATTGCAAGACTGGCCAGCTCCTCATGGGGCGCGAGCGCTTCCACACTACGATCATCATCTCTGGCATTATGCTATTCCACTGCAGAATACTGTGCCCCAGTATGGTTCCATAGCCCCCATGTCCACTTGGTCGATTCCAAATTATATTCCTCCATGAGGATAATTTCTGGAACCATCCATTCCACCCTGGTTCCATGGCTGCCAGTTCTTAGCAACATCGCCCCGCCAGATATTCATCGGGATGCGCATCATCTAAGTTCATTTCCCATGTCTACTCTCCTCCAGACCTGCCAATATACGCGGATATCTTCGCCCACCCTGTCCAACGCTTGACGTCTCGTCATCCAATCTGGTCTCCTATGCCTACACTGAACTTCTCTGACCTTGATTGATAAACGTTTCTCTTTTTGTGCTCCAACAGCACTTTAATATTGTCATTATTTTTAGTTAGCCTCAGAAATCTGAGCTGCAATGAAAACTATACTCATAACCAATTTTGTCATACTTACATTAGGCACAGTGACTATATGTATCTATATATTTCTGTTGCCTCACACTAGATTCTGATCCTTGGGGGCAAATTTTATTTTATTAAAATTCATGTCTTCCCCTTATTTATATATTTTCCATGTTGCAAATTGAATGTTCTCTAATTTAATGAACATATTAGTGACAGTCTGGTATATACCTGTATTCTAGGATACTATACACTTCATGATTTATTGAATAATGTATTGAAATAGTTTACATGCTGATTATTCTATTTAACCTTTAAATTTCCCAAAGACACATGTATTAAAGAGGCAGAAAATGTTCATTAAATTAAACAAACCCATTTTTATTACCGATATAAATACTGAACTGCCAAGCTTTAAATATGTTATTTTAGTACTTAAACACACTGCACTTAAGTCTCATATATGCAACTTCTAACTCTTTAGAAGTTTTATGTAGATAAAATTAAGAGCATCTGTATTGTTGACGTAAAGGATAGACTTAGTATATGTAAATAATAGGCCATAATAAAGCTATACAGTATTTCTTTAATGAAGCAGATCTATAGTCTACAAAACCAAGCATCTAGCACTATCATGTGAAACCAGTGAAAATGAGAGGAAAAACACAAGGTCCTGTATTCATAGCACAGACATTCACTGGTGCACTTGTCTTTGTATGATTAATTCAGACATTTTCACTAATAGATTCAAAGATAATTGCCAGATAAACAGCTGTGTTATCCCTATAACAGGAAAGGAAATGAGTAAGGGATATTAAATAAGGACAAATGTTGCTCAGGTGAATTAATCTGGAAAATGGAGCTCATTGTAAGATGTTCTGTCTTTCTTGATATTTAAATTTAAAACTTGGCATAGGGACATGCTATGTCACCATAAAAAGGATACATTTTTTTCAGAAAACCAAGTGATTATCACATGATAACTTATAATTAAAAGTTCTTGCCATTTACTTATTCAGTGCCATACTAAAATTTATGGTATACATAGAGTTTAAAATAAATTTCCATAATTGTAAAAACCATGGCCTAAAAATATGTTTCAGAAAAATTAGGATATAAAAATGCAGGATAGTTGTTTTCATATTGATTTTACTTTATTTTTTATTTGCAGATAGGTATTTGTAATGGTCAATTATAAGATGATTAATACTTTCAAAATAATTTGTTTCATCATGTAACTGTTCATATTTTAAATCAATTTCCTAGAAAATGCATCTCTTATTTGTAAATTAGATAGCAATAATAAGTTTCATCAAATTTACTAAATTTGATTTGATGTTAAATGCAAAAAAAATCAATTAAAATCAGTACGTGCCTTAACAGGCTAAGTAATATTTCCTAAATACTTAGGTATTATTTGTTTCTATGTTCTACTTGCTTATCTCACTTTTCATGACTATAGTTAGAAACTACATTAAAAAATAATCTCTGTACACATAAACTATTAACTCAGACCTTTATAGACTTAGTATGCTGATGGGAACTGCATTACATTAATTTTACAAGTTTAAGATAGGTTAGTACTAGTGGGGTCAGCTCAAGAGTGCTATTTTAAAATATCAAAATGTGGCATAAGGTTCCCAGTTCTAGTCCCCGACTCCCCACCTGCAAGGAGGTCACTTCACAGGTGGTGAAGCAGGTCTGCAGGTGACTCTCTTTCTCTCCCCCCTCTGTCTTCCCCTTCTCTCTCCATTTCTCTCTGTCCTATCTAACAATGATGGCATCAATAACAGCAACAATAATAACTACAACAACAATGAAAAAATCAAAATGTATGATTATTTTCATACTGATATTGCTGTGGATAAATACCAAAGAGACTGTGCCATTATGCTATAAAGTATGGAAACTATTCTAGAATATAAATTTATAAACTTGAGTCTGTAAGTATGCAGAAAAAGTCATTAAAACAAATTAAAAGGACCCAAACTGTAGATAGAAGATTTTCAAAAAGGATTTATCAGTGACATTCATGAAGGCAATAGATTGCTCATTTATTAATTAAAAGTACAGTTTATATATTATATGATAAGTAGTTTGGCAGTGTAGGTTAATTCCCTCAGATCTATGCTGAAGGATATTAGCATTGATAAATAATGCACTATGACATTTAACATTTCTGGTGGAAAGTCTATAGGAGTAATCTACCTGCAATTTGCTTCTGGTATTTACACAAAAATGTAATCTAGCTTTATTTAATTATGAATTATTCCTAATACAAGTAGGAATGTACCTCAAATAAGCATGTGATTTTGCATGATTGTACTGCTCAAGCCGGAATTTACTCTTCTAAAACATAATCATTTTGATCACTAAATGATATTTCTGCCATATTTGAACATTACTGTGTATCATGATAATACCTTACATATATCAACATACAGATACATGATATACATATAATGGAAACACTTCTATATTTACATAATAAATATGTATGATGCTACCTATACATTTACTTTATAAATTATCATAAAGACTTCAAATATATCTTATTATTTTTGTTCCTTTTCTTTCTCACTAGGTGAAGTGGTATCTTGTCTTTATTTACATTTATCTGTAATCAGTAACTCTGAGAATTTTTTCATATGTCTGTTGACCATTTGGATATTTTTTGGCAAAGAGTCTGTTCAGATCTGCTCAACCATATACCAAGCTGTTTTGATGTGTATATAGAACTTTTGTGTACTGTATTGTTTTTCCATTTTATTAACTTATCCCCTTTCCATTAGTAAATAACTATTTGTTGCTATTAATAATTTTTCTCTGAAATTTACCTTGATGTAATTTTAGTAATTTTAACATTTATTATATCAAATAATATGAGTGACTGATATATAGACAATTTTCTATAAAATTAAGAATATGAAGTACTATTTCAGGGGTAAGAATAGATAGCATAATGTTTATGCAAACAGAATCTCATGCCTAAGGCTACAAGGTCACAGGCTCAGTCCCCTATATTACTATATGCAAGAGCTGAGTAGTGCTCAGAGGAAAAAAAAAAGTGTTATTAAGTATTATTATAGGACATCAAAAGTTTTTCTTTTAGCTGGGCTGGTTATGAAGAGGGATTTCTTTGTCTTGTCAAGTTACAATATCCAGAACACAACATTTAAGATAAATATATAACTGTTTTGTGTCACATGTCATAAAATTATTCCCAATGTAATTTAAAAGTGTCTCCCAAAGTATTTTAGGATCGTAGTCAAACTTTTAAAATGTTAATAGAAAAATAATATTACAAAATTATTATGTTGGAAGAGTTGAAATAGGAAAGTTGGGGCTGGGTGGTGGCGCACCCGGTTGAGCACACATGTTAACAGTGTACAATTACCTGGGTTTGAGCCCCAGACCCCCAGGTGCAGGGGGAATGCTTCACGAGTGGTGAAGCAGTACTGCAGGTGTCTCTCTGTCTCTCTTCCTATCACCCCCCTTCCCTCTCAATTTCTGGCTGTCTCTATCCAAATAAATGAATAAAGATAATTAAAAAAAAACTTATCCTCTAAAAGAAAGAAAGAATGAATAAAATAGGAAAGTGAACTAATTAAAGCTATTTTAAAACTAGCATATTTAGAGCTACATTTTTTAAAAAGAGTATTTAGAGAGAGAAATAATAACAGAAAGTCAAAGTTAGAGGTGCTATTCCCTCTCTTAGAGCTGAAGAGACTTTTGAAAATTTTTTATCTTTATGTTATTCTTATAATCTATATCATTTTTATTAATAAACAGGTATAATAATCTGACTGATTTCTACACAAACCTCAATGAAATAACTTTGTTAATGGGAAAACCTAGCTTAGAGTTTCTTGTTACTTTTTCATGATTTCTTTTTTTTTTTTTATTTTTTATCAATGACATCTGTCCTTTGATTTTTATAAAATATATCAGATTTATCTCTTCTCCAGTTTATTATAAATGTAAAAAATCCACTGAGCTTATGTATTCTGTTTTGTTTTTAAATTAAAATGCTCAAAAAACTGTCAAAAAGTATATTTATGGGACCGTGTGGTAGTGCACCTGGTTGAGTGCATATGTTACAGTGCTCAAAAACCCAGGTTCAAGCCCCTGGTCCCCACCTGCAGAGGGAAAGTGTTGCAAATGGTGAAGCAGGGTTGCAGGTGTCTCTCTTTCTCTTTCCCTCTCTATCTCCCCTGCCCTCTCTATTTCTGGCTGTCTCTATCCAATAAATAATGATAATAATTTTTTTAAAAAAGTATATTTATGAACTATGTAGAAATAAAATAATCTGACAAATTAGTGCAAAGACTAGGTGAGTAGAAAAGGAAGGAAACCATTTTTAGGTGCTTATACTACACATGGAGTGGAAGAAAAATCTGTTCCCAGATATCCATAACTGTACTATAGACTATTAATATCCCCAATAATATTAAAGAAGAAAGGAAAATATTGAGGTTATATAATGCCACCTGAAAGCAGAGATAATTTCAAGATATGCATTATATCCCAAAATTAGCCATTAAAATGAGAAAGACCTGTAGTTAAATAGCACAGATGAGACATTTTTTTAAAAAAAACTTAAATAGTACTGTAGTTTATGCAACAGATTTTCATTTCTGAGCTACTGGTGGTGATAGGTTCAACTCCTGAAACCACTAGAAACAAAAGCTGAGAAACCAAAGGCTAGAAATGGAAAAACCCTGGGATCCAGTAATTCCTGTCCTGGGGATATATCCTAAGGAAACAAAAACATACCACTAAAGAAATGTTATGTGTACCCTAATTTCATAGCTGCACAATTTGTAATAGTCCAAACTTAGAAGCATCCTAGGTGTCTAAGAACATATGAGAGGCAATGAAAGTTGTATATATGCATAGTAGGACACTACTTAGCTATTAAAAATGATGAAGTCATCGTCATGACTTAATCTTGGATGGAACTTGAAGAAACTATGGTCGGTGCAATAAGCCAGAAAGAAAAAGGCTTAATAAAATAAAATGATTTCACTCAAGGGCAGAATTTAAGACACAAGGACAGAAAAGGGAAAAACAAACAAAATCTGGGTTGGGTATGGTGTATTGCATCAAAGCAAAGGACTCTAGAGAGAGGGGGAAGAAAAGGGATTGCCAGAGCTTTGGGCTCCCACTGTAACATAGTGGAAAGGGACCTAAATTGGGGGTGAGAATGTTTTGCAGACACCTACCATGGTGACTTGATCAATTGTACCCATGTGTCAGCAACTGCACGAAAGCCATAAACCTCACAAGACAAAGAGACAGAAGAAAAAAACAAAAAAAAAAAAAAAAAAAAAGGAGAAGGAGAAAACAGGATTCTTATTACTTCTATTTAACATTGCCACTATTAACATAAAATATATGAAAAATTGATAAAAATAGTCCTATTTTATTACTTATGAACTTGAGGCTACAATCCTTGGTTCTAAAACAAGGCTAAGAATATCAAACTTATGGTTGTGTCAATATTTCCATTTTACAAATAAGTTTTAAAAAACAAATATCAAGGTTTGTCACTATTTTGCAAGTAAAAGAAGGAGGTTGAGGGAACCAGGAAGTTGTACAACAGACAGTGCATGGGACTTGCATGCATAAAGTCTGAAGTTCAATCCAAGTTATAGCATATGCCAGAGTGATATTCTAGTTCTGTTTCTCATTGTATCTTTCTCTTTAATTAATAATAAGTAAATATGTATAAAATGCCCAGAAAAGTAGATATTACAATTATGATTGTGTATTCCTGAATTACTTATTTCCATTTTTTAAAATTATTTCCGTAAAGTGGGTTTCTGATATATACTTAGTTATTCCCAATATCCTGGAAATTCCTGGTAAATTCCTTCTGTGTTAGATTTCAGTTTGTGTATGGTTGTGGTAACACTTGATATCATTACACTGCCATTATAGCAGTGGAAATATGATTCAAATAGAAGAGACAGGGAAAAAAAAGAAGAAGAGAGTAAATTAGCCTTAGAGTGAATATTAGGACAAAGAATCTGATAAAGGGGCACTAAGAGCTAGCATTTTTCATAAACATTATGTTCAATTGAAATAAATATTGGAGTTTTATTTAGCATATATTTGGCATCATTTCTCTGTTTACCATCCCTAATAGGTATAGGCCATGCTCCTATTAGAATTCCACAAGATGTTTCCTTAGCACTTGGGTAGAACTCAAGTAGGTTTTGAGTATGGGTGAGACTTACCTTGTCAGTCAAAGAACACAAGGAAAAATTTACCTTTTGTGAATTCATGAAGGAATTAAAAATAGATTGACATTTACCTTTAATTCACACTTTATTGTTTCTACCCATATCATATTTTCACTTGATACATTATCATTTTAAATTACATTACATCCCTTGATCATTATAGTAGACAATAATAAGTAAACTAGATAAAGTACTAGTATGTTATACAAATATGTTTTCAATTGTATTATTTTTTGTAATTATATTTATTTCTGGTAATATGAGATAGATGAAGGTTTTTCATAGCATCTTTAACATTACTTGATTAACATTTTTTGTGAATCTGAACAGTGTAACATTTATTAATTAAAATGTGTGCAATGTTTTATTTCTTATTAAGTGCCTATTTTACAAGATGCTGTCAAGATTATGATGCTTAATACTCTTTTTTAAATTTATTTTTTATTTAAGAAAGGATAAATTAACAAAACCATAGGGGAGGAGGGGTACAACTCCACGCAATTCCCACTACCCAATCTCCATATCCCACCCCCTCCCCTGATAGTTTTCCCATTCTCTATCCCTCTGGGAGCATGGACCCAGGGTTGTTGTGGGTTGCAGAAGGTGGAAGGTTTGGCTTCTATAATTGCTTCCCCGCTGAACATGGACTTTGACTGGTCGGTCCATACTCCCAGTCTGCCTCTCTCTTTCCCTAGTAGGGTGGGTCTCTGGGGAAGTGGAGCTCCAGGACACATTGGTGGGGTCTTCAGTCCAGGGAAGCCTGGCCAGCATCCTGATGGCATCTGGAACCTGGTGATTGAAAAGAGAGTTAACATACAAAGCCAAACAAATTGTTGAGCAATCATGGACGCAAAGGTTGGAATAGTGGAGAGGAAGTGTTGGGGAGTACTCACTGCAAACTCTAGTGTACTTCTGCTTTCAGGTATGTGTTTAGGTACTTTCTCATCATTGTAATGCTGGTTGAAAATTTAACAATTTATTTACTCTATGTATTTTACAATATTCAGTAATTATTTTACTAAATGCATAATAAGAAAACCTCAAAACTCAAGCCTGTTATTTTATAAATTGCTGAAAGAGACAATCTGATAAATGAGCAATGGAAAGGAACCAACAAATCTTATGTTTTGGTGTTTATCTTATCAATTCACAGTCAGATGAAGTCTTGTAGCGACTTCGAAGGATATATTTATGGTACTGATTTAATCTAATGCTCTTTTCTCTTGCTTTTGAATGTAATTCAACCAAACAAATTTAACCCAAACTTTATTATAGTTAGAACATATATTCAGATTATGGAGAATATAGGTAGGAACCTTCAACCCAGTATAAATATATTCATATATATTAACAGAATAATTGTTTGATTAATTTTGATAATCACAACTTTCCAACCTAAATTAAAAGTGTCAGACATCCTTGAATAATCATTGATTGATGTTGGGAGATGTTGAATTTATTTTTCTTTTATTTAAATATTTTATTTATTTTATTTTAATGATAGAAAGACACAGAAAAACACCTGAACACTGCTTAACTCTGACTCATAATGGTCCTGGGGACTGAGCCTGGCATCCTGAAGCCTTAGGCATGAAAGTCTTTTACATAATCATTATTCTGTCTCTCCAGCCCAAGTGGCTCAAGTTCTTAAAGAAATAACATAGTGGTCTGGGTGGTGGAGCACCTGGTTGAGTGCTCACATTTCAACTTCTATCTCTATATAAAATATATTTCAAAAGATTTATGGAAAAAAGAAATAATACGACAATGAAAGATGAGTGAAAAAAATAGTGATGGGTAAAAGCCATAAAATATTGAATAAAATAATTTGGTCTACAAATTGTCAATGAACAGCTCAAAGAGGAAAAGTTTAATATTATAATTTCAGTTTCCCAAGAACAAATTTCTTGGACTTATATATTTATGTCTTTCTAATAATTCTGATCAAAGAATCAGAATTATCAAAAATAACATATCAGAAATGAATATACATGTAGATCAGGAATATAGTACTGCCTAAAAGAAAAAAAAAAGTTTTATTGTTCATGGCATAAAAGGCAAGCTAAACATTAGCATATTGGATATATTTAACTATTTTATCATTACGATGCAGTTGTTAACACTTGGATACAATTTTTCATCTCCTTGTGAAAGGAGTCAGCACAAGACTCTCACTTCCAATTTAGGTCCTTTTCCCACCAGTATACACCAGTACTCCAGTGTCCTCTCAAACCCCTCTTTTCCTTGGCTTTCCCAAAGTCCTTTGCTTTGGTGCAATACATCCCGCTGATTCCAAGTTTCACGTTTTTTTTTTTTTTTTTTTTCTCTCTCTCCTTTCTTATTTTAAGTTCAAGCAAAATAATTTGGTATTTGGTTCAAGCCCCTTGGTCCCTACCTGCTGGGAGAAAGTTTCATGAGTGGCAAAGCAGGCTACAGGTGTCTGTCTCTTTCCTTCTCTAGTTCCCCCTCCCTTAACAATTTATTTCTGTCTCTACCAAATAAATAAATACATACATACATAAATAAATAAAAAGGAGCAGTGAGACTATTTTTTAAGAAAGGAGACATTAACAAACCCGGAGAATAGGAGGGGTACAACTCCACACATTTCCCACCACCCAATATCCATATCCCATCCCCTCCCCTGATAGCTTTCCCATTCTTTTATCTCTCTAGGAGTATGGACCCAGGGTCGTTGTGGGTTGCAGAAGGTGGAAGGTCAGGCTTCTGTAATTGCTTCCCCACTGAACATGGGCATTGACTGGCTGATCCATACTCCCAGTCTGCCTCTCTCTTTCCCTAGTAGGGTGGGTATCTAGGGAAGTGGGGCTCCAGTACACATTGGTGGGGTTGTCAGTACAGCGAAGTCTGGTAGGCATCATGCTGGCATCCGGAACCTGGTGGCTGAAAAAAGAGTTAACTTACAAAACCAAACAAATTGTTGAACAATCATGGACCAAAAGGCTGGAATAGTGCAAATGAAGTGGTGGGGGGTATTCCCTGCAGACTCGTGTACTTCTGCTTTCAGGTATATATTTTTTCCTGGTTTATGGACACATGTGAACCTATGCTCTATCTCAGGGGACCTGGACTATATCTAGGTTTGGGGATTTTATTGGGAAGTTGACCAACTGGAATGGAATTAGCGTATACTATGAAAGGAAAAGACTCACCTGAGTGATGAAGCTGAAGGGTTGTTGTTCCACACCTAAAGTCTCTTCTGGACACAGTCTGAAGTGAAGAATGCTGGGGTGGCACTCGTTGCATTGACTAGGTTGTGATTGGCGATGCAACATTATTTGATATGAATTGAGAGAAGCATGCAAGAAAGTGGGCCCTACCCTAAGGTTCTAGGACTGGCGGCATATAGGCTCTATAGTGTAAATGTGAGGTTCCTGCTGTCTTAGGGTTCAAGAAGACAACAGTAATTCCTCTCCTGGTTATACCCCAAGGATTCCATAATTCCCAATCAAAAAAATTACAAGTACACCTATGTTCACCTATGTTCATGAGTGGCTGAGAAAGCTGTGGCATATATACACAATGGAATACTATGCAGCTATTAACAACAATGAACCCACCTTATCTGACCCATCTTGGACAGAGCTAGAAGGAATTATGTTAAGTGAGCTAAGTCAGAAAGATAAAGATGAGTATGGGATGATCCCACTCATCAACAAAAGTTGAGAAAGAAGATCAGAAAGGGAAACTAGAAGCAGGATCTGATTAAATCGAGTGTAGGGCACCAAAGTAAACACCCTGTGGTGAGGAGGAGGATGGACATTAGACTTTCTGGGGCAGCAGCGGGGGTGGGGGGTGGGACAAAGTCTTTTGGTGGTGGGAATGGTGTTTATGTACACTCCTATTAAACTGAGACTATTTCTTTTTTTTTAAGTATTTATTTTATTTATTTATTCCCTTTTGTTGCCCTTGTTGTTTTATTGTTGTAGCTATTATTGTTGTTGTCGTTGTTGGATAGGACAGAGAGAAATGGAGAGAGGAGGGGAAGACAGAGAGGAGGAGAGAAAGATAGACACCTTCAGACCTGCTTCACCACCTGTGAAGTGACTCCCCTGCAGGTGGGGAGCCGGGGTTTGAACCGGGATCCTTATGCCGGTCCTTGTGCTTTGCACCACCTGCGCTTAACCCGCTGCACTACAGCCCGACTCCCGTGAGACTATTTCTTAATATTACCAGCTATGTGGGTGACCTTGAGACAGAATCCAAATAAAAAATTAGTCATGAAATTGTCAGTTCTCAGAAGTCAACTAAGTGCATCATGCTGAAACTTGCATTCAGTGCAGTTCTTTAGGCAGTCTGAAATTCAGTATCATTATCTGTAGCCAGGTAGGGTAGTTATACTGGGGATACTAACAAACATCAGAATTTTTTTTCAAAAAAAAAAAGTTGTTAAACATTCACTAGTATATATCTATTTTACTTTATCTTTTATTGGTATTTTTGGTTAGTAGTTTATGGAAGCCTGCACTATGCATAATAGCTACCTATTATTATTTATAAACACATACATACATATATATATGAGAAAGGGAGAGAGAGAGAGAGAGAGAGGAAACTGATGGAGAGAGAGAGAGATAGACACAGAGAGATATAAACAAGGAACCCAGTGGTGGTGCATCTGGTTGAGCCCACATGTTGCAGTGCACAAAGACCCCACCTGCAAGGGGAAACCTTTGCGAGTGTGGAAGCAATGCTGCAGGTATCTCTCTGCAACCCCCCTCTTTCCTTTCTCTCTCTCTCTCCATTCCCTCTCAATTTCTGGCTGTCTGCATCCAATGAATAAATATAATACAAAAAAATTAAAAGTTATAAACATAAAATGAATTATGGAAGAGAACTTTCAGTTGAAGAACAACTTAATAGTTGAAACAAAACTTGGCATCTGAGAGGGACCCTGGGGATCTCCTATACAGTGAATAAAAATAACAAAGGTTTACTTTAAAATATTAATCTGTTGAGCTGGGGAAGATAACATAGTGATTATGCAAAATACTTTGGTGCCTGAAACTTTGAAACCTCAGGTCCAATTCCCAGGACTTCCATAAGTCAGAGCTAGGGCGTGGTCTAATAAAATAAATAAATAAATAGCAAGCTATTATGGAAGTTGAGTATAGAAAACTGTTATTTTCAAAATTTCCTTTATTGAATTGAAATTAAAAATACATATAAGAAGAGAAGAAATTGCAACTTTTTAGATATTGTGTTTAATGTGGTCTCTAAAGCTTAAAGATAGATTCTCAGTTTCCATTAACCCATAATGATGTACTTAGAAAACTGAAATTATTCTTTGTAAATTATAATATTTGATGTTAAAATACACAGAATAAACAAAAATATTAAACCCAGAGTAATTACATAACCCAAAGTACATTTAGAGTGAGTTATTAATCGAAACATATTATGAAAATCATTTAAACTTTCTTTCCACTAGTTTAAACAATGTATTTTTTGGGTCATTTGATCTCCTTGACAGCATATGCCACTTGTGATGTATTTAGTGCACCCCAATATCACCATTCCTCCAGTGAACTCCCATGTATTCATAAGAGCACCATTCATCTTTCTTCAGACTATAATCATCATGTACTGAATCAAAGGGAATCTTATATTATTTCTCAGCTTATCAAATTGCTAGAATTATTGAAATTCAAAAAAGACTTGAAACTCTATGCAAGTCTCTTTGACTCTACAAAAAAAAAAAAAAGCACTACATTTATTTTAAAATCAGCTTGAATTTCTGAGATCCTGAGGTTGTGACCATGTAGAAAGCAGCTTGTTGGTTTCTACTTTTAATATAAACATTATATTAATTTATGAATAGTTTAAGAAAATAAATTTTCAAGTGTGACCTGATTCACTTTCCTGGAAGAATTTGCATTCTTATAAATTCAGCAGTGAGTGACTAGGGGTAAGAAAACTTACATCAATTGGTCTCAGTTTTAAAATAAGAGTTGGGGGAGACTCTAAGTAAACCCCGGTGCTTTAGATCACATTAATAAATGTAAACAGGATGTTTCAACACAGAAAGGATAAAATTGCCTGATATATGAGAGGCATATCTTTAATGATGTTTAAAAAGAAGCTAAACTTCTCCCTGGGAATTCTTAAAACATTTGTCTTTTAGGCAGTTATTTAGCTTTGCAAGTCTTTGTTGTTTAACAAGCTAGAGAAAATAGGTCAGCTGATGTTATATTAATCAGAAAATTAATATTTTAATTTGATTTTCTTTCTAGTTAAAATGCTTGCAGCTTTTCTTATCCCTCTTTCTACTCTGGAGCTAATGTTAGAGGCAGCATATTTTACCTGGGGGGTATAAGATAAGAGGACCTACTGATCTCTATTCTTTTCTTCTCTTTTTATTTATAAAATGGAAATATTGATAAGTTTATCATACCATTTACACATTTAAAATGTCACTCGATAATTTCTGTACAATAATCTGAGATCTGAGTCAAAATTTTTTCCAAATTTCAATTCATATTATAAATTCGCACTTTTAAAATTTGAGTAATAAGTTTTACTTAATAGAAACTCATTTTTATTCTAGGAAAATAGTCTTTCTCAAATTATCTAAATGATGTAAATGTATTTCAAATTTTAACTCCCACCTTCTATCAACTGATCATTCAATAGATATTTAGACACATTGAGTTTGATGGCCTATTCTCAAGTGAATAAATGTATACCAAAGTTTTACAGTAATAATATAGCAGTCAATGCAAAAGCTGAATAAGGGCAAGAGACTAGCATATTCTAATGATGACTCTTTACTCACTATCAGGCCACCCCATCAGCTGGGGCTCTATTTGGGGAGTCCTGAGATTCCCAAACAGACATGATGGACCTCAAATAAATCCCTCTCTCCATTGTAACTGGTCATCTCTATCAGGAACAATAGACCCTTTTGTGGGTTCCCCCTATGGGACCTTGTCTTCAACTTGGATTAATAACATTACAGAATGTTCCATCCTCTGAAAGGAGGATGGACAACATACTCTATGCTATACCTGAGGAAGATAGGTCCTGATATTGGGACAGCTTGGAATGTTCCTACTCATGATGCAGAATTCAAGCTCAGATCTACAGGTCACTTAGGCTCCTAAGCTGAATATAGGCCCCAGACCCAATCAAATTGATGGAGTTTACAGTCAACAATATTTATACCTCTTTCCCATATTAGGGAGCTACTCTCTCTCCTGATCCAGCTTTCTGTTCCTTTTCCAGCTGTGACATCATCTCCCCAGACAATAACTTGGACCCACCTGCATATCAGATTTCAGGCTCAGGGAAAAAAAAAAAAAAAAACTAGTATAGCCATGGGCCCTTTGGAATATAACTAAAATATGCCTACTAGCTACCTACAAAATGGAGAACCCACCAACTAACTCTTCATCTGCACTATTCCAGCCTTTAGGTTCATGACTGTATAACAATTGTTTGGCTTTGTGTGTTAACTCTCTTTTTAGCACCAAGTTCCAGATACTAGCATGAGGCCAACCAGACTTCCTTAGACAGACAACCCTACCAATGTGTCCTGGAGCTCCACCTCCCCAGAACCCTGCCCAACTAGGGAAAGAAAGTGGCAGGCTAGGAGTATGGATCAACCTGTCAACACCCATGTTCAATGGGAAAGCAATTACAGAAGCCAGACCTTCCACCTTCTGCATCCCACAATGACTTTGGGTCCATACTCCCAGAAGGTTAAAGAATAGGAAAGTTAACAGGGGAGGGGATGGGATACAGAGTTCTGGTGGTGGGAATTGTCCCCTTCTTATCCTATGGTTTTATCAATGTTTCCTTTTTATAAGTACATATAATATATATATCAGTCAAAGTGCAATGCATTTCATAGAATACAAACTTGACACGGTTTATTAGAGCTTGGCCATGTGTTTCAGAAGCCAGTGAGCACTAATGATAGAGAACATAGTAGAAGTATGTATTTCATTTACTGTACTTTTTAATCTTCAATTAAAGGTACAATGTTCAACCAATATTACCCTGATTTACTGAAATTCAGCTTGACTATGGTAGCTAAGTATGACAGGTTAATTTACTAGTGCTGAGATTTATATATGTCTTCCAAATATGTAAAAGGACTAAAATAAATTTTTATAATACACTTTTAATATATAATATGATCTACTAAAAGCCAGCTTGTCTAGCATTGATGTATTTTGGCCTTGTGTTTCATTTTCTGTTGATCTGAAAAGTTTTAAGTCCTAGAGCCTGGGTAGAGTCCAGCAGATAAAACACATGTGTGAGACCCTGAGTTTGATCTCTGATAGCACAGTAGAACACCATGGATAACACCATGGATAGTGGAGCAGTAATTTGGTATTTATTTCTCTAAAAATTCTTTCTCTAAAAGCATCTTTTGCTTCCTCTATAAGTTCTACTTAAATAGCGATGACTAGGGATAAATTTAGATAGTGCTATACATAGGTGAGGCACTGGGTTTATTTCCCTGTACCACCTTTTAAAATATTTTTATTGGAGGGTTAATAGTTTATAGTAAATGCAGTTATTTGTATATGTTTAAAATTTCCCAGTTTTTTTGCAAAACACTCTCACATCCAGTCTAGGTCCTTCTCCACCATTATGCACCAGGACCTGAAATGTCACTTGCTGCAGCGGCAGGATGCAGAAAAAGGAGGTTTGGAGCAGAAGGGGAACACAATCCTTTATTTGCGCTGGCACCTCAGAGTTGGGTGAGAGAGCAACAGTTTGGGCCACGTGGATGTAGCAAAAATGGCCGCCTCGTGCAGCATCCTTCCCTGGGTCTAATCACCAAAGTGAAAGGCTGGCAAGAGAGTGAGGTGCGGAGAAGAAGGGCTTTTATGGGAATAACTCACGTGAGAATTGAAGGGGGAGGAGTAACCATAGCACTCCAGGGTAGGTTAATAACTCTCCAGGGAATGGGAAGGGGGAGGAGTAACCAAAGCACTCCAACTATCGCGGGGAATTGACAATGCCCTGAGGGCACAAAATGGCAGAACAGGCTCTCCGAGAATGTCCCAGCTCTCGTGGGAACTAGCAATAGCCTGAGGGGGCAACATGGCAGATGTTACTGCATCTGCACAATTTCCCAGCATCTCCCCCTTTCCTTATATCTAATGGCCACAGTATAGGAAATTTAGAGTGGAGCAGGCCTAAATGTTTTTAAGGAATGCCATGCTCAGGTGGGAAGATGTAGGATGTTTTTGTGGGGGATGGAAGATTTACATGGCCACCAACCTTGTGAGATTATGTGTCCCCCCTGTGCTCAACCCCTCGGTAGAGAGAGAGACTTTCCTGGAGGGACTCATCTTATAGGTTAAGCTCTGCCAGGCTCCACCATCTCATCACAATATTTCTACATCATTCCCTGTCTTTCTATCTAGTCACCGCATTAGGATGAGTCAATGTCTGTAAAAGACTCCATCTGTGACAGAGGAATAGTAGTGTAAGGGTGAGTAGAAACCTTTTGGGCATAAACCTGAATGATATAGCAAAAGAGGAAGGGACAAGTAGGGGAGCAGTAAGAGCCAGTGTGATGTCACGGGAAGGCTTGGTGCACAAAGGAACATTCCCTGTCTCCAGAGGGGGGGGGTGCAAGGGTTAGTAATGAGGGGGAGTTTCCTACCTCAAAAGGCAGGACCTGTAGGCAGCAGGGCATGACCTGCCAAGCAGAGGGGCTATTTGGCAACAGTCTGTAAAGTCTATAAACTACTCAGGGTCAGTCTTCAAAAAGCCAGCAGCGTGAAGAGAAGGAAGCTGCTGTAAAAATTGTGTAAAGTGTCCAAAGGGTAAACCAGCAAGTCCAATAGAAGTGTCAGTCCAACGTAGGCGACTAGGGGGAGAAATGCCAGGGGATGAAACACTGCATGAGAAAGGTCAGCCACTGGAATTCCGCTTTTCTGTAGAGAGTGAGCTGGAACCACCAAAAGGTGACAGCCAAAGCAGAAGCAGGAAAGGCAGACAGGCAGTAAAAAAGTTCTGTCCTTGAAGTCTGTGAATCGGGTTCTTCAGATCGTGTCAGGTAACATCTAGGGTTGCAGGGGATGTGCCACTGTAATGGGTGATGTCAGAGTGTTCAGGGGTCCAGATGGTTTTTCCTAGGATTCCTGCAAAAGAAACACAAACCATCTGCTTCCCATGGTTAGCAGGGCATCTGATTTGAATTTTTATAGAAAAAGAGGTTTGGTGTCTTAGCCAACTGAGTATTGGGGGATGTATCTTCCCTATTTATTTATTATTATTATTATCATTTTTTTAAATTAATTGAGCCTAGGCATATGGTGGGCCTTCTCAATAGCCATTTGTCTTTGGGGGTAGTAAGAGATGTCCATGGCATGGGTGATGTTATAAAGGGAAATATCTTTAAATTGTTGGCTGACAAAGGCAGGCCTATAGTGGCAAGATGAGATACATCAGTTAAGTGTAGAAGAATATGTGAATGTTGTTAATTCACATAAGTTGTATATGGAGGAACTTTTTATAGTTTAATACCTTACCATATGAACAGATGATTCTTCATGTGAAGGCTTGATAGCTGTAATCACTTACTTATGAAAAAAAAAAAACCTTGTAACAAATTAGAGGTTTATTATAATTGATAGCTTGATGATTATAATTGGTTTAAGTATCTTTATGATTTTTTTTAAAGGCCATCTAATGTGACCTCTTGTTGCAGTCTCTACAGCAGGATCTTCTGACCAATTTTAGTTAAATATATATTTTGATTTTTTAACTATTTTTACTTTGGACTATAAACAGACTCAGGTTACTTAGAGAGTTAACTCATGTTAGTGACAATGGTTTTAACATTTACAGTGCCAGATTGATGCCAGATCTGTTGTGGAGTAATTTCCACAAGATAGCTTACAGGGCACTTTTGGAGGGCCCAAAAGTGCCCTGTATAGAGAATTTGTATTTTAGTTTTGGGGGTTTATTGTCACGTTAAATATTTAGACTTTACCTTAAATAGTTACTTTTAGCAAATTAATTTTACCTTGACTGATAGTAATGTAGCTTAAAGGTAGCACTTTTAACTGTTAAGTTAATGTTTACTAAACTTGAAACATATCCATAAACATTTACTTATAACACACTGGAGGAGAAAAAATTTTGTTATGAAAATATATCATTTTAAAAACAAATTTAGAACCATCTTTACTCATACAGTTTAAGACTAAACACTTTTATATATATACCAAGACATATATAAAAATCAAAAGAGAGAAAAAAATTTTGGAATGTTTCTGGACATCTCCAGAAACCTTGGCTGTGTCCAGCATTTTTATATAAAGTCAATTAAGTTTTAGAGTACTCTGAGCATATGGGTCATACAAAAATTTTTTGTCATTCAACACACTCACTCACAAAACACAACTGGCCAGTCATAACATAAAACATACAGAGAAGGGGTAGGAGAGAAGGCCCTGTGAGCCAGATTTTCCAGATTCTGCCATGTTGTATTATGGATCCTGGGATGCATCCTGCATCTAGTCCTCTTGTAGTATTTCTTGTTCTTCAGGGATAGCAGCGCCATCATGCGGGTATTGTCAGATGTAGCGGGCAGGAACCCAGACAGGTTTGGAGTAATTCTGTGGAAAAACACATGTGAAACCCTCCCCAGTTGGACCCAGAGGCCATTATTTTGGTGTCATACACCAAACCCAGTCTAATTTGTGTTCCCATTTCATTATTATTAATTAATTGTTTGTTTTATTTTTAATTGAGGGTATTAATGTTTTACAGTAAACACTACATATAGTAGTTGGCACATGTGTAAAATTTCTTAGTTTTCTGAAAAATGCTTTAACCCCTTTCTTCCTAGGTCCTACTCTACCATCAATTCTCCACAACTTGAACCCCACCCCACACTCTGAGTTTTTCTTTGGTGAAATATACCAAACCCAGGCCAAGTTCTGTCTTGTGTTTCCCATTCTATTCTTATTTTTCAACTTCTGCATAAGAATAAAGTAAAAATAATCCCATATTCATCTTTCTCTTTTTGGCTTATCTCATTTTACATGATCCCTTCAAGTTTTATCTAAGATGAGGTGAAGAAGGTGAATTCATTATTCTTAAAAGCTGAGTTGTATTCCTCTGTGTATATGTATCTCACAACTTACTCAGCCACTTATCAGTTGTTGGGCACCTGTGTTGCTTCCAGGTTTTGGCTATTACAAATTATGCTGCTATCAACATAGACACAGACATATCTTTTTGGATGGGAGTGTTTGGGTCCTTAGGATATACCCCTAGCAGTGTAACTGTAGGATCATAAGATAGGTTCACTTCTAGTTCTCTGAGAATTCTCCAGACTGCACTCCATAGGAGTTGGGCCAATTTACGTTCTCACCAGCAGTGCAGGAGGGTTCCTTTGTCCTCATAACCTCTCCAGCATTTGTTTTTACTAAGGTTTCTGATGTATAACATTCTCACAGGAGTGAACTGGTATCTTTGTTGTCTTTATTTGCATTTTTCTTATAAATAATGACTTGCAGCATTTTTTCATATGTCTGTTGGCCTTTTGGAACTCTTTGGTGAATATTTTGCTCATATAATCTACCTGATTTTGTATGGGGACATTTGATTTTTGTTGCTGAATTTGGTGAACTCTTTATATATTTGTTATTAGCCTCTTATCTGATGTGTATCATATAAAGATATTCCCCATGCTTGAGGGGTCTCTTTGTTTGGGTGGTGGTTTCTCTTGCTTTGTAGAAGCTTTTCAGTTTAATATAATACCATAGTTTTATTTATGTTTTTATCTCCCTTTCAATTGGATTTGTAACATTGAAAATGCTTGTAAAATTTAGATGAAGAAGAGTGCAGCCAGTATTTTTCTATAAGGATTTTGTAGTTTCTGATCTAACATCTAAGTCCTTGATACATTTAGATTTTATTTTTGTGTGTGGTGAAATGTAGTAGTTCATTTTCATTCTTCTTTGTGTTTCAACCCAATTTTTCCAACACCATTTATTGAAGAGGCTTTCCTTTCTCCAATTTAATAACTTGGGCCCCCTTGTCAAAGATGGGATGGCCATAGTTATGGAGGCTTATATCTGTGATCAGACAATATGTTTAACCAGATATCAAGTTCAAGCAAAATCTTCAATATTCCTAGGCCCCTAGGAACATGCCTAAAATGGATTTCCTAGCTTCCTCCCGCTCTAAAATTCTTATTCTCATCTGATCTGTTCCTACTTCTTGATTCCTTTTAATTTATCATTTTGTCCTGCTTCATATCTTACCTCCTTTCAGCCACCAAGTTGCAGATGCTATCATGATTCCATCCTGGTTTCACTGGGCAGAGGACCTCAATAATGTGTCCTGGAACCTCACCTCTCCAGAGCCATACCCCAATAGAGAAAGATAGAAATAGGGTAGGTGTATGGATTGACCTGCTAGTGCCCATGTCCAGTGAACAAGCAATTACAGAATCCAGAACTTCCAATTTCCCATACTCCTAGACTGGGAAAAATGTTAGGAGTTGATGACTAACTAGAGGGCTCTGAACTCCAAGTCCATCAAGACCAGATGAGAGAAGGATTCTTCCTTCAGTGTTTTGTAGAATTAATTAGTAAAACCATCTGGTCCAGGATGTTGGAAAAGTTCTTGATACATAACTGTCTTAATTTCTTTGGCTGTTATTGGTCTCTTCATATTTTCTAGTTATTTTTTGCTTTGGTTTTGGAGGATTGTATGTGTCTAAGAACTTGCCCATTTTTTCCAGGTTCTCTAGCTTGGTGACACATATTTGTTCATAGAAGCCTCATATGATACTTTGTATTTCTGTGTTGTCTGGTGTATTAGCTCACCTCTTTCATTTGTAGTTCTATTAATTTCAGTCTTATTACCCCTCCTTTTTGTGCCTGGTGAGGGTTTGTTACTTTTCTTTACCCTTCTGAAGGTAAAGAAAGCATTTTGTTCATTGTTTTGAAACATTTAAACATTTAGCTTCATTAGTGATTTGTATGGTCCTCTTATTTTCAATGTTATTTATTTCTGACCTAATTTTGGTTATTTCAGTCTTTCTGGTTGCTTTGTGGTACCTTTATTATTTTTCTTCTGAATCCTTAAGGTGTGTGGTCAAGTTGTGCATTTAAACTTTTTCTTGTTTCATAATGTGTGCCTGCCTATATGGCTATAAATGTTAACAATTGTTAAGTCCTCGTGGTTGACTGATCTTCTGAGCATTAAGTAATGTCCATCCCTATTTTTTACAATATTGATATATTATAGAATAACCTAAATTATGAAAATTTAACTGCAACTAAGAAATATATTGTATGTAGAGATAGTGTACCAGGTAGGGTACCAACATTGCCTTGTGCATGTGTGCATGATGCCAGGTAGCACATGGGATGTGCTATGTTTTCTTTCCCTCATCTATATTTGACACTTGTGTTTCTATCTGAAAAGTGTGCTTAAAGAGATAAAAATCTGGTGATGACAAAAAGAAAGTAAGGCAGGCAGCAACAAAGAAATAAAGTAAAAAGAGTGAAAGAAAAAAGAAAGAAAAGAAATAAGGAAAGAAAAAAGCTAGAAAGAATATGGACACAATGTTGACAGTGCATATCTCATTTAAAATGAATAAGTCTGATGTTTTGTTTAGTCTGGCTGTTACCCACATCTTGTTTTTTATAAGAAAGTTTCAAAAGATAAGATTAAAGTATACATACATATATGAATTGCAGATTATTATTTTTCAAAAGCATAGAAATCAAATTCATTTATATGCCAAGAATTATAAATATCTTAAGAGGAGATAGAAGTAGTGATTTACATTTATAAACCATAAATTGTGTCTGTCTTCTTTGCTAGTGTAAATTATATCACTAACAACAAATTTATGACATTTACTGAATTCCTACATGTAAGATGCTATTTTAAACCTTTCATGTACCAATTCATTTAATTCCCAACAACTTATGGGTGAAGTATAACTGATTACCCTCCTCATAAAAAGGAAAAACTATAAAGGAAAGTTATAAACATAAGTATTTAAAGTTTGAATGACAATAAAGAGTACAATTAACTTAAGGAAAACACCCAACCCTACATGTCAGGAGCTGTAGCATCTCTCTCTCCCTCTCTTCCTACCTCTGTTTTAAATAAAAAAGAGAGAGAGGGAATTCAACATAAGTGGTGAAATCATGCAAGTACCAAATACAGTCTAAAATGTAACGTAAAATTAGGTCTCATATGCTGTTGATTTGCACTATTGATCACTAGGCTTTTATTTAACTGATTTTTCCATGCTAAATTAGATAACAAAATTAGATTGGATAATAAGAAGAAAGCTACTTTAATTAAAAAACTAAGTACTTGTTTCTAAACTGTTATAATGTATTTCCTCACAATTTCCAGAATCTCTCTGAATACAATTTTTCACAAAAAAAAAAAAAAAAAAAACATAATCACTCACATAATCCCTTGGACTTCCTCTTTGGGAAGACCCTGCTGAGGCAGTATCTGAAAACTGAATCAGTGAGAAAAAAAAAATTGTGAAATTTCATATACATGCAGGCTAAAAGTCTAAATTAAAAAAAAAAATCATGGAAATAGTGATATGTGAAAGTAGTATACATAATGAGTAGAATTTATAAGTATACAATCAAAACCACAGAGAGGCCCTATATAAATTTAGTTCATAAATTTGTATCAAATGGAACTAAAAATTCAATATTAAAAAAAAAAAAAAAAAACTAGGGAGATGGGCAGTAGTACAGTGGGTTAAGCTCAGGTGGTGGCTCCCGGAAGATGGTGGACTGAGAAGCTGCTAGTGGCTTGAGCTCTGACCACATCGACTGGAAATGGTAGGATTTTCTGCCATTAGTAAGCCAGTCAATAAGGGGTCCCAGCAGTGACACCAAGGAGGTGACTATAACTTAATTTGGGTTAAAAAATAGAGTAGAAAGAAAGGGAAAAATTTTTTTTCTTTTAAATTATTATTCCCAAAGCACAGCCCCCCCATAACCAGTCCCTGTAGACCAGCTCCTAGCAGGCTCCCCTGCTGAACTTCTTTCTTTACCAAGATTCCTGCCCCATCAGGGAGTATCATTCATTCTAAGTATATTCCCTTCTGAAACCTCTGGTCTTTTTTCTTTCTAAGTAGCCAACCAGCTGCCTCTGCTCAGGCAGCTCCCCTCCCTCCCTCCTGCAACTGCATAGCTAATTAAATAAAAAAAAATAATAAATAAATAAAAACCCCTTTTCTTTCACCGTTCTTTTATTACTGTTCTTTTTCTTATCTTCTCTCTTTTTCTTTTTCTCATTCTTGTCATCCTTTCTTCCTTAATCCTACAGCTTTCTGATTCACTAATACACATTTGGGAATTATTTTGGGGAAGAAATCTGACTCAGAGTGGACTCTCTCTGCGAGTATCTCTGCTCAACTTCACTTCCTCCTTTAGCTACCCCTAGAATATACAGTGGATAGCAGACTTGCATAACTGTCTATTCCTGATATCCTTGTCTAGTCCTGCCTGAGGTTTTTGGTTTTTTTCTTTTTTTTTCTTTCTTAACAATCAGCTGCCTATGCTCAGGCATATATCCCCCTGCTTTAGGTTGATCAGAATTAACTCATAGGGTATCTTTCATTGTTAGGGTAGTGGGCATCTTATCTATTGTGAGAGGAACTTGTCTTGTTACTTCTACCTCCTCTACAGACTCTCCCCTTCTTCCTCCTCCTAGCTAATTAAAAGAAAAACAAACAAACAAGCAAATAAAAAACAAAACAAAAATGAAATAAAAAATAAAGTAATCAATTAAAAAAACTTTCCTTTCACTGCCCTTTAATTACAGCACTTTTTCTTATCTTTTCTCCTTTCTCTCTCTTCTTTCTCTCTTTTTTTAATCTTGTCATGCACTTCTTCCTTCCTTCTTCTTTGCCTTTCTGAATTTGAGAATTATCTTGGGAAAGAAATCTGACTCAGAGTGGACTCTCTATGTGTGTATCTCAGCTCTACTTCCCTTTCTCTCTTGTTACCCCTAGAATATAAAGTGGATAGTAGATTTGCATAACTGTCTATTCTTGCTATCTCTTCTTTCTTTTCTCTTTCTTCTTCACTTGGACTTGGTTGTTATTTTTTAACGGACCAGAGACATAGTTTGGCTAACTGGTAGTGATTAAACTGCTTCAATACTTGCTTCAGTTGCTATTGTAATTCCTGATGTTGGTGAGTGCATTTGTCATAAAGGTATTTAGTACAGGGTTGCTTATGCTCAAAACACAACAACTGAGGAACAACAGAGCATAAAAATAAGAAACACATAAATTAAAAAATGAGTAGATCAAAAACAAATAAAACTGCTACTCCAATGAATGAAGACAAGAGCCCAGAAGAAACTACAAATCAACCAGAAGTAACCCTAGATAAGAAAAGTATGCAAGCAATAATAAACTTATTAATCACAGAAATGAAAACAACATTGGAGGAAAGGAATGGCAGTATTAGGGAAACACCAGTTGGGACGCCCAAGGAAAATACTGATTTTCTTGACACAATTAGAGAACTGAAAGCTGAAATAGCCGTAATGAAGAAAGAAGCTGAGGGAAGGGAAAGCAGACTAACACAAGCAGAGAACAGAATTAGTCAGACAGAGGATGAGTTAGAGAAAAATAAGAAAGAGTTGAAAGAGCTCAAAAAGAGATTGAGAGACAGTAAAAACAACAAAAGAGACATAAGGCATGATCTCAAAAGAAGTAACATTTGTATAATTGGCCTGCCAGAGGAAGAAAGAGAGGAAGGGGAAGGAAAAATTCTAGAGGAAATAATAGAAGAAAACTTCCCAGACCTGAATAACAGAAAGGACATGAAGACTCAAGAGGCCCAGAGATTTCCAAACAGAATCAACCCAGACCTGAAGACACCAAGACACATCACAGTCACAATGAGAAGGAGTAAGGATAAAGAAAGGATCCTAAAGGCTGCAAGAGAGAATCAAAAAGTCACATACAAGGGAAAACCCATAAGACTATCAGCAGACTTCTCCACTCAAACTCTAAAAGCCAGAAGAGAATGGCAAGATATCTATTGAGCCCTGAATGAAAAAGGGTTTCAACCAAGGATAATATATCCTGCTAGACTTTCATTCAAACTAGATGGAGGGATCAAAACCTTCTCAGACAAAAAAAAAAAAAAAAAAAAAAAAAAAAACAGTTAAAGGAGGTAACCATCACCAAACCAGCCCTGAAAGAGGTTCTAAAAAACCTCTTATAAACAAGAACATCACTATAATACTGGCAATATATCAAAGCAAACAAAAATCTTTTTTGAACAACTGCACTACAATACATTAAATCCATAATATCAATAAATGCCAATGGCTTAAACTCACCCATCAAAAGGCACAGGGTGGGGGGATGGATCAGAAAACGTAAACCAACCATATGCTGTTTGCAAGGATCCCATCTGACACAACAAGATAAACATAGACTTAAAGTGAAAGGATGGAAAACTATTATACAGGTTAATGTACCACAAATAAGGGCAGGAACAGCCATTCTCATCTCAGACACAATAGATTATAATTTAAATAAAGTAATAAAAGATAGGCAAGGACATTACATAATGATTAAAGGATCAATCAGCCAAGAAGACTTAACCATTATTAACAGCTATGCACACAATGAGGGACCATCTAAATTCGTCAAGCACTTACTGAAAGAATTTCAAAAATACATCAATAGTAACACAATAATAGTGGGAGACTTCAATACCCCACTCTCACACTTAGACAGATCAACAAAGCAGAGAACCAATAAAGATACAAGAGAATTGAATGAAGAGATTGACAGACTAGACCTCTTGAACATTTTCAGACTCCTTCACCCCAAAAAACTGGAATACACTTTCTGTTCAAATCCACATAACACATACTCAAGAAGAGACCACATGTTAGGCCACAAAGACAGCATCAATAAATTCAAGCTCATTGAAATCATCCCAAGTTTCTTCACAGACCACAGTGGAGTAAAACAAACATTTAACAACAAACAGACAATTATTAAAAGTCACAGAATTTGGAAACGTAACAACATACTCCTTAAGAACCACTGGGTCAAAGACTCACTCAAGAAGGAAATTCAAATGTTCCTGGAAACAAATGAAAATGAAGACACAATCTATCAAAATATTGGGACACAGCGAAAGCAGTACTGAGAGGGAAACTTATAGCCATACAATCACATATTAAACACCAAGAAAAAGCTCAAATGAATGACCTTACTACACACCTAAAGGACTTAGAGGAAGAGGAACAAAGGAGCCCTAAAGCATCCAAAAGGACAAAAATCAAAAAATTAGAGCAAATAAACAACATCTAATAAAAGAACCATACAAAAGATCAATGAAGCCAAATGTTGGTTCTTTGAAAGGTTAAACAAAATTGACAAACCCCTAGCCAGACTCACCAAAAAAAAAAAAAAGAGAAAAGACTCAAGGTAATAGAATTGTAAACGATGGAGGAGATATCACAACAGACACCACAGAAATCCAGAGAATCATGTGAAACTTCTATGAAGAACTATATGCCACCAAACTAGAGAATCTGTAAGAAATGGAACAATTCCTAGAAACATATGCCCTTCCAAAATTGCACCAAGAAGAACTAAAAAACCTAAATGCACCAATCAGAGACAAAGAAATTGAAACCGTTATTAAGAATCTCCCCAACAACAAAAGTCCTGGACCTGATGGCTTCACAAACAAATTCTACAAAACTTTCAGGAAATAGTTAGTACCCACACTTCTTAAGCTATTCCATAAGATTGAAGAAACAGGAATACTCCCTTCCACCTTCTATGACGCCAACATCACCCTGATACCAAAAGCTGTTAGGGACAGAAAAAAAAGGAAAATGTAGACCAATATATCTGATGAAAATAGATGCCAAAATATTAAACAAGATCTTGGCCAACTGGAGACAGCAGCATATCAAAAAGATTGTTCATCACGACCAAGTGGGATTCATCCCAGGAATGCAGGCTGGTTCAACATCTGTAAGTCAATCAATGTCATTCACCACATCAATAAAAGCAAACCCAAAAACCACATGATTATCTCAATAGATGCAGAGAAAGCCTTTGACAAAATCCAACACCCATTCATGCTCAAAACTCTACAAAAAATGGAAATAGATGGGAAATTCCTCAAGATAGTGGAATCTACATATAGCAAACCTACAGGCAACATGATATCTTACAGAAGATGAAAGCATTTCCCCTCAGATTGGGGACTAGACAGGGCTGTCCACTGTCACCATTACTTTCAACATAGTACTGGAAGTTCTTGCCATAGCAATCAGGCAAAAGAAAGAAATCAAAGGAATACAGATTGGATGGGAAGAAGTCAAAATATCACTATTTGCAGATGATATGATAGTATACATAGAAAAGCATAAAAAATCCAGCAGACAAACACTGGAAGTTATTAGACAATATAACAAGGTATCAGGCTACAAAACCAATGTACAAAAATCCGTGGCATTTCTTTATGCAAACACTAAATCTGAAGAAGACATCCAGAAATCACTCCTATTTACTATTTCAGCAAAATCAATCAAATACCTAGGAATAAAGTTGACCAAAGAAATGTAAGACTTGTATACTAAAAACTATGAGTTGCTACTCAAGGAAATAGAAACTGATACCAAGAAATGGAAAGATATTCCATACTCATGGATTGGAAGAATAAATATCATCAAAATGAATAGTCTCCCCAGAGCCATATACAAATTTAATGCAATATCCATCAAAGTTCCACCAAGCTTCTTTAAGAGAATAGAACAAACACTAAATCATTTATCTGGAACCTGAAAACACCTAGAATTGCCTAAATCATCTTGAGGAAAAGAAACAGAAATGGAGGCATCACACACCCAGACCTTAAAGCCATCATCATCAAAATAGCCTGGTACTGGAACAAAAATAGGCACACTGACCAGTGGAACAGAATTGAAAGCCCAGAAATAAATCCCCACACCTATGGACATCTAACCTTTGATAAGGGGTCCCAATGAATTAAATGGAAGAAGGAGCCTCTCTTCAATAAATGGTGCTGGGAAAACTGGGTTGTAACATGCAAAAGAATGAAATGAACCACTTTATCTCACCAGAAACAAAAAGTCAACTCCAAATGGATCAAAGACCAGAAACAATCAAATACTTAGAGGAAAACATTGGTAAAACAGTTTCCCACCTACACCTCAAGGACATCTTTGATGAATCAAACCCAATTGCAAGAAAGACTAAAGCAGAAACAAACCAATGGGACCACATCAAATTGAAAAGCTTCTGCACATCCAAAGAAACTATGAAACAAAGAGACGCCTTACAGAATGGGAGAAGATCTTCACATGCCATACATCAGACAAGAAACTAATCACCAAAATATATAAAGAGCTCAGCAAACTTAGCACCAAAAAAGCAAATGACCCCATCCAAAAATGGGCAGAGCATATGAACGAAACATTCACTACAGAGGAGATCCAAAAGGCTAACAAACATATGAAAAAAATGCTCTAGGTCACTGACTGTCAGAGAAATGTAAATTAAGACAACACTAAGATACCACCTCACTCCTATAAGAATGGCATACATCAAAAAGGATAGCAGGAACAAATGATGGAGAGGCTGTGGGGACAGAGGAGCCCTTTTGCATTGCTGGAATGTAAGTTGGTCCAGCCTCTGTGGAGAGCAGTCTGGAAAACTCTCAGAAGGCTAGACATGGACCTTCCATATGATCCAGTAATTCCTCTCCTGGGGTTATACCCCAAGGACTCCATAACACCCAACCAAAAAGAGGTGTGTACTCCTATGTTCATAGCAGCACAATTCATAATAGCTAAAACCTGGAAGCAACCCAGGTGCCCAGCAACAGATGAGTGGCTGAGAAAGCTGTGGTATATATATACAATGGAATACTATGCAGCTATCAAGAACAATGAACCCACCTTCTCTGACCCATCTTGGACAGAGCTAGAAATAATTATGTTAAGTGAGCTAAGTCAGAAAGATAAAGATGAGTATTGGATGATCCCACTCATCAACAGAAGCTGAGTAAGAAGATCTGAAAGGGAAACTCAAAGCAGAACCTGACCCAAATTGTAAGTCGGGCACCAAAGTAAAAACCCTGTGGTGAGGAGTAGACATGCAGCTTCCTGGGACAGTGGGGGGTGGGAGCGTGTGGGAGGGATGTGTCACAGTGTTTCGGTGGTGGGAATGGTGTTTATGTTCACTCACAGTAAAATGTAGTCATATAAATCACTAGTTAATATGAGAGGGGAAAAATAATTGAATGTCTCAAAGTTTTTTAAAACATAGACTGAGACTTTTTAATATATAGGCTATGTATTTGATATGCGGACTCTCTCAAAAGCCTAGACCAAGTAGATCAGAAGCAACCAATAGCACAGCTATATACAAGATACTCGGTACTGTACAGCAAAACCTAGCAACAGGACTTTTCAAAGTTAACCCAATTACCAAATAATGTGATGATAACATTAACTATCGATTGTCTTTTTGAACCCTTAGACAGCAGGAACCTCACATCTCCACTATGGAGCCTCTGCTTCCCCCAGTCCTGGAACCCTTGGATAGGGCCCACTTTCTTGTATGCCTCTCCTAATCCATATCAAATAATATAGCATTTGCCAATCGCAACCTAATCAACACAACGATTACCACCTCAACGTGCTCAGACTGTGTCCAGAGACTTCACATGTGGAATGACAACCTTTCAGCTTCATTACTCAGGTGAGACCTTCCCTTTCATAATATTCTCTAATTCCATCCCAGGTGGTTCACTTTCTAACAATGTCCCAAAACCTAGATATACACCAGTTTCTGTGAGAGAGAGAGCATATGTTCACACGTATCCATAAACTACTGCAAAATATATGCCTGAAAGCAGAAGTACACTAGAGTTTGCAGTGAGTACCCCATAACACTTCCTCTCCACGATTCCAACCTTTGGGTCCATGATTGCTCAACAATTTGTTTGGCTTTGTATGTTAACTCTCTTTTCAGTCACCAGGTTCCAGATGCCATCAGGATGCTGGCCAGGCTTCCCTGGACTGAAGACCCCACCAATGTGTCCTGGATCTCAGTTTCCCCAGAGACCCACCCTACTAGGGAAAGAGAGAGGCAGACTGGGAGTATGGACCAACCAGTCAATGCCCAGAACAAGTTTTAAGGTGTAAGAACAACTCATGGATTCTTCACCAAAGGAGATTCAAAGGGCCAACAAGCATATGAGAAAGTGCTCAGTTACTTATTATCAGAGAAATGCAAATAAAAACAATGTGGTACCACTTTACACCTCTGAGAATGTTGTACACTAGAAAGGATAGAAACAAGTGTTGGTAAGGTTGTTAAAGAAAAATAAAAGAATTTTACATACTGTCATTGGGAGTGTAAATTGGTCCAACTTCTGTGGAAAACAACATTTTCAGAACACTAAAAATGGGCTTACCTAGCAATTTTTTTCAAGGAAATTTGTCCAAAGGAAACAATATATATAATATATATTATATAATTAATATATAATATATTAAATATTATAGTAAATAATATTTAATAAAGTTGATGCTAAAATCCCCTATTTCCTGACTTCTGGATCAGCCATTGAGAAATAGAAAAAGTAATATTGTGTCGTTCATTTACAGATTAAAAATTGTTTGACTCACTAAGGTTGAGTGTCAGATAATTTAATGTAATGTTCAATTTTAAAAAGCAAAAGGGAGGAGGATGATTTAGATGATAAGTAGGGTGTATGACCTTAGAAATGTATTTATAAGGTCTGACTACAGCAGCCAAAAATAATATCCATTGAACTTAGTGAATAATTTAAGTCCAATGAGCTAACAGTGATCTTTGCAGTGAGATATTAATACGTAAATATTTTAGTCAGGTTTTTCACACTGAGTTTAAAAATGCCTTATATTTTATCTACAATTTTACTCGAGGTAAAATTCTTTGATTCTGTGTTCTCACTGAAGTCTTTATACACATATTCACACTTTATAATAAAATGAGTTTAATACTCAAATACATTCAAGAAAAAAGGTTACCTTTTCTAAAATATGCAGTGATAATTCCTGAGTCCATGTTTCATTTTATACATGGGACAGTGCTGTAAGAGAATATAGTTCCTTTATCTGGTTCTATTTGTTATGACAGTGTTATTTTAAACAATATTTATCCCTGAAGAAATATTAATACAAATGGTCAACAAATGCAAATATTTGTGAGTCTAGAAAAATGTATTCATATACACATATATAATATTTGGATATCCATATATAAAGTAGTATCTGTTCTTAATTCTCCTGTGTTTCTTTCAAATTACTAAACTAAAGGGTTGCTTCTGGTTATCAGAGAAATGTTTCATTTTGCTAATGTTTTATACCTATTTGCTGTTTAAAAGTAGTTGTATTTATTAGAAATGTAAGACAAATTTTTGATACAGAGCCAGGGAGAGTTGGAGACAATTTGGAAGGACACTGTTAGGCATTAATCTGGAAGATTTAGTAATAGTCTTAGAATAAGGGAGAGAGTAGTACAGTAAAACACAGAATTTTCATGTTCTAGGTCTCAGGTATGATCCCTTCAGCAAAGATACATGGTGACTGACCTCTCTGTGGTTTCTCTCTCTCTCTCTCTCTCTCTCTCTCTGATTTACAAATATATTGCCCAGTCATAAATCGAGGAAGATAATTCATCAATCTCAATTCATTTTTCAAAACTTGCATGCAAGGATGTTTAATAACCTCCCTCAATTTCCAATCATGAAGAAGTGTCAATGATAACTAAGTTGTCATAATACTACAGGCAAATTATTTTGTTTTGATATTGCAATCTATGTCTGGAGTATAGCACAACTTTGGGATATAGCACTTGGAGGTCTGAAGCTCCCTAGATCCAAATTCAATCCTTAGCACTATTGCCAAATGTTAGAGTTGAGTGTAGTCTCACAGCTCTGTGAATAGGGCTTTGGGACTTGATTAGCATATAGCTGAGGCTTCATATGAGAACATAATTAGCATATGACTGACAAACATAATTAGCATATGACTGATGTCAGATTGACATCAGGACTGGATTTAAGGACTCACAGGGCACAAGTCTGTCTCTTTTTTCCTTCTCTCTGTGCTTCCAGCTCTGGGCTTTCCTGTGCCCTTCCTATGTCCACCATGTCTACTCCTGGGAATTGTACACATGTAACTCACTTATGAACTCATGGGCCTGTCCTAGTCTTACCCCAGCTGATAATTCCCTATTTTGCTGTATCTAAAATATACTGTTTAATACTGCTGTACTGACATGTAATTAATAAACCTTTAATTGTTTTAAACCTGAACAAGCCTTGCCTCCCATGGAATTTTTATTTCTTTACTTATATATAAGCAGTGTTCTGTTTTTTTTTTCTCTCCCACTCTTTATACTTGCTCTCATTAAGGAAAACAAAAACAAACAACAACAAAAGCTCAGGTTGGGAAAACAGCATAAGGTCCCAGGTTCAGGCCCCAGTATTACTATAAACTAGAGCTCAACAGTACCACTTTCATTTCTATGGGAGTTTCAAATATCTGCAAATTCTATTTACTACCCATCTTAAAATGGAAGTATGAAGGACAGAGCAAGTTAGAAGCGCCTTAATAGTGTAGCAAAAACTTTCATCCTTGGGGCTCCAAAGGTCACAGGTTTAATCCCCAATGCTACTGTAAACCAGAGCTGGATAGCGCTCTGGTTTAAAAATATATATAGAGAGAAAATCCTTACAAAATTTCTGTCGCTTTCTAGGTTTAATTCTTCCCTCCAAATAGCCCTCTCTCCAAACTGGGAGTATGGACTGACCAGTCAACATCCATGTTCAGCAGGGAAGCAATTACTTCCAATCTCCCAGAGGGATAGAGAATGAGAAAGCTATCGGGGAGGGGATGGGATATGGAGATTGGGTGGTGGGAATTGTGTGGAGTTGTACCCCTCCTATCCTATGATTTTGTTAATTTATCCTTTCCTAAATAAAAAAAATTAATTAATAAAAAAAATAGTCCTCTCTCTTTGAATATAAAAAGCAAAGCACTTCTAGGATAATTCTGCTTAATTTTTCCTTATTGTCAAACCCTTAATAACTTTCTTTCTAAATAGCTTTTGGAAACTTAAAACAAGCTAAAATATGCAAATCAAAGATTTCCCTTTCAAAGTCATGGTGTCATTTTGAATTATAAAATGGTTTTTACTCTAAAATTATATAAGTTGACTTCTCTCCACATTTCTAAGTTTTTGTTTTGTTTGTTTTTACTTTGGCAAGGAATGTTGCCTAGTAACAACATTAGAAATAGACACTCTGGGGGGGTTCCCGGAAGATGGCGGACTGAGAAGCTGCTAGTGGCTTGAGCTCTGACCACATCTTCTGGAAACTGTACGATTTTCTGCCTTTAGTAGGCCAGTCAATAAGGGGTCCTAGCGGTGACACCAAGGAGGTGACTATAACTTAATTTGGGTTAAGAATTAGAGTAGGAAAAAAGGGGGAAAATTTTTTTTCCTTTTAATTGTTAAGCATACCTCCTATACTCCCCCCCCCCCCATAACCAGTCCCTGGGGACCAGCTCCTAGCAGGCTCCCCTGCTAAGAGCTTCTTTCTGTACCAAATTCTGTCCCACCAGGGAGTATCATTCATTCTAAGTCTATACTCTTCTGAAGCCTCTGGCCTTTTATCTTTCTAAGTAGCCAACCCACCCCCACCTCACCCTGCATAGCTAATTAAATAATTAAAAATAAATAAATTAAAAAAAACCCTTTCCTTTCACTGCTCTTTTATGACTGTTCTTTTTCTTTTTAAAATTTTTTTATTTAAGAAAGGATTAATTAACAAAACCATACGGTAGGAGGGGTACAATTCCACACAATTCCCACCACCCAATCTCCATTTCCCAAACCCTCCCCTGATAGCTTACCCATTCTCTATCCCTCTGGGAGCATGGACCCAGGGTCTTTGTGGGTTGCAGAAGGTAGAAGGTTTGGCTTCAGTAATTGCTTCCCTGCTGAACATGGGTGTTGACTGGTTGGTCCATACCCAGTCAGCCTCTCTCTTTCCATAGTAGGGTGGGTCTCTGGGGAAGCGGAACTCCAGGACACATTGGTGGGGTCTTCAGTCTAGGGAAGCCTGGCCGGCATCCTGATGACATCTGGAACCTAGTGACTGAAAAGAGTTAACATACGAAGCCAAACAAATTGTTGAGCAATCATGGACCCAAAGCTTGGAATAGTGGAGAGGAAGTGTTAAGGAGGTACTCACTGCAAACTCTAGTGTACTTCTGCTTTCAGGCATATATTTTGCAGTAGTTACGGATACGTGTGAACATATGCTATCTCTCTCACAGAAACTGGTGTATATCTAGGTTTTGGGAATTTGTTAGAAAGTGAACCACCTGAGATGAAATTAGAGTATACTATGAAAGGAAAGGTCTCACCCGAGTAAAGTAGTTGAAGGATTGTCATTCCACACGTGAAATCTCTGGACACAGTCTGAAGTGAATCATGTTGAGGTGGCAATCGTTGTGTTGGTTAGGTTGTGATCGGCAGATGCAATATTATTTGATATGGATTGGGAGAGGCATACAGGAAAGTGGGCCCTATCCAAGGGTTCCAGGACTGGGGGAAGTAGAGGCTCTATAGTGGAGATGTGAGGTTCCTGCTGTCTTAGGGTTCAAAAAGACAATCGATAGTTAATGTTATCATCACATTATTTGGTAATTGGGTTAACTTTGAAAAGTCCTTTTGTTAGGGTTTACTGTACAGTACCCAGTATCTTGTATATAGCTGTGCTATTGGTTGCTTCTATTGGTTCTGATCTACTTGGTCTAGGCTTTTGAGAGAGTCTGCATATCAATTACACAGCCTATATATTGAAAAGATTCAGTTTGTGTTTTGAAAAACTTTGAGACATACAATTAATTTTCCCCCTCTCATATTAATTAACTAGTGATGTATATGAGTACATTTTACTAGGAGTGTACATAAACACCATTCCCACCACCAAAAGACTGTGACCCATCCCTCCCGCCCACTCCCACCCCCCCACTGGTCCAGAAAGCTGCATGTCTACCCCTCACCACAGGGCTTTTACTTTGGTGCCCGACTTACAATTTGGTCAGGTCCTGCTTTTAGTTTCCCTTTCAGGTCTTCTTAGCCAACTTCTGTTGATGAGTGGGATCATCCCATATTCATCTTTATCTTTCTGACTTAACTCACTTAACATAATTACTTCTACCTCTGTCCAAGATGGGTAAAAGAAGGTGGGTTCATTGTTCTTGATAGCTGCATAGTATTCCATTGTGTATATATACCACAGCTTTCTCAGACACTCATCTGTTGTTGGGCACCTGGGTTGCTTCCAGGTTTTAGCTATTATGAATTGTGCTGCTATGAACATAGGAGCACACACCTCTTTTTGGTTGGGTGTTATGGAGTCCTTGGGGTATAACCCCAGGAGAGGAATTACTGGATCATATGGAAGGTCCATGTCTAGCCTTCTGAGAGTTTTCCAGACTGCTCTCCACAGAGGCTGGACCAATTTACATTCCCACCAGCAATGTAAAAGGGTTCCTCTGTCCCCACATCCTCTCCAGCATTTGTTGCTGCTGTCCTTTTTGATGTATGCCATTCTTACAGGAGTGAGGTGGTATCTTAAGTGTTGTCTTAATTTGCATTTCTCTGACAATTTGTGACCTAGAGCAGTTTTTCATGTTTGTTAGCCTTTTGGATCTCCTCTGTAGTGAATGTTTCGTTCATATCCTCTGCCCATTTTTGGATGGGATCATTTGTTTTTTTGTTGCTAAGTTTGCTGAGCTCTTTATATATTTTGGTGATTAGTTTCTTGTCTGATGTATGGCATGTGAAGATCTCCCATTCAGTGAGGGGTCTCTTTGTTTGTTTAATAGTTTCTTTGGATGTGCAGAAGCTTTTCAATTTGATGTAGTCCCATTGGTTTGTTTCTGCTTTAGTCTTTCTTGCAATTGGGTTTGATTCATCAAAGATGTCCTTGAGGTGTAGGTGGGGATTTATTTCTGGGCTTTCAATTCTGTCCCACTGGTCTGTGTGCCTATTTTTGTTCCAGTACCATGCTCTTTTGATGATTTTGGCTTTATAATATAGTTTATGGTCTGGGAGTGTGATGCCTCCATTTCTGTTTCTTTTCCTCAAGATGGTTTTGGCAATTCTAGGTGATTTCATGTTCCAGATAAATGATTGTAGTGTTTATTCTATTCTCTTAAAGAAACGTGGTGGAACTTTGATGGGTATTGCATTTAATTTGTATATGGCTCTGGGGAGAATATTCATTTTGATGATATTTATCCTTCCAATCCATGAGCATAGGATATCTCTCCATTTCTTGTTATCAGTTTCTATTTCCTTGAGTAGCGACTCATAGTTTTCAGCATACAAGTCTTTCATTTCTTTGGTCAACTTTATTCCTAGGTATTTGATTGATTTTGCTGAAACAGTAAATGGGAGTGATTTCTGGATGTCTTCTTCTTCAGATTTAGTGTTTGCATAAAGAAATGCCACTGATTTTTGTACATTGATTTTGTAGCCTGACACCTTGCTATATTGCCCAGAAATAAATCCCCACACCTATGGACATGTAATCTTTGATAAGGGGGTCCAAATTATTAAATGGAAAAAGGAGGCTCTCTTCAATAAATGGTGCAGGGAAAACTGGGTTGCAACATGCAGAAGAACGAAATTGAACCACTATATCTCACCAGAAAAAAAAAAAAAAATCAACTCCAAATAGGTGAAAGACCTAGATGTCAGACCAGAAACAATCAAATACTTAGAGGAAAACATTGGTAAAACACTTTCCCACATACACCTCAAGGACATCTTTGATGAATCAAACCCAATTGCAAGGAAGACTAAAGCTGAAACAAACCAATGGGACTACATCAAATTGAAAAGCTTCTGCACATCCAAAGAAACTATTAAACAAACAAAGAGACCCCTCACAGAATGGGAGATCTTCACATGCCATACATCAGACAAGAAACTAATCACCAAAATATATAAAGAGCTCAGCAAACTTAGCAACAAAAAAGCAAATGACCCCATCGAAAAATGGACAGAGGATATGAACAAAACATTCACCTCAGAGGAGATCCAAAAGGCTAACAAACATATGAAAAACTGCTCTAGGTCAATGATTGTCAGAGAAATGCAAATTAAGACAACACTAAGATACCACCTCACTCCTGTAAGAATGGCATACATCAAAAAGGACAGCAGCAACAAATGCTGGAGAGGATGTGGGGACAGAGGAACCCTTTTACATTGCTGGTGGGAATGTAAATTGGTCCAGCCTCTGTGGAGAGCAGTCTGGAAAACTCTCAGAAGGCTAGACATGGACCTTCCATATGATCCAGTAATTCCTCTCCTGGGGTTATACCCCAAGGACTCCATAACACCCAACCAAAAAGAGGTGTGTGCTCCTATGTTCATAGCAGCACAATTCATAATAGCTAAAACCTGGAAGCAACCCAGGTGCCCAAAAACAGATGAGTGTCTGAGAAAGCTGTGGTATATATACATGCATCTTCCTGGGCCAGTGAGGGGTGTGAGTGATGGGTCACAGTCCTTTGGTGGTGGGAATGGTATATATGTACACTCCTAGCAAAATGTAGACATATAAATCACTAGTTAATTAATATGAGAGGGGGAAAATCAATTGTATGTCTCAAAGTTTTTCAGTCACCAGGTTCCAGATGTCATCAGGATGCCGGCCAGGCTTCCCTAGACTGAAGACCCCACCAATGTGTCCTGGAGTTCCGCTTCCCCAGAGACCCATCCTACTATGGAAAGAGAGAGGCTGACTGGGAGTATGGACCGATCAGTCAACGCTCATGTTCAGCAGGGAAAGAATTACAGAAGCCAGACCTTCTACCTTCTGCAACCCACAATGACTCTGGGTCCATGCTCCAAGAGGGATAGAGAATGGGAAAGCTATCAGGGGAGGTGGTGGGATATGGAGATTGGGTGGTGGGAATTGTGTGGAGTTGTACCCCTGCTATCCTATGGTTTTGTTAATTAATCCTTTCTTAAATAAAAAAATATAATAATAATAATAAAAAGAAATGGACACTCTGTAATAGTTATGGTCTTTCCAGCACATTTTTGCACAGTATCATTTCTATATGGGTGAAATAAAAACCACACATTATGTGAATAGATTTGTCCTTTGGATACACTGATTGCCAAGGGGACAGTGTTTTTTTTTTAGAGAAATTGTTTCCTTTTCTCTACATCATTTCAATTCCATGAAGGGCTCTCTGACTTAGTGAGTTGAACTATATTCTAGCTCACTTATACTTCATTGTTGGATGCCTTTTTGTAGACTCTGCAGGTAGACATGAATGACATTTTGAGGGGGATAACACTTCTAGAAATATTTCAGAAATTTATTCTACCATCTTTATTAAGTTGGAGCAAAATAAACTTTTTACTATATTACCATGGTATTAACACTTGGAAATAGAAAAAAGAAATCATATAATACAAAAGAAAATCTTACATTTTCATAAATGTTTTTGGGAAGAGGGAAAATGCATATGAGATATTTTTAATTGTTTAGATCAATTTGCCATCAGCCTATTAAACAGTAGAATCATAGTTATCTTTCCTATTTTGTGATCTCCCATTGTTAAGAATTATTCAGATTTGATCACACTAGCCAAAACCCATATACCAATGCTCAATGAAACAGAAAAACACATCTTATTATTGTTTTAGTGTATGTAATATTGTGATATTACCTGAGAAAGGTATATTATTAACATGCATGTAATATATAACATACATATAATAATAAGGAATTCTGAAGCTAAAAACAAGTAATATTTAAAATTCAGTATATAGTAGTAAACTTCAAAAAGACACAACAAACACTATCTTACTTTTCTACTGTTCAGTTTAAAAAATGAAACATGGGTTTCAGATATGCTCTTTGAGAATGCGCTATTAGGACAAAAACTTAAACCAATATATAGATCACAGTAATTCATATAAGGCTTGGTTTTATTGATTATCAATCCACTTTATTTGAACAGGCCTGACTTAAATCAATGCTCTGAAAAAATTATTGCAAATCTGATCTGGTAGTAGCACCAGAGCACTGCCCTACTTTGAAAGTATTTATTCTGAATAGGGAGGATAATTAATATTTGTTATACAAACCTGAAAGTACTATCTTCTCTTGATTCTGAAATTTTAAAATATACAGCATAGGTAGGAATTTTTAAAATGATACAATAGTCTATCCACTAAATTTATTGTCTTCAAATTTACTAAAGTTCAGAAGCAAACTCAAAATTTTAGTAAGTGAGAGTATTGTATAAAGTGGAAGGCATAAAAATTAAAATTAAAGTCTGAAAAATATTTTACTATCACTTTTTATAATATAGAAATAGTAAAAATGCTTAAATAGCACATTTATCTCAAATATTAAGTTTAATTAGCATATGAGTCTATTGAAGACTCAAGACTGTTTACCTGCTATTTAACCTACTTGAAAATTTCTAGACCATCTATTTCCGCATCCTTACTAGCACTGATTGCAATCAGTTGAATCAGTAGTTTATGTTCATTTCCTTTCATTTGCTATTATTTTACACAAGGGAATATTTGCATTTACATTGTATTCCTGACATAAGTAAAGCTCATTTCAAAGTTCATACCTGCTTAATGTACTAGTAAATTTGTCATCCTTCTTATAGGGATGCCAACTATAAGACTTTACTGTATCAGTAATCCATGGATAAATAATAATTTAGGAAACTAAAATTAGAACTTAGCAGTTGTAAGACTTTTACTATTTCTTAGAAATTACTACATGGGATAAATAAAAAAAAAAGATTATAGATTAAGAAGTGCATTATTGTATTCATTAAAAAGGATTAACTGCAACAATCAGAATCCCAAACATAAAACCACTCAGTAATTCTGGTCTTATTGCCTATTCTAATGTAATGTTGTGGACAGGACTGAGGTGATAAGAGGGAAGAGTCTACACCACAAGCTGAGCAAAAAAGAAAGCACCAAAACTTTACTAGCATTTATTTAGTTTCTTTCCGAACATAATAAACTCATATTCATATTAACTGCTTTATTAAGTCACTGTCTTAATTTTTGATATTATATAATACTTAATGATATTTTTCTACAAGAAAAAATATTAAATACTTATATTCTGAAGTCAAACTTTAAGTTCTAGGTTCCGAGGGAGCTTACTTTAATTACTTTCATCTCCCTATGTATATATGTTTTCTTATACTGAAGACTAATCTGTACACTTGAAAATCAGTAAAATTTTTATGTACAACTGAGTGAAAGTTTTCATATTTATTGTTATAAGAGACAAAGAGAGAGACCAAAGCATGATTTCCCCACTTATGATCTGTTTGGTGCTGCGATCAAAACTGAAGAGTTGAGTGCAGATGAGTGCTATACGACTAAACCTCCTTCCTACTCCAAAGTTATTATTTGTGCATGTATTCTATTACTTAAACTAAATAAAATTCTATCTGGTTTAATTTATGTCATTCATGGTATTCAATTTGTCAATATATTTTCAATTTAATTGGTACATACAAAATACTCCATAGTCTTTCTATTTTTGATTTGTTTTCATACACTGGTAGAGAAAGCACTGTATTTTAGTAATTTGTTTTGTTCAAATTGAGCATGCTTCTCTGTTCTATCTTATCAAGGAATAATTTGTTAAATAAACTGGAAAGTCTATATCTTTTAGAAGCTCATCTAGTTTAACCATTCCTTCCAATTTTTTAAAAAGGATTTCTTTATTTATTTATAAAAAAAAAAAGGAAGAAGAGAAGCAGTGATCCTGCCAGAGATGGAACTCAGGACACGTTTGACAGTTCAACATCCTGTCTTCACCTCTAATGAAATAACCTTATCAGTAGCCTTAGCCTCTGTTGAGGCTGTTCTGATGTGAAAGGACTCCGGATACCAGATTCTAAAGCATCTGGAGACTGTACATTAATGTCACTGGTTATGAATTATTGTGTTTTATTAATTTATTTTTCAAATGATATAACTTTAGGTGCTTGAAAACAATTTTTTGTCCTCTCAAAATCCTTTCTTGACTAAGCCAAATATTTATAGTTATTTTACTCACATAAAATAATTTCTTTAATTCCTTCATAATTTACTCTGCCATATTGCTATTCATTACACTTAATCTACATTGTACATATTAGTTTCTAATGAGTTGTCAAAAATACAGAATATAATAGATGAAAATTATGCTGTCAACTATAATGCCAGCTACATTATGCAATTCAATTACTCCCTCATAAATAATAGCGTTACTTCTTTTGCCACACTGGGACTCATCACCTGCAGTTCTTCACTGCTTCTAGTGGCCACTTGTTTCTTTTCTTTCCTCTATACAGAGGTTAAGAAACAGAGAGAGAACAAACACTGCTTCAGCCCTCCAATACTGCCCAAACTTCCCTCCTCCAATTTCTTCTCATAGGTATTTTCATACAGTGGTCCAAGTTCCAAACCTGCAACCATTGGTATGGTAAGATTCACACTCTACCTGTTAGATCTCCCAAGAATATTGCTAAGTCATAGCATCATTTTCAAAATTACTGTTATTTTGGTGAATTACTGTGATCTTTCAACCATTCCCTTAACCTATCATTATTGTAACAAAACAATTTATTATATATCCAGTGTAAAGTCTATTCTGTATAAGAAGCTAACATGATTTTTGTAAGACAGTTGTTACTCATTAAGAGTGAGTTTGTACTTAATAATTACTACTATTTAATGATATCTTGACACATTCTGATATCACATTAACTTAAAATTAAAGGGATAACTAATGACAACTAGATTAAGGAAGTTTTGAATTAAAGTGATTTTTTGACTTTACATAGTTCTCAAGCCTTATGAATTCAGTCTGAGGAAAACCACAGGAAGGCTAATATTGCTGCTACATAAAACTACATGCTGTTTTTCTCTTTGGTTATAAATAACAGTCTTAATTCCTTTGTAAAATTATATTAGTACATAATGTAGGGTGTTTGACTGGGGACAAAGATTCTTCAGTGAAGATTATGAGAAGAGAAAGAGAAAGCCTTTTTATTTATTTATTTTTCCTATAGTGGAAATAAGTTTTTGTAATGTGATTTAGAGTTTTTGCCGTCTTGAGTCTTACCAAGAAGTTCAAGGTTGGTGCTGGACTGAAAAGAGAAAGGGCATGCTCTGAGGTCTCTGCCTCTTTATGGAATGAGCATCTATTGATAAAATATAAGTTGAATTAATTTACTTTTCTACGGGTAGTGAGATCTTACTTCTAGGCAAAATTAAAAATGCTTAACAGACAATGTTTATTACTGATACTTACAAAACTTGACTAACTTACTATAATTATCCACTTTGAAGTAAAGTTTACCATTTACTTATTTATTTATTTATTTAACCACAAAACTCTACAATATGTCAAGTTTTGCATGATATTCCCATGTGGTTCTAGGGCTTAAACTCAGTGTCTTGGGCATAATAAGGTGCTTGCTGTACTGTGCAAGTTATGCCTCCACTTCGCATACAATAACAACTTTCTTCACAGAAACAGGAATGGGTTAAATATGGTCTTTGGGCTTGAATTTGCTAAGCCTAATGAGTTGATTTTGATATCATATGTTTCGCTGTTTTCAGCATAGCTTCGGATGCATAGAATTTTATTAGACCAATATACAGTTTGGATTTCATAAAAACAGGAAAAACATCTGGTTGATTCATGTTGCTATTTGATAATAAATAACCAAGTATCTTAAATGTGAATTGCAGCACACAACCACATTTTTGTTTTCTAGAATGAAATGAATCTCAAGCTGAATGATCTCTTGAAATATACAATTCAAATCATGTCCTATTCTTTCCTTAAAAAGCTCTTTTGCTTCTTATTTATTCTATTTCCTCTTTTTTGTTCCCAGTGGAACTAATTCATTTTTCCCATATAATAGAGCCAGATAAGTAATAATCTTTAAATTATTCTTAAACAGATTTTAAAAACATAATTGATTAAACTTTTTATTCTAGGGGAGACAAGATGGTAGTAGAAAGGAGTACTTCAACATCATTATAAGGACCTATAGGTTCTAGAGTTAAATTCCAGAGTTGAAGTCCATATTTCTTTCTGTAGAAGAAATATTATGTAAAGAATTTTTTAATTACTTGTACTTCCATTTTCCATATTTAATCATGCAGTATTTGAATAATTAGAATAATATGTGTAGCATTGCTACAAACACTAGGGGAATAAAACATAGTGTGGGACAATTTCTCTTGCAAGTGGACTCCATCAGATATCCAAAAAATGTAACTATTGATAAAATACAAAATGTTTAAATGTCATATTTATAAGGGAATACACAGTAGTGTAATAAAATTTGATGTGGGGATTAGATGTGGGGATTATCCTAAAGAAGAGTACTCAAAGTTATTTTCTTATTAAGTTCTAGTCAAGAAAATGAAATTCTCCATTTTTAAATGTCACATCTCTAAGTTGGATATATCTTTGAAATTACTCTTTTATTCATTTCTTTTCTTTTTTCCACCACTATGGTTATTGCAGGGGCTTAGTGGCTCTACTATGAATCCACTGCTCCCAGTGCCCATCCCTCACCCCTTTTTCTTTCTATTTTATTTGATATGATAGAGAGAAATAGAGAAGGATGGAAGATAGAGAGAAAGAGAGACACCTGCAGGCCTACTACACCACTTGTGAAGCTTACTCAACTGCTGGTGGGGAGTGTGGGCTGAACCCAATTTCTTTTGCTTGATACCATGTGTGTTTAACCTGGTGGGCCACTACCCAGGCCCCTCTTTACATTTTCCCTTAGCTTTAAAGTAGCAAACTGTGTGATTGTTTTTCAAAAAAAAAAAAAAAAAAAGAATTATATCAGAGATGACAAAATGTTTTATTTTATAATAATAAAATATTTATATTGAAAAATTTTCTTTTTTAAACATATGAAAAAAAGTTTCTCTGGAGTACTGATATACATCCTGAGAATTAAAATTTGAAAAATAAATTCCAAGATTCCAGAATGAGAAGCTGTTTGAGCTGCGACTACATCTACTGGAAACGGTAGGATTTTTTGCCTTTAGTAGGACAGTCAATAAGGTGTCCTAGCGGTGACACCAAGGAGGTGACTATAACACAATTTAGGTTAGAAAATAGAGTAAAAAGAAAGGGAAATTTTTTTTTAATTATTATAACTGAAGCGCACCCCTTACCCCTCCATCCACATAACCAGTACCTGGGGGCCAGAGATCTGCTCCTAGCAGGTTCTCCTGCTGAGCTTCTTTCTTTACCAAGATTCCTGTCCCAACAGGGGGTGTCATTCATTCTAATTATATTGCTTTCTGAAACATTTGGCCTTTTTTCTTTCTAAGTAGCCAACCAGCAGCCTCTGCTAAGGGGGCCTGAGGCAATCTGGAGCCATACAAGCTGAAGATAAGACAGGATTTTTACTCTGTTCTATTTTATTATCAATAGAAGATAAACACATTATCCCTATCCCATTCTCCTTCAGGTTGAAAAGAATTAACTCTTAGTGTATTTTCCATTGCTAGGGGACTGTGTGTCTTATTCACTGCTAAAATAACTTGTTTCACTTTTCCTACTGCCCCTAACCATTCTTCCTGCCCCCGCATAGCTAATTAAATAATAAATAAATAAATAAATAACTCTTTCCTTTCACTGCTCTATTATTACTGTTCTTTTTCTTGTCTTTTTCTTTTTTTCTCTCTCTCTTTTTTCCCTTCTCTTTCTCATTCTTGTCATACTTTCTTCCTTCCTCCTTCAGCTTTCTGAATTCACTGATACGTTTGGGAATTATTTTGGGGAAGAAATCTGACTCAGAGTGGACTTTCTCTTCATGTATCTCTGCTCTACTTCCCTTTCTTCTCTAGCTACCCCTAGAATATACAGTGGATAGTGGATTTACATAACTGTCTATTCCTGCTATTCCTGTCTAATCCTGAGGGGTTTTACTTTGTTTCTTTCTTAACAATCAGCTGCCTATGCTCATGAGGCTTGAGGAAATCTGGGACAGGTTTTTTACCCTGCTCTATTTTATTATTAATATTATATAAAGGTGTATCTCTTCCCCCCCTCCTTTAGGTTGACCAGAATTAACTCTTAGGGTATTTTCCATTGCTAGGGGATTGGGCATCTTATGTATTACATGAGGAACTTGTTTCACTACTCTTAATCGCTCTACCCACTCTGCGCTTCTCCCTCTTCCTAGTTAATTTACAAATAAAAATAAAAAATAAATTAATAAATTAAAAAACTTTCCTTTCACTGCTCTTTTATTACAGGTCTATTTCTTATATTTTTTCTTTTCTCTTTACTGTTTCTTTTTGTTACCTTGTCTTCCATTTCTTCCCTCCTTCTCTATCTTTCAGAAATCACTGATATTCATTTGTGAATTATTTTGGGGAAGAAATCTGACTCAGAGTGGACTCTCTATGTGTGTATCTCTGCTTTACTTCCCTTTCTCCTCTTGCTACCCCTATAATATATAGTGGATAGTAGATTTGCGTAATTGTCTATTCTTGCTATCCCTTCTTTCCTTTCTTTTTCTTCTTCACTTTGACTTGGTTGCTCTTTATTTCACAGACTGGAGACATTTTTTGGCTTACTGGTAGTGATTACACTGCTTCAATCCTTACTTCAGTTTCTATTGTAATTCCTGAGATTGGTGATTGCACTTGTCATAAAGGTATGTATTACAGTGTTGCTTGTACTCAAAACACAACAATTGAGGAACAACAGAGCATAAAAATAAGAAACATATAAACCAAAAAAAAAGGATAGATAAAAAAAAACTGCTACTACAACGAATGAAGACAAGAGTCCAGAAGACACTACAAATAAGCCAGAAGTAACCATAGATAAGAAAAGTATGCAAGCAATAATAAACTTATTAATCACAGAAATGAAAACAACATTGGAGGAAAGGAATGGCAGTATTAGGGAAACAACAGTTGAGACCCCCAAGGAAAATACTGATTATCTTGAGGCAATTAGAGAACTGAAAGCTGAAATAGCTGAACTGAGGAAAGAAGCTGAGGGAAGGGAAAGCAGACTAACAGAATCAGAAAACAAAATTAGTCAGACAGAGGATGAGTTAGAGAAAATTAAGAAAGAGTTGAAAGAGCTTAAAAAGAGATTGAGAGACACTGAAAACAACAACAGAGATATATGGGATGATCTCAAAAGAAATAACATTCATATAACTGGGCTGCCAGAGGAAGAAAGAGAGGAAGGGGAGGAAACATTCTAGAGGAAATTATAGAAGAAATCTTCCCAGACATGAATAACAAAATAGGCATCAAGATTCAAGAGGCCCAGAGAGTTCCAAACAGAATCAACCGAGACCTGAAGATACCAAGACACATCATAGTCACAATGAGAAGAAGTAAGGATAAAGAAAGAATTCTAAAGGCTGCAAGAGAGAAACAAAAAATCACATACAGGGGAAAACCCTAAGACTATCAGCAGACTTCTCCACTCAAACTCTAAAAGCCAGAAGAGAATGGCAAGATATCTATCGAGCCCTGAATGAAAAAGGGTTTCAACCAAGGATAATATAACCTGTTAGACTTTCATTCAAACTAGATGGAGGGATCAATACCTTCAAGGACAAACAACAGTGAAAGGAGGCAACCATCACCAAACTAGCCTTGAAAGAGGTTCTAAAAGACTTCTGATAAACAAGAACATCACTATGATACTTGCAATATATCAGAGCGAACAAAAATTTGTTGAACAATGGCACTACAATACATTAAATCCATAATATCAATAAATGTCAATGGCTTAAACTCACCCATCAAAAGGCACAGAGTGGGAGGATGGATCATAAAACGTAACCCAACCATACGCTGGTTGCAAAAATCCCAACAAGATAAACACAGACTTAAGGTGAAAGTATGGAAAACTATCATACAGGCAAACAGACCACAACAAATGGCAGTAACAGCCATTCTCACCTCAGACACAATAGATTTTAAAGTAAGTGAAGTAATAAAAGATAGGAAAGGACATTACATAATTATTAGAGGATCAATCAGCCAAGAAGACTTAACAGTTATTAATATTTATGCACCCAATGAGGGACCATCTAAATAATTCAAGCATCTACTGAAAGAACTTCAAAAATACATCAATAGTAATACAATAATACTGGGATATTTTAACACCACACGCTCACACTTACAGAGATCAACAAAGCAGAGAATCAACAAAGAAACAAGAGAAGTCAATGAAGAGATGGTCAGAGTAGACATCCTGGATATCTTCAGAGCCCTTCACTGCAAAAATCTGGAATACACATTCTTCTCAAATCCACATGACACATACTCAACAATAGAACACACGTTAAGGCCACAAAAACAGCATCAGTAAATTCAAGAGCATTGAAATTATCCCAAGTATCTTCTCAGACCACAGCGTAGTAAAGCTAACATTTAACAACAAATAGAAAATTATTAAAAGTCACAGAATTTGGAAACTAAACAACGTACACCTTAAGAACCACAGGGTCAGAGAGACACTGAAGAGGAAATTCAAATGTTCCTGGAAACAAATGAAAATGAAGACACAACCTATCAAAATATTTGGGACACAGCTAAAGCAGTATTGAGAGGGAAAGTTATAGCCATACAATCACATATTAAACAACAACAAAAAAATCAAATGAATGACCTTACTACACACCTCAAGGACTTAGAGGAAGAGGAACAAAGGAACCCTAAAGCAACCAGAAGGACAGAAATCACTAAAATTAGAGAAGAAATAAACAACATCAAAAATAAGAGAACCCTACAAAAGATCAATGGAGCCAAATGGTTCTTTGAAAGATTAAACAAAATTGACAAACCCCTAGCCAGACTCGCCAAACAAAAAAGAGAAGACTCAAATTAATAGAATAGTAAACAATAGAGGAGATATTACAACTCACACCACAGAAATTCAGAGAATCTGCAAAACTTCTGTGAAGAACTATAGGCCACCAAGCTAGAGAATCTGCAAGAAATGGAACAATTCCTAGAAACATATGCCCTTCCAAAATTGCACCAAGAAGAACTAAAAAATATAAATGCACCAATCAGAGACAAAGAAATTGAAACAGTTATTAAGAATCTCCCCAACAACAAAAGTCCTGGAACAGATGACTTCACAAACAAATTCTACAAAACTTTCAGGAAACAGTTAGTACCCATAATTCTTAAGCTATTCCATAAGATTGAAGAAACAGGAATACTCCCTTCCACCTTCTATGAAGCCAACATCACCCTGATACCAAAAGCTGATAGGGACAGAACCAAAAAGAAAACTACAGACCAATATCTCTGATGAACATAGATGCCAAAATATCAAACAAGATCATGGCCAAATGGATACAACAGCACATCAAAAAGATTGTTCATCACGACCAAGTGGGATTCATCCCAGGAATGCAAGGCTGGTTCAACATCCATAAGTCAATCAATGTCATTCACCACATCAATAAAAGCAAGGCCAAAAACCACATGAATATTTCAATAGATGCAGAGAAAGCCTTTGACAAAATCCAAGACCCATTCATGCTCAAAACTCTACAAAAAATGGAAATAGATAGCAAATTCCACAAGATAGTGGAATCTATATTTAGCAAACCTACAACCAACATCATACTCAATGGACAGAAGCTGAAAGCATTCCCCCTCATATTGGGGACTAGACAGGGCTGTCCACTGTCACTATTACTCTTCAAAATAGTATTGGAAGTTCTTGCATAGCAATCACGAAATTGAAAGAAATCAAAGGAATACAGATTGGAAGGGGAGAAGTCAAGCTCTCACTATTTGCAGATGATATGATAGTATACATAGAAAAACCTAAAGAATCCAGCAGAAAACTACTGGAAGTTATTAGGCAATATAGCAAGGTGTCAGGCTACAAAATCAATGTACAAAAATCCGTGGCACTTCTTTATGCAAACACTAAGTCTTAAGAAGAAGACATCCAGAAATCACTCCCATTTACTGTTTCAGCAAAATCAATAAAATACCTAGGTATAAAGTTGACCAAAGAAGTGAAAGACTTGAATACTGAAAACTATGAGTTCTACTCAAGCAAATAGTAACTGATAACAAGAAATGGAAAGACATCCAATGCTCATGAATTGGAAGAATAAATATCACCAAAATGAATATACAAATTTAATGCAATACCCATCAAATTTCCACCAAGCTTCTTTAAGAGAATAGAACAAAAACTACAATCATTTATATGGACCCTAAATCACCTAGAATTGCCAAAAACATCTTGAGGAAAAGAAACAGAAATGGAGGCATCACACTCCCAGATCTCAAACTATGTTATAAACCCATCATCATTCAAAAAGCATGGTACTGGAACAAAAATAGGCACACAGACCAGTGGAACAGAATTGAAAGCCCAGAAATAAATCCCCACACCTATGGACATCTAACCTTTGATAAGGGGGCCCAATGCATTAAATGGCAGAAGGAGGATTAAATGGAAGAAGGAGGTTCTCTGCAATAAATGGTTCTGGGAAAATTGGGTTATAACATGCAGAAGAATGAAATTGAACCACTTTATCTCACCAGAAACAAAAATCAACTTCAAATGGATCAAAGACCTGGATTTGAGAACAGAAACAATCAAAAACCTAGAGGAAAACATTGGTAAAACAGTTTCCCACCTACACCTCAAGGACATCTTTGATGAATCAAACCCAATTGAAAGGAAGACTAAAGCAGAAACAAACCAATGGGACTACATCAAATTGAAAAGCTTCTGCACAGCCAAAGAAACTATTAAACAAACAAAGAGACCCCTCACAGAATGGGAGAAGATCTTCACATGCCATACATCAGAAAAGAAACTAATCACCAAAATATATAAAGAGCTCAGCAAACTTTCACCAAAAAAGCAAATGACCCCATCCAAAAATGGGCAGAGGATATGAACAAAACAGTCACCTCGGATGAAATGCAAAAGGCTAACAAACATATGGAAAACTGCTATAGGTCAGTGATTGTCAGAGAAATTTAGAAATTGTCAGAGAAATTGTACAAATTAAGACAACATTGAGATACCACCTCACTCCTGTAAGAATGACATACATCAAAAAGGACAGCAGCAACAAATTCTGGAGAGGCTGTGGTGACAGTGGAACCATTTTGCACTGCTGGTAGGAATATAAATTGGTCCAGCCTCTGTGGAGAGCAGTCTGGAAAACTCTCAGAAGGCTAGACATGGACCTTCCATATGACCCAGTAATTCCTCTCCTGGGGTTATACCCCAAGGACTCCATAACACCCAACCAAAAAGAGGTGTGTACTCCTATGTCCATAGCAGCACAATTCATAACAGCTAAAACCTGGAAGCAACCCAGGTGCCCAACAACAGATGAGTGGCTGAGAAAGCTGTGGTATATATACACAGTGGAATACTATGGAGTTATCAAGAACAATGAACCCACCTTCTCTGACCCATCTTGGACAGAGCTAGAAGGAATTATGTTAAGTGAGCTAAGTCAGAAAGGTAAAGAAGCATATGGAATGATCCCACTCATCAAGAGAAGTTGAGAAGGAAAATCTGAAAGGGAAACTAAAAGCAGGATTTGATTAGATTGAAAGTAGGTCACCAAAGTAAAAACCCTGTGGTGAGGGGTAGACATGCTGCTTCCTGTGCCAGTGGGGGGCGGGGGTTGGTTGGTGGGATGGGACACAGACTTTTGATGGTCTGAATGGTGTTTATGTACACTACTAGTAAAGTGTAGTCATATAAATCACTAGTTAATTAATATGAGAGGGGAAAATTAATTGTATGTCTCAAAGTTTTTAAAATACAGACTCAGTGTTCTTAATATATAGCCTGTGCATTTGATATGCAGACTCTCTAAAAAGCCTAGACCAAGTAGATCAGAGGCAACCAGTGGCACAGCTATTTACAAGATACTGGGTACTATATAGCAACCCCTAACAAAAGGACTTTTCATAGTTAACCCAATTATCAAATAGTGTGATGATAACATTTACTATCCATTGTCTTTTTGAACCCTAAGACAGCAGGAACCTCACATCTCCACTATAGCACCTATATTTCTCCCAGTACTGGAACCTCAGGATAGGGCCCACTTTCCCGAATGCCTCTCCCAATCCATATCAAATAACATTGCATCTGCTGATCACAACCTAATCAATGCAATGATTGCCACCTGAACATGCTTCAGCTCAGACTGTGTCCAGAGACTTCGGGTGTGGAGTGACAACCCTTCAGCATCATTACTCAGGTGAGACCTTTCCTTTCATAGTATTCTCTAATTTCATCCCAGGTGGTTCACTTTCTAACAAAGTTCCAAAACCTAGATATAGACCACGTTCTGTGAGAGAGAGCATATGTTCACATGTATCCATAAACTAGTTCAAAATATGTACGTGAAAGCAGAAGTACACTAGAGTTTGCAGTGAGTACCCCCCTAACATTTCCTCTCCACTATTCCAACCTTTGGGTCCATGATTGCTCAACAATTTGTTGGCTTTGTATGTTAACCCTCTTTTCAGCCACCAGGTTCCAGATGCCATCAGGATGCCAGCCAGGCTTCCCTGGACTGAAGACCCCACCAATGTGTCCTGGAGCTCCACTTCCCCAGAGACCCACCCTACTAGGGAAAGAGGGAGGCAGACTGAGAGTATGGATTGACGAGTCAACGTCCATGTTCAGTGGAGAAGCAATTACAGAAGCCAGACCTTCCACCTTTTTTAACCCACAAGGACCCTGGGTCCATGCTCCCAGAGGATATGGAGATTGGATGGTGGGAATTGTGTGGAGTTGTACCTCTTCTACCCTATGGTTTTGTTAATTTATCCTTTATTAAATAATAAAATAAATTTAAAAAAAGAAAAATAAATGCCAAAATAAGTAAATAAAAGAAAAATAAATACCATTCATGAATGGTATTCTCCTACATCCCTTTTCAGTAAGCTAGGACTTTACACACACAGGAAAATATTGTAAATCATTGCTATTTGATTGATTTTGATGCAAAAATTAATTTCTTTTCTCAAAGTCAGAACAGATGTTCTGACTGAATAAAAATGTGGTGAACGGGGCCAGGTGGTGTCACACCTGGTTGAGCACACATGGTATAATTCACAAGGGCCCAGGTTCGAGTACCCAGTCCCCACCTGCAGGGAGAAAGTTTCACGAGTAGTGAAGCCGTGCTGTTGGTGTCTCTCTTTCTCCCTCCCTCCCTCTGTGTCACTCCCTTCCTTTTTGTTTTCTGGCTGTCTCTATCTAGTAAATAAAGATAATAACAAATTTTTTAAATGTGGTGAAATATCAAAGTCAAATTAGTAGTTGCTATGGGATAAAGAAGATGCCATGTTAGTAACTCAGTATGGAGGGAGAGGGTAGATTTTCAGCTCCACTATAGGGGGATGGGGTTAGGGATACAACCTTTGGTGACATAATGGTGTTAATATACACTCCAAAAAAATGCCATGTGTTCATTTTGTTATTTTTGCAAACCTATATTTTATACTAAGTGTTTCATGAATGGGTTAATTCTTAAAAATATATTTTGCATTATACTATATTGAAATCTCATTTTTAAAAAAGATAATCTAATAATAAGTTATAACAGATCCTTCAACATACTTTCAGTTGTAGTATTCTAGCAAGTACCATTTTAAAACTGAGCTCAGACTCAGAAGATATTTGATCACCACCATCTGCATTGAGAAGCTGAATCTGATTATAAATAAGTTATTTGACTAGAACAGCAGAAGAGAACTGAAAATCTTTGACACCTGATCCTTTCAACAGCTGTGGAAATCTATTGAAAGGGTTCTCCTTCTAATGCATTTGTCAGAATGCTAATTGGAAAAATGACTTCATGTCATGAGTCATACAGTCACCTCTTTGGACCTCATTAGAGTTGAATGAGCACACTCATGTTCAGCACAATAATTCAGATACAGCCATATGTTGGTAGGGAAATTATTTCATAATCAGGTGTCTGGACAACTGTAGTATTATTAAGTGAAGAAATGAGAAAAATTAAATAGAAGTGCTTAAGGGAACACTCAGTTAAGTAGATAAGTATATATGGAGATTTAAGACAACTTCTTGAATAATCCAAAATGTGTAGAAGTTTGGGACTTTTAGAAGACTAAGTTAAATCAAAGAAATTTAGCTAAATTTTTATGGTGCTCCTAAGAAAAACTCTGGTGCAGTATAAAATTCAGAGTTAACCAAGTGTGTTTTGGGGGATCACAGTTTTGAAGATCAGATAACAACTTAGATCAGTACTTAATAAAATAAATTCTATGAAAATATTTAGTAATAACATATTTTAACTACAGGAGGAAAATATGAATTAAGATATCAGTGAGAATTGTATTGAGTTCAGAGGAAAAAAAGAATAGAAGAATTAGGAATGTCCAGTGGCAGGCAAAATTTGACCTGTAAGAAAAGAGTAAGAAGCACATATGTGGACATAGGTAGCTAAAATAGAAGCTAATGGGAAACCTTTAAAAGTAGCAAGTTCATTTCAGGAAACAGAGAGCAGTGCCAGATAACAGAGTAGGCCATTGAAACCATCATAGAAAGTGTAATTTTAAAGTACAGAGAATTTGATTCTGCTAAGAACAGGGGCATCTTCAAATGTTGCCCCAGTGACCACAACGATAAAGAGACTTGTTTGCAAAAGATTAGGAAAATGAATTATCTCTAAGGAAATAGAAAATAGCATTCAATTTTACTGCTAAAATAATACTTGGAGTCTCTTCCTAAGTGTGTACCTGTATGAATAAAAAAAAACATAGCATCATTAAGTAAGTTATTTTGCTTGATTATTGTATAATAAAGGAAAAAACTGACATTTCATCTAAACTATTTGACTGTCTTTTTTTTGGAGTATATCAAAAACAAGTGGTAAAAATATACAGTAAAAATAGATATCTATATGAAACAAATAACTTGAAGGACTACCTGTGTTTTGAAAATTTATTGTGGCCAGGAATTTAGGTGCTCTCACCAAAATTTATTGCAGTATAAACAACAATAGCCAAGAGTTAGGAGCAAAATATTTGCCCATGGACAGATTATGGAACAAGAAAATGAGTGGAGTGGTATTCAGCTAATACAAACAAACAAACAAACAAAAAAACAACTCTGTCATCTGCATTAATACATTAATACAGAGAGCCTGGAAGGTATCAATGGCACTGAAATAAATCAGGTGGACAAAGATAACCTTCAAATATGAAGTAAAAAAATGTAAAGATAGCATTTCTTTCTTCTTTTTTTTTAGACTTTTATTTGTTTATTGAATAAAGAGATAGAGAAATTGAGAGGGAAGGGGAGATAGGGAGTAGAAAGACAACTGCAGTGCTACTTTGCCATTTGTGAAGTGTACCCACTACAGGTAGGAAGTGAGAGCTTGATCCAAAAGCCTTGAACACTATAATGTTGTACTTAAGTAGGTGTGTACTGCCCAACCCCTGGATGAAGAAAAAATTTATTAAATGAAAACTGCTAGGGAGTTGGGTGATAACGCAACAGGTTAAGCACACGTGGCAGAAAGCACAAGGATCCCAGTTTGAGCCCCCAGCTCCCCACCTACAGGGGAGTTGCTTCACAAGTGGTAAAGCAGGTCTGCAGGTGTCTATCTTTCTCTCCCCCCTCTGTCGTCCCATCCTCTCTTCATTTCTCTATCATTGTCCTATCCAACAATAGTGACGACAATAATAACTACAATGATAAAACAACAAGGGCATCAAAAGGGAATAAATAAATAAATAAAATATAAAAAAAGAAAAAAAAGTTAAAGAAAAAATAAAACTGCTAGACCAGTTAGTAGTTAAGGGGAAGGTATTGTATAAATTGTGTGCAAAAGGACCCAGTTGTATGATACAGGACACAACTGGAATTTAGTAATAGACTAAGTGTTGATTTATAATGATATACACCTGGAAGTTACATCGTGCTATATTTTAAAAGCATCCGCCGATCACAACCTAACCAAAGCAACGATTGCCATCTCAACATGCTTCACCTCAGAGTGTATCCAGAGACTTCACGTGTGGAATGACAACCCTTCAGCTTCATTACTTGGGTGAGACCTTTCCTTTTATAGTACACTCTAATTTCATCTCAGGTAGTTCACTTTCTAACAAAGTCCCATAACCTAGACATACACCAGTTTCTGTGAGAGAGAGCGTATGTGCACATGTATCCATAAACTACTGCAAAATATATACCTGAAAGCAGGAGTACACTAGAGTTTGCAGTGAGTACCTCCCTAACACTTCCTCTCCACTAATCCAAGCTTGGGATCCATGATTGCTCAACAAATTGTTTGGCTTTGTATGTTAACTCTCTTTTCAATCACCAGGTTCCAGATGCCACCAGGATGCTGGATAGGCTTCCCTGGATTGAAGACCCCACCAATGTGTCCTGGAGCTCAGCTTCCCCAGAGACACACCTTACTAGGGAAAGAGAGAGGCAGACTGGGAGTATGGACCGACCAGTCAACGCCCATGTTCAGTGGGGAAGCAATTACAGAAGCCAGACCCTCTACCTTCTGCAACCCTCAACGACCCTGGGTCCATGCTCCCAGAGGGCTAGAGAATGGGAAGGCTATCATGGGAGGGGGTGGGTTATGGGGATTGGGTGGTGGGAATTGTGTGGAGTTGTACCCCTCCTACCTTATGCTTTTGTTCACTAATCCTTTCTTAAATAAAAAATTAAAAAAAAAAAAGTATCTCAACAAGAACTTATTTAAAAACTTAGGTGTTTGTGTGGAAGGGTGTGGAACAGTAGCACACTTGGTTAAGTATATAGTACTCTGGGCCTGGTTCAAGTCACTGCTCCCCACCTGCAGTGGGGAAGCTTCATGAAAGGTGAATCAGGTCTGCAGGTATCTGTCTCTGTCTCTCCCTGTCTATCTTCCCCTAGCCTTCCAATTTATCTCTGTCCTATAGATTAAAATGGGGGGGTGTTCTGCCGAGAGTGGTGATATAGCCCCAGCAATAACCCTGGAGGCAAAACAAAGAAACAAAAAACTTAGGTGCTGTGGAAGTAATGATGGTGTGAGTGGGAATTAATATGTTCTATCCTATGCCTTTACCTTGACTTTCTGAAAATTCACCAACTGATCACTCTTTTACTATTTCAATATTCCCCCACAATTATTAGTCTGCACTGCATAGGCAAAGACCTTGTTAGTAGATAAATGGGCTTTCCAACATGATTATTTTAATTTTACACAATTCATGTTAACCCTGTAAATGTTATTATTCTCTGAAAAATGATTTCTTTAAAGGAAAGCAAATTATTTATAACATAACTACAGGTGATTAAAAAAAAAAAAAAGACCACATGGTATCCAGGCAGTAGAACAGCAGTAGTTTAAGTGCACACTCCATTCAGGTATCTGAGTTCAAGTCCCTAGTTCCTCACCTGCAGGGAGGTCACTTCACAAGCAGTGAAACAGTTCTGAAGGTATCTATCTTTCTGCCTCCGTCTTCCCTCTTGATTTCTTCTTGTCCTATCCAGCAACAACAATAACAATAAGGGCAACAAAAATGGGAAAAAATGGGCTCTAGGAGCAGTGGATTCGTGGTACAGGTACTGAGTACCATCAATAACCCTGGAGGAAAAAACAAACAAACAACTACCACACAAAGATTCATGGACTGAATCTTCTTCTTCTAGCGTTTGCCCTTCTTCCGTAGCCAGTCAACAGCATCAGGTTGAGCCTGATGTAAAGTTTCAAGACCTCCTGTGAATCTGGAGAGGTGGCAGTCATTGACTATGTGGGTCATAGTCTGTCTGTAGCCGCAGGGGCAATTCGGGTCGTCTCTGGCTCCCCAGCCGATGGAACATAGCGGCGCACCGGCCATGGCCTGTTCCATAGCGATTGAGGAGGGCCCAGTCATAACGTGCTAGGTCAAAGTCGGGTTGACGCTTGCAGGGGTCTGTGATGAGGTGTTTGTTCTTTACCTCAGCTGACTGCCAACTCTGTTTCCAAGAGACTGGAACAGAGAAGTTCAGTGTAGGCATAGGGGACCAGATTGGGTGACGAGACGTCAAGCGTTGGACAGGATGGGCGAAGATATCCACATATATTGGCAGGTCCGGTCGAGCGTAGACGTGGGAAATGAACTTAGATGATGCCGCATCCCAACGAATATCCGGCAGGGCGATGTTGCTAAGAACTGGCAGCCATGGGACCGGGGTGGAACGGATGGTTCCAGAAATTATCCTCATGGAGGAATATAATTTGGAATCGACCAAGTGGACATGGGGGCTACGGAACCATACTGGGGCACAGTATTCTGCAGTGGAATAGCATAATGCCAGAGATGATGATCGTAGTGTGGAAGCGCTCGCGCCCCATGAGGAGCTGGCCAGTCTTGCAATGATGTGATTCCTCGCGCCCACCTTTGCTGCAGTTTTTATGAGATGTTTGTGAAATGACAGAGTACGATCGAGAGTAACGCCAAGATAGACTGGCTGGGCTTCATGCCGGATTCTCGTACAGCCAAGCTGCACATTAAGCTCATGCGAGGCCGAGGCATGGTGTAGATGGAAAACAGATGATACCGTTTTTGCAGTGCTAGGAATTAGTCACCATTTTTTACAGTAATCAGATACCAGAGACATGTCTTTCGTGAGTGTTTCCTCGAGGATGTCGAACTTGGATGCCTGAGTTGCACAGCAGATGTCATCAGCGTAGATGAATTTCCTTGAAGAAGTTTCTGGGAGGTCATTGATGTAAATATTAAATAGCGTAGGAGCCGGAACAGAGCCCTGGGGGAGGCCACTTGAGACAGGTCTCCATCTGCTAGACTTGTCTCCCAGATGCACCCAGAATCTTCTGTTTTGGAGAAGAAATGATATAGTGTTGGACTGATGTTTTATGGACTGAATGAGGCCATATAACAATCACTAAGACCTAAACATAGAACATAACCACTACTCATGAAGTTCTTCTGCCTTCTATGTTGCCTCCCGAACTTATCTTTCCCCTTGACTTTCCCACTTCACACGTAAGGCAATGGATATCTTGACTTCTATCTTCCTAGTCAAGTTGCAACTATTTTAGGAATTTCTATAAACGAGACAGTGTAGTATAGACTCTTCTGTGTCTACCTTATTTTTTCAACATTTTTTAATATTTCCAATATTCATACACATTGTCTGGATAGATATAGTTTGATCAATCACATCACACATACATAAAATACACCAAACCCAGTCCAAGTACTTCTATATTCTTATTCCTGGTTTTTGGTCTATAAATAAAATGTCATTCACCCCATCAATAAAAGCAAAGCCAAATACCACATGATTATCTCAATAGATGCAGAGAAAGCCTTTGACAAAATCCAACACCCATTCATGATCAAAACCCTACAAATAATGGGAATAGATAAGAAATTCCTCAAGTAGTGGAATCCATATATAGCAAACCTACAGCCAATATCATACTCAATGGACAGAAGCTGAAAGCATTCCCCCTCAGATCGGGGACTAGACAGGGCTGTCCTCTGTCACCATTACTCTTCAACATAGTATTGGAAGTTCTTGCCATAGCAATCAGGCAAGAGAAAGAAATCAAAGGAATACAGATTGGAAGGGAAGAAGTCAAAATCTCACTATTTGCAGATGATATCATCATATACATAGAAAAACCTAAAGAATCCAGCAGAAAAATACTGGAAGTTATTAGGCAATATAGCAAGGTGTCAGGCTACAAAATCAATGTACAAAAATCAGTGGCACTTCTTTATGCAAACACTAAATCTGAAGAAGACATCCAGAAATCACTCCCATTCATAGTTGCAGCAAAATCAATGAAATAACTAGGAGTAAAGCTGACCAATGAAGTGAAAGACTTGTATTCTGAAAACTATGAGTCACTACTCAAGGAAATAGAAACTGATACCAAGAAATGGAAAGACATCCCATGCTCATGGATCAGAAGAATAAATATCATCAAAATGAATATTCTCCTCAAAGCAATATACAATTTTAAAAAAAATTTTTATTTAAGAAAGGATTAATGAACAAAAACATAAGGTAGGAGGGGTACAACTCCACACAATTCCCACCACCCTATCTCCATAACCCACCCCCTCCCATGATAGCTTTCCCATTCTCTAGCCCTCTGGGAGCATGGACCCAGGGTCATTGAGGGTTGCAGAAGGTAGAAGGTCTGGCTTCTGTAATTGCTTCCCCGCTGAACATGGGCATTGACTGGTCGGTCCATACTCCCAGTCTGCCTCTCTCTTTCCCTATTAAGGTGTGTCTCTGGGGAAGCAGAGCTCCAGGACACATTGTTGGGGTCTTCAATCCAGGGAAGCCTGGCCAGCATCCTGATGGCATCTGGAACCTGGTGATTGAAAAGAGAGTTAACATACGAAGCTTTCATCTCAGGTAGTTCACTTTCTAACAAAGTCCCATAACCTAGATATACACCAGTTTCTGTGAGAGAGAGCTTATGTTCACACGTATCCATAAACTACTGCAAAATATATACCGGAAAACAGAAGTACATTAGAGTTTGCAGTGAGTACCTCCCTAACACTTCCTCTCCACTATTCCAAGCAATATACAAATTTAATGCGATACCCATCAAAGTTCCACCAAACTTCTTTAAGAGAATAGAACAAAAATTACAATCATTTAACTGGAACCAGAAAGCACCTAAAATTGCCAAAACAATCTTGAGGAAAAGAAACAGAAATGGAGGCATCATACTCCCAGACCTCAAACTTTATTATAAAGCCATCATCGGGAGTCGGGCGGTGGCGCAGCAGGTTAAGCGCACGTGGCACAAATCGCCAGTACCTGCGTAAGGATCCCAGTTCCAGCCGCCGGCTCCCCACCTGCAGGGGAGTAGCTTCACTAGCGGTGAAGCAGGTCTGCAGGTGTCTGTCTTTCTCTCCTCCTCTCTGTCTTCCCCTCCTCTCTCCATTTCTCTCTGTCCTATCCAACAACAACGACATTAATAACCACAACAATGTTAAACAAGGGAAACAAAAAGGAAAAAAAAAAAACTTAATAAAGCCATCATCATCAAACTAGCCTGGTACTGGAACAAAAATAGGCACACAGACCAGTGAAACAGAATTGAAAGCACATATCTAAACCACCACACCTATGGACATCTAATCTTTGATAAGGGGGCCCAAAATATTAAATGAAAGAAGGAGACTCCCTTCAATAAATGGTGCTGGGGAAACTGGGTTGTAACATGCAGAAGAACGAAATTGAACCACTTTATCTCTCCAGAAACAAAAATCAACTCCAAATGGATCAAATACCTGGATGTAAGACCAGAAACAATCAAATACCTAGAGGAAAACATTAGTAAAACACTTTCCCACCTAAACCTCAAGGACATCTTTGATGAAACAAACCCAATTGCAAGGAAGACTAAAGCAGAAACAAGCCAATGGGACTACATCAAATTGAAAAGCTTCTGCACAGCCAAAGAAACTATTAAACAAACAAAGAGAACCCTCACACAATGGGAGATCTTCAAATGCCATACATCAGACAAGAGACTAATCACCAAAATATATAAAGAGCTCAGCAAACTTAGCACCAAAAAAGCAAATGACCCCATCCATAAATGGGCAGAGGATATGAACAGAACATTCACTCCAGAGGAGATCCAAAAGGCTAACAAACATATGAAAAACTGCTCTAGGTCACTGATTGTCAGAGAAAATAAAGACAACACTGAGATACCATCTCACTCCTGTAAGAATGGGATACATCAAAAAGGACAGCAGCAACAAATGCTAGAGAGGCTGTGGGGACAGAGGAACACTTTTGCACTTCTGGTGGGAATGTAAATTGGTCCAGCCTCTGTGGAAAGCAGTCTAGAAAACTCTCAGAAGGCTAGACATGGACCTTCCACATGATCCAGTCATTCCTCTCCTGGAGATATACCCCAAGGACTCCATAACACCCAACTAAAAAGATGTGTGTACTCCTATGTTCATAGCAGCACAATTAGTAATAGCTAAAACCTGGAAGCAACCCAGGTGCCCAATAACAGATGAGTGGCTGAGAAAGCTGTGGTATATATACACAATAGAATACTATGTAGCTATATAGTATTCCAAGAACTCAACTTCTCTGATCAACTCAACAAGAACTCAACTTCTCTGCTCCATCTTGGACAGAGCTTGAAGGAATTATGTTAAGTGAGCTAAGTCAGAAAGATAAAAATGAGTATGGGATGATCCCACTCATCAACAGAAGTTGAGAAAGCAGATCAGAAAGGGAAACTAAAAGCAGGATTTGACTAAATTGAAAGTAAGGCACCAAAGTAAAAACCCTGTGGTGAGGGGGAGGATAGACATAAGGCTTCCTGGGCCAGCGGGGGTGGGGGTAGAGGTGGGGGTGGATGGGTGGGATGGGACACAATCATTTGGTGATGGGAGTGGTTTTTATGTACACGTTAAAAATTAAAAATTACCTATTAAATTGTAGTCATATAAATCACTAATTAATATGAGGGGGTGAAAATTGATTGTATGTATAACAAAGAAACTTTTCAAAGTTAACCCAATTGCCAAATAATGCGATGTTAACAATAACTATCTGTTGTCTTCTTGAACCCTAAGACAGCAAGAACCTCACATCTTCACTATAGAGCCTATATTTCCCCCAGTCCTGGGACCCTAAGGTAGGGCCCACTTTCCCATATGCTTCTCCCAATTCTTCTCCTTCTTCTTCTTCTTCTTCTTCTTCTTCTTCTTCTTCTTCTTCTTCTTCTTCTTCTTCTTCTTCTTCTCCTTCTCCTTCTCCTTCTCCTTCTCCTTCTCCTTCTCCTTCTCCTTCTCCTTCTCCTTCTCCTTCTCCTTCTTCTTCTTCTTCTTCTTATGTTTGCCCTTCTTCCATAGCCAGTCAATTCTTATCAAATAATATTGCATCTGCTGATCACAACCTAATCAACACGAGTGCCACCCCAACATGCTTCACTTCAGACTGTGTCCAGAGACTTCATGGAATGACAACCCTTCAGCTTCATCACTCAGGTGAGACCTTTCCTTTCATAGTATTCTCTAACTCCATCCCAGGTGGTTCACTTCCTAACAAAGTCCCAAAACCTAGATATAGACCAGGTTCCAGGAGATATAGCATATGTCCACATGTATCCATAAACCAGGGCAAATATATACCTGAAAGAAGTAATACACTAGAGTTTGCAGTGAGTACCCCCAATACTTTATCTCCACTATTTCATCCCTTGGGTCCATGATTCTTCAACAATTTGTTTTGTTTTGTTAACTCTCTTTTCAGCCCCCAGGTTCCAGATGCCATCAGGATGCCATCCAAGCTTATTTAGCCTGAAGACCCCACCAATGTGTCCTGGAGTTCTGCTTCCCCAGAGATACACCCTATTAGGGAAAGAGAGAGGCAGACTGGGAGTATGAATCAACCAGTCAATGCCCATGTTCAGCTGGGAAGCAATTACAGAAGCCAGACCTTCCAGCTTCTGTAACCCACAATGATGCTGGGTCCATGGTCCCAGCGAGATAGAGAATGGGAAAACTAGTGGGGCGGGGACGGGATATAGAGATTGGGTGCCGGGAATTGTGTGGAATTGTAGCCCCCATCCTATGATTTTGTTAATGTCTCCTTTCTTAAATAAATTTAAAAAATACTCCATTTATCCATTCCTAAGCTCAACTGTTCCTTAAAGTATACTTTCTGTGACAGAAAATGTTCTCTAGTGGCAAAGAACCTTAGCTTACAATGGGAATTTTATGGAATTTAAGTGAGAAGAAAGAAAAAAGGTAATTAAAGAAAGGATTGATTAGAAAAAAAGATGATAGAAAGGTGGAAAATCCCAGAAAAATTTCTGCCAATTGAACTTAAAAGAATAACCTAAAGGGCATGGAAGTAGAAAACAAAATATAAATATATATTAGGAGGATTTCCCCCCTCTTCCTGTCTCACCTTCTTTTGTGTTTCAGAAAGAATTTACTTTATGTTATACAATACAACCTTCTGATCTTCTAAGAGAACTTAATAAATGTCTGTGTAGTCAGAGAGTGCATGTGGTAGACCACACACATTACCATGAGCAAGGGGGTGGGTTCAATTGCCACATCCTCACCTGCAGGGAGGAAGGCTAACAAGTGGTGGGTCAGTGCAGTAGGTGTCCCTCCTTATTTCTTTCTACTTGTCACCCAAAAGAGAGAGAGAGAGAGAAATGGAGGGAAGGAGGGAGGAAGGAAGGAAGGAAGGAAGGAAGGAAGGAAGGCAGGCAGGGAGGAAGGGCAGGAAGGAAGGAAGGGCAGGAAGGAAAGAAGGAAGGGAGGGAGGGAAGAAAGGAAGGAAGGAAGGAAGGAAGGAAGGGAAGGAAGGAAGGAAGGAAGGAAGGAAGGAAGGAAGGGAAGGAAGGAAGGAAGGAAGGAAAGGAAGGAAAGGAAGGAAGGAAGGAAGGAAAGGAAGGAAGGAAGAAAAGAAGGAAAGGAAGGAAGGAAGGAAAGGAAGGAAGGAAGGAAAGGAAGGAAGGAAAGGAAGGAAGGAAAGGAAGGAAGGAGGGAAGGAAAGGAAGGAAGGAGGGAAGGAAGGAAGGAAGGAAGGAAGGGAAGGAAGGAAGGAAGGAAGGAAGGGAAGAAAGGAAAGGAAAGGAAGGAAGGAAGGAAGAAAGGAAGGGAAGGAAGGAAAAGAAGGAAGGAAGGAAGGGAAGAAAGGAAAGGAAAGGAAAGGAAAGGAAGGAAGGAAAGGAAAGGAAATGAAGGAAAAGAAGGAAGGAAGGAAGGAAAAGAAGGAAGGAAGGAAGGAAAGGAAGGAAGGAAGAAAGAAGAAAGAGGGAGTCGGGCAGTAGCATAGCAGGTTAAGTGCAGGTGGCGCAAAGTACAAGGACCAGCATAAGAATGACGTTTGGTATAGTAGTTTTTTTTCCCTGATACTCAAGTGGATCCAAGTTATTGTCTGGAGAGTTGATGTCATGGTTGGAAAAGGGACAGAAGGCTGGATAAGGGAAGAGAGTAGCTCCCTAATATGGGGAAGGGGTATAAATATTGTTGACTGTAAACCCCATTGACTTGATTTGATCTGGGGCCCATATTCAGCTTAGGAGCCTATGTGAACTTTGCATCCTTGTAGATCTGAGCTCACATTCTGTGGTCATGAGTAGGAACATTCCAAGCTGCCCCAATATTGACCCATCTTCCTCAGGTGTAGCTACAGGCCCTTTGAAATATAACTAAAATATGCCTACTAGATATCTACAAAATGGAGGACTCCCCAACACTTCATCTGCACTATTCCAGTCTTTTGGTCCATGATTGTTCAACAATTTGTTTGGCTTTGTATGTTAACTCTCTTTTCAGCCACCAGGTTCCAGATGCTAGCATGATGCCAACCAGACTTCCCTGGACAGACAACCCCACCAATATGTCCTGGAGCTCCACTTCCCCAGAGCCCCACCCTACTAGGGAAAGAGAAAGCCAGGCTGGGAGTATGGATCTACCAGTCAATGCCCAGTTCACTAGGGAAGCAATTACAGAAGCCAGACCTTCTATCTTCTGCATCCCACAATGACTGTGGGTCCATACTGTTGGGGTCTGCTTGTCCCCGATCTAGGCCCAGCAGACATTCTGTAAGCCTGGCTCGAGTTTCGCTGATGGTCACTAACTTCCTCAGTGACACAGCATTTCCTGTAGGCTGTACCTAAATTCACCTCTGCCCTCTAGCTGATGATGCGTTAAGAGCATAGGCCCCACTGATGGTGACGCCACCTCACACCACCTCTAAAGTCATCTCACCCTACCTTTCCATCCCTGCCTCTACCCCCTGCCTATAAAAAATGGTCTTTTTCTCAATAAAGTGAGTCACTGCCTGGACAGAACTCCCTACTTGGTGTGGTGTCTTTTCTCAAGTCGTCGACACTCTCCCTCCCGCTCAGCCCCAGAAGGGGGATCGGCTGGTCCAGATCTCCCCTCCTTGCGACTACCTGTCAGGGAGAATCCCGACACATACTCCCAAAGGAACAAAGAATAGGAAAGATATCAGGGGAGGGGATGAGATACAAAGATCTGGATTGTATGGAGTCCTACCCCTCTTATCCTGTGGTTTTGTTAATGTCTCCTTTTTTAAAAAAATTTAAAAAATTAAAAAAAGAATCACAGTTGGAGCTCCTGGCTCCCCACCTGCAGGAGAGTCACTCCACAAGCGGTCAAGCAGGTCTGCAGGTGTCTTTATACCCCTCTGTCTTCCCCTCCTCTCTCCTTTTCTCTCTGTCCTATCCGACAATGACAACATCAATAACAGCAATAATAATTACGGCAATAAAACAGGGGCAGCAAAAAGGAATAAGTAAAAAAGTATAAAAGAAAGAAAGAGAGAGAGAGAAAGGGAGGAAGGAAGAGAGAGAGAAAGAAAGAAAGCCATGAAAGAAAAAAATGATGAAAGCAAGAAAGAAAATAAAGAGGATGAAAGGCAAGGAAAGGAAGAAAGAAGGGAAGGAAAGAAGAAAGGAAGAAATGGAGGGAGGAAAGAAAGAAAGGACAGGTGAGAGAGGAGAATGACCACTGGGTGGAGTCATGCAGGCACTAAGTCCTAGTGATAATGCTGGTGGCAAAATAAAATAAAATAAAATCTGCATTTTTTATTGAAAGAAATTTGAATCTGATTTGTGATTTTTTAAAAATCAAATGCATGTGTTTAAGATTTGTAGTTACAAGCCTGTTGCAAAGACCAAAAGTTTTATTTGAGATATTACACAATCCAAAGGCCAAACTGATGAAAGTTACAGAACTTCAACAAGCATTTGGAGATGAGAAGTTTTAGACTTGCCAGGAATAAGAAGATATATTTATGTGTCAAAAGCTGTCCTGAAAATCATTACTTCTTCCCCAAAAAAAGTGATTTAAAAAAAAAAAACAGTTAAGAACAATGGAAGAATCACATGAATTTCATGAATAGCAGAAACTTAGAAAACTGGAAATAAAGAGAATGGAAATAAAACAAAAACTAGTGTAGCCACAGGCCCTTTGGAATATAACAAGAATATGCCAACTAGCTATCTACAAAATGGAGACCCCCCCCAACTCTTCATCTGCACTATTCCAGCCTTTAGGTTCATGATTGAACTGGAGCTCCACTTCCCCAGAGCCCCTCCCCACTAGGGAAAGAGAGAAGCAGACTGGGGGTATGGATTGACCTGTCAATGTCCATGTTCAGCGGGGGAGCAATTACAGAAGCCAGACCTTCCACCCTCTGCATACCACAATGACCTTGAGTCTATACTCCCAGTGGGTTAAAGAATAATAAAGCTATCAAGGGAGGGGCTGGGATACAAGTTCTGGTGGTGGGAACTGTGTGGAGTTGTAACTCTGTTATCCTATGATTTTGTCAATGCTTCCTTTTTATAAATAAAATAAAATAAAATAAAATAAAAACATTGGCACACACTAAAAAATAATAATATTAAAACAAATCTCCACAGTGGCGAGAACAACAAAGTTAGACTGGAATTTTGATGGATGTTTCTGTGGCAAATGATAACTTAAGTCCTCTAAAATCAAAATCATTTTTTGCCATTTTGATTAGCTTTAAGTAGATAGTAATAAAACTAAGAATGGATGGCTCAGCTTTATAGTATATTGTTTGATTATTCACTTTGTTAGTATTCCCAGTATATATTCTAATATTGTAAGCTTTTTGAAGTGTTTATTGAAGTGAAAAAAAATTTTTTTTGTGGTTTTACATTTTCTATACTAAATCTAAGATACATTGATTAAATTGCTACCTAGTATCCTCGGTAAGAGTGAAAACTGTATCTTACCAGTTAGGGTATATTCTTTGCTATGGGAGAGACCCAGGGTTGGCCCCTCGACACTACATGCAAGGTATATGCCCTAGAGGAAGCTCTAGTGCTACGATGCTTCTCCTCTTCCTCTCTCCCTCTCTCTCTGAATGAAAACTGTCTGGGAGCAGTAAAATTACATTTGTGAAAGTCCCGAGATAAAATTCTATCTCAGACATTGTAAATATAGAATTATAATTTAATGATTAAAAAAAAAAGAAGAAAAAAAATTTTCAGTACTAATATGTCCCTTCACTCTAAATTTTATCTGAAAAGTCTATGTTGAGTTTAAATTCTCAAGATAAATATTTCAATCTTTTATACAACTCTAATGCTAATCCACATAATATTGGAAAAAAATACTTTATACTTTACCTCAAAATAGACTTTTTATTCAATAATTGCATAATGCAGTTTTCAGAAATTCAAGTTTTACTTTTATGTTGAGTCCACAGTAAGGTAACTTCAGAAACAACTTAAAATCGTTGACTTCAAAATTTAACTATCAGGGGGCCAGGTGGTGGCACACCTGGTTGAGTGCACATGTTACAATGCACAAGGACATAGGTTCGATCTCCTGGTTCCCACCTGCAGGGGAAAAGCTTCACAAGTGGTGAAGCAGGGCTGCAGGTGTCTCTCAATCTCTCTCCCTCCCTATCATCCCCATCCCTCTCGATTTCTACCTGTCTCTATCCAATAAATAAGTAAAGATAATTAAAAAAATTAACTATCAGTCAAAATTAGTCTAGAACATCAATATGACTTTTAATATATTGCTAATAGTTCTATAGTAACTGTATTGTACATTATGGATGTATCTCTCATAGTGCATCATTTACCACATAACATTGATCAATGAGAGTGATTTGACTGCTTTAACTATCAATAAAAGTTGACTTTAGACATTCTAGAACTGTGAACTTTAATGCAATTTCATTTGTTGGTTCAATTAAACCATTTGCCTATATTCCCTCATGTGATATTAACCACTGTGGTGTATCATTCCAAGTGCATTTTCATGTGACTATCATTCTGCTCAATTTATCTTATACACTAGACAATAATTAAATATTTATCCACTTAATATTTCTGTTAACTTGCTTTCTCAGAAAAGATACTTAAGGTTGTAACAATGCCTACCTGTTTCTCAGAAATCTCTTGTAAACTCTTTCCTGTACCATACAACAACTCAGAATACATAAACATGTACTTTTGTGATTTTACTGTTAATAAAGTTTTATTTGAATACATTTTCACAGAGATAATTTTCTTAATAATAGTTTATAATAGCCATGATGGCTTAGTAGATTATTTTATATCTGCTTTATAATACACTGTTCTCATTTCTAATTACTAAATAATCAAGTTATCCTATGTAATAAAGGTAAAACTGCACTAAATTTAAGATAGTATTAATCATACAAACACTGAAAAGATTTTATACCCATTTCAAGGAAACTCTTATGAGTTTGTCACATATTCATTAAGATGATAGATACATTAAAATAGAACATCTTTCTGCTGGTTCTGAGAAGCTGGGTAATATTACAGGAATCTGAGCCTGTGACTTTTGCAGACATATCACAAACATAAAGGATCTTTCACACTGAAATTCAGAGCAAAAGAAAGAAGAAAAAAAAGTGTCCTGAAGGGCCAGTTTATGAACACGAAAAAAGACTAGAAACCGAAGGGTTGGAATTTAGGTTATAAATTATTTTAACTGTTAACTGTAACATAGGAAAATAGAACAAAAGCCCTTTACCCGGTGTTGCAGAAAGTCAATTTCTGTCACACTACCTTTTTTTTTTTTAATCAAAGGAAATTTGCTTTATTTCAATTTGAATAATTTGGCATATAATGAACTCAAATCAACCCCTATGCCCTCCAAAGAATGTTATCATTTTATATAGGTAGAATAGGAGGGAGGGAAGAAAGGCAAGAATTAGACTTAGGCAATCAGGGAGAAGTAGAAGGTTCCCAGTTTTTTCGCCTGTACTTTGGCTCCTCTAACTTCCTCGTAAAGTCCTTTAATGAGTCTTCAAAATTAACCTCCAAGGTAACAGAAAGGTAAGGCTTTCAAAAATGTATGGGGATTTGAGTCCCTGAGGCTATTCTTTAGCTTCCATATTCAACTTTAGCTTATTAGCTGCTGGATTTAAATTCAAACCAGTCAACAACTCTCTGGCCACCCACTTATTCCAGGGAAATAGTAAACAGTCTAAGTCTAGTCCTTTTGGCACTCTGTAGTCTTTCTTTCTCTTCCCTTTCTTTCTTTCTTTCTTTCTTTCTTTCTTTCTTTCTTTCTTTCTTTCTTTCCTTTCTCTTTCTTTCTTCCTTCCGTCCTTCTTTTATTACTTTCGTTCTTTCTTTCTCTCTCTCTTTTGTTCTTCTTCCTTCTTTCCTTCCTTTTCTCTTTCATTCAATTCATTATTATTATTATCAATTATTATTTTTTTATTTATAAATATTTTATTTATTTATGAGAAAGATAGGAGGAGAGAGAAAGGACCAGACATCACTCTGGCACATGTGCTGCTGGGGATCGAACTCAGGACCTCATGCTTGAGAGTCCAAAGATTTACCACTACGCCACCTCCCGGACCACATCAATTATTATTAATTGATAATTATTTTATCAAAATATCACTTATGGCAGTTGATGTTGCTTTATATCTCATACTTTTCACATGCAAGTATTATGTGCTATTTTACCCCAAACCTGCTGGTTTCAATGACCTTTAAAAATTTATACAGCCCAGAACTTTCACTGATAACATCAATAAATATTTTTGAATTGTGGATGCAGAACGTTGAGAAAATCTTGTTAAAAACAAATTATTACCATGTGACTGAGCTATTTTTTAACTTTTCAGTCTATTTGAAAATGGTTTCTGTAAAGAATAACTTGAGTTAATTATATAAAACTGAATACATGTTATGAAGACTTCTATAACTTACTTGACACCCATGATGGACATCCTTCCTGTTTCAGGTGTTGTGCTAAACTCTAAAGGCTAAAACGCTGATGAGAACAGCAGAAACAGAAAAGACTAGCCTCTAATTCAACAAATTCGTAACAGTCTTGTAGACCAGCAGTTAACATAAATAACAGTCCTTTTGGAAGGATATACTAATAACTGAGAAAAGTAAAAGTGAATTTTAATTACAGTCTCCTAACTAGTCGCAAAAATTATTTCCTCCAGGGGTCAGCAATAGCTCTTAGAAGAGAGAAACAAACATGTTTCCAAAAAAAGGGTGCTGATTATCATAAATGTTGGGAATTCATGTAAGAGACTTCACTGCTCCTAAAACTGTTGATTCATTCTAATTGCTACTTTTATAGTTATACTTTATAACCATATTAATTCCCATAAAGAGAATGAATTAACAACTACAGCCTGAAAGCTAATCTGATTAAAATTTAATATAGAAGCTAGAAGACAGGGAGTCCGGTGGTAGCACAAAGGGTTAAGTGCATGTGGTGCAAAGTTCAAGGACCTGAGCAAGGATCCTGTTTCCTGCCCCCCACACCCCCACCCCAGCTCCCCACCTGCAGGGGAGTGGCTTCACAGGTGGTGAAGCAGGTCTGCAGGTGTTTTACTCTCTCCCCTCTATCTTCCCCTCCTCTCTCCATTTCTCTATGTCCTATCCAACAACAATGGCATCAACAACAATAAAAGCAAGGACAACAACCCAGGTGCCCAACAACAGATGAGTGGCTGAGAAAGCTGTGGTACATATACACAATGGAATACTATGCAGCTATTAAGAACAATGAACCACCTTATCTGACCCATCTTGGACAGAGCTAGAAGGAATTATGTTAAGTCAGCTAAGCCAGAGATAAAGAAGAGTATGGGATGTCCCCAATCATCAACAGAAGTTGAGAAAGAAGAACAGAAAGGGAAACTAAAAGCAGGATCTGATTAAATCGAGAGCAGGGCACCAAAGTAAAAATCTTGTAGTGAAGGGGAGGGTAGCTATTGGGCTTCCCGGTGTGGTGGGGGTTGGGGGCTGGGGTGGGTGGTTGGGATGGGACACAGTCTTTTGGTGGAGGGAATGGTGTTTATGTACATTCCTATTAAACTGTAGTCATACAAAACACTATTCAATTCATAAGAGGGGAAAAATTGATCATATGTCTAGAAATTTTTAAGACACAAACTGAGTCTTTTTAATACATAGGCTGAGTCTTTCATATGTTGACTCTCTCAAAAGCCTAGACCAGGGAGAACAGAAGCAACTGGTAGCACAACTATATACAAGATGCTGGGTATTATACCCCAAACCCTAACTAAGGGACTTTCCAAAGTTAACCCAGTCAGCAAATAATGTGATGATAATACTAACTATCCATTGTCTTCTTGAACCCTAAGACAGCAGGAACCTCACATTTCCCCTAGTCCTGAAACCAGAGGATGGGGCCCACTTTCCTGCATGCTTCTCTCAATTCAAAGAAAAAAAATATTGCATCCACGGATCACAACCCAATCAACGCAATGAGGGCCACCCCAGCATGCTTCACTTCAGACTATGTCCAGAGTCTTCAGGTGTGGAATGACAAACCTTCAGCTTCATCACTATGGTGAGACCTTTCCTTTCATAGTATTCTCTAATTCCATTCCAGTTGGGCAACTCCCCAATAAAGTCCCCAAATGTAGATATAGCCCAGGTCCCCTGAGATAGAGCGTATGTTCACACATGCCCACAAACTAGAGAAAAATATATACCTGAAAACAGAAGTACACAAAATCCTGCAGGGAATACCCCCCAACACTTCATTTGCAATATTCCAGTTATTAGGTCCATGATTGTTCAACAATTTGTTTGGCTTTGTATGTTAAATCTCTTTTCAGCCACCAGGTTCCAGATGCCAGCATGATGCCGACCAGTCTTCCCTGGACTGAAGACCCCACCAATGTGTACTGGAGCTCCACTTCCCCTGAGACACACCCTACTAGGGAAAGAGAGAGGCAGACTGGAACTATGGATCGACCAGTGAATGCCCATGATAGCGGGGAAGCAATTACAGAAGACAGACCTTCAACCTTCTGCAACTCACCAGGACCCTGGGACCATACTCCTAGAGGGATAGAGAATGGGAAAGCAAGCAGGGGAGGAGATGGGATATGGACATAGGGTGGTGGGAATTGTATGGAATTGTACCCCTCTTATCCTATGTTTTTGTTAATGTCTCCTTTATGAAATAAAAAAAATAATAATAATGAAAATAACAAGGGCAACAAAAGGAAATAAATATTTTTTAAAAATCTAAGAAGTTAGAAGACATGAATTTACATCAATTTCATTATCAAAATGCTTTTGATATTTGACATGTGTTTAACCATATTAGTTCTCTGTTTTCTAAATTCTTAAATTCCAAAGTCAATATTAAAAAAATGTTTCTGTAAAGACTTTATTTTATATATAATTTACAAATTGGCGTCAATCCAGCTTTCTTTTTTTTAATTTATTTTTTATTTAAGAAAGGATAAATTAACAAAACCATAGGGTAGAAGAGGTACAACTCCACACAATTCCCACCACCCAATCTCCATATCCCATTCCCTCCCCAGATAGCTTTACCATTCTCTATCCCTCTAGGAGCATGGACCCAGGGTCGTGTGGGTTGCAGAAGGTGGCAGGTCTGGCTTCTGGAATTGCTTCTCCACTGAACATGGGCATTCACTGGTCAATCCATAGTTCCAGTCTGCCTCTTTCTTTCCCTAGTAGGGTGGGTCTCTGGGGAAGCGGAGCTCCAGGACACATTGGTGGGGTCTTCAGTTCAGGGAAGCCTGGCCGGCATCCTGATGGCATCTGGAACCTGGTGATTGAAAAGAGAGTTAACATACAAAGCCAAACAAATTGTTGAGCAATCATGGACCCAAAGCTTGGAATAGTGGAGAGGAAGTGTTGGGGGGGGGGGTTACTCACTGCAAACTCTAGTGAACTTCTGCTTTCAGGTATATATTTTGCATGTGTTTATGGATATGTGTGAACATATGCTCTCTCTCACAGAACGTGGTCTATATCTAGGTTTTGGAACTTTGTTAGAAAGTGAACCACTTGGGATGGAATTAGAGAATACTATGAAAGGAAAGGTCTCACCTGAGTAATGAAGCTGAAAGGTTGTCATTCCACACATGAAGTCTCTGGACACAGTCCAGAGCTGAAGCATGTTGAGGTGGGAATCATTGCGTTGATTAGGTTGCGATTGGCAGATGCGATATTATTGATAAGATTGGGAGAGGCATGCAGGAAAGTGGGCCCTATCCTATGGTTCCAGGACTAGGGGAAATATAGGCTCTATAGTGGAGATGTAAAGGTCCTGCTGTTTAGGGTTCACAAAGACAATGGATAGTTAATGTTATCATCACATTATTTGGTAATTGGGTTAACTTTGAAAAGCCCTTTTGTTAGGGTTTGCTGTATAGTACCCAGTATCTTGTATGTAGCTGTGCCATTGGTTGCTTCTGTCTACTTGGTCTAGGCTTTTGAGAGAGTCTGCATATCAAATACACAGCCTATATATTAAAAAGACTCATTTTGTGTTTTAAATACTTTGAGACATACAATTAATTTCCCCCCTCTCATATTAATTAACTAGTGATATGACTACACTTTACTAGGAGTGTACATAAACACCATTCCGACCATCAAAAGACTGTGTACCATCCCACCCACGGAAATCCACCCCCCACTGGCACAGGAAGCCTCATGTCTACCCCTCACCACAGGGTTTTTACTTTGGTGCCCTACTTTCAATTTAGTCAGATTCTGCTTTTAGTTTCCCTTTCAGATCTTCAGTCTCAGCTTCTGTTTATGAGTGGGATCATTCCATACTCATCTTTATCTTTCTGACTTAGCTCACTTAACATAATTCCTTCTAGCTCTGACCAAGATGGGTCAGAGAAGTTGAGTTCTTGTTCTTAGTAGCTGCATAGTATTCCATTGTGTATATATACAACAGCTTTCTCAGCCACTCATCTGTTGTTGGGCACCTGGGTTGCTTCCAGGTTTTAATTATTATGAATTGTGCTGCTATGAACATAGGAGTACACACCTCTTTTTGGCTGGGTGTTATAGAGTCCTTGGGTTATAACCCCAGGAGAGGAATTGCTGGATCATATGGAAGGTCCATGTCTAGCCTAGTGAGAGTTTTCCAGACTGCTCTCCACAAAGGCTGGACCAATTTACATTCCCACCAGCAATGTAAAAGGGTTCCTCTGTCCCCACAGCCTCTCCAACATTTGTTGCTGCTATCCTTTTTGATGTATGCCATTCTTACAGGAGTGAGGTGGTATATCAATGTTGCCTTAATTTACATTTCTCTGAGATTCACTGACCTAGAGCAGTTTTTCATATGTTTGTTAGCCTTTTGGATCTCCTCTGGAGTGAATGTTCTGTTCATATCCTCTGCCCATTTTTTGGTGGGGTCATTTGCTTTTTTGTTGCTAAGTTTGCTGTGCTCTTTATATATTTTGGTGATTAGTTTCTTGTCTGATGTATGGCATGTGAAGATCTTCTCCCAGATCTTCTGTGAGGGGTCTCTTTGTTTGTTTAATAGTTTCTTTGGCTGTGCAGAAGCTTTTCAATTTGATGTAGTCCCATTGGTTTGTTTCTGCTTTAGTCTTCCTTGCAACTGGGTTTATTTCATCAAAGATGTCCTTGAGGTATAGGTGGGAAACTGTTTTACTAATGTTTTCCTGTAAGTATTTGATTGTTTCTGGTCTAAAATCCAGGTCTTTGATCCATTTGAAGTTGATTTTTGTTTCTGGTGAGATAAAGTGGTTCCATTTCATTCTTTTGGGTGTTACAACCCAGTTTTCCCAGAACCATTTATTGAAGAGAGCCTCCTTCCTCCATTTAATCCATTGGGCCCCCTTATCAAAGATTAAATGTCCATAAGTGTGAGGATTTATTTCTGGGCTTCAATTCTGTTTCACTGGTCTGTGTGCCTATTTTTTGTTCCAGTACCATGCTCTTTTGATGATGATGGCTTTATAGTAAAGTTTGAGATCTGGGAGTGTGATGCCTCCATTTCTGTTTCTTTTCCTCAAGATGGTTTTGGCAATTCTAGGTGTTTTCAGGTTCCAGTTAAATTATTGTAGTGTTTGTTCTATTCTCTTAAAGAAGTTTGGTGGAACTTTGATGGGTATTGCATTAAATTTGTATATTTCTCTGGGGAGAATATTCATTTTGATAGTATTTATTCTTCCTATCTATGAGCATGGCATGTCTTTCCATTTCTTGGTATCAGTTTCTATTTCCTTGAAGAGTGACTCTTAGTTTTCAGTATGCAAGTCTTTCACTTCATTGGTCAGCTTTACTCCTAGTTATTTCAATGATTTTGCTGCAACTGTGAATAGGAGTGATTTCTGGATGTCTTCATCAGATTTAGTGTTTGTATAAAGAAATGCCACTGATTTTTGTATATTGATTTTGTAGCCTGACACCTTGCTATATTGCCCAATAACTTCCAGTAGTTTTCTGCTGGATTCTCTAGGTTTTTCTATGTATACTATCATATCATATGCAAATAGTGAGAGCTTGACTTTTCCATTCCAATCTGTATTTCTTTGATTCCTTTCTCTTGCCTGATTGCTATGGCAAGAACTTCCAGTACTATGTTGAAGAGTAATGGTGACAGTGGACAGCCCTGTCTAGTCCCCGATCGGAGGGGGAATGCTTTCAGCTTCTATCCATTATGTATGATGCTGGCTGTAGGTTTGCTATATATAGACTCCACTATCTTGAGGAATTCCCCATCTATTTCCATTTTTTGTAGAGTTTTGAGCATGAATGGGTGTTGGATTTTGCCAAGGCTTTCTCTGCATCTATTGAGATAATCATGTGGTTTTTGGCTTTGCTTTTATTGATGTGGTGAATGACATTGATTGACTTATGGATGTTCAACCAGCCTTGCATTCCTGGTATGAATCCCACTTGGTCGTGATGAACAATCTTTTTCATGTGCTGTTGTATCCGGCTAGCCATGATATTGTTTGATATTTTGGCATCTATGTTCATCAGAGATACTGGTCTGTAGTTTTCCTTTTTTGTTCTGTCCCTATCAGCTTTTGGTATCATGGTGATGTTGGCTTCATAGAAGGTGAAAGGGAGTATTCCTGTTTCTTCAATCTTATGGAATAGCATAAGAAGTATGGGAACTAACTGTTTCCTGAAAGTTTTGTAGAATTTGTCTGTGAAGCCATCTGTTCCAGGACTTTTGTTGTTGGGGAGATTCTTAATAACTGTTTCAATTTCTTTGTCTCTGATAGGTGCATTTATATATTTTAGTTCTTTTTGGTGCAATTTTGGAAGGGCATATGTTTCTAGGAATTGTTCGATTTCTTCCAGATTCTCTAGCTTTTGTGGCATATAGTTCTTCATAGAAGTTTCCCATGATTCTCTGGATTTCTGCGGTGTGAGTTGTGATAGTCTCCTCCATCGTTTACAATTCTATTAATTTGAGTCTTCTCTCTTTTTTTTTGGTGAGTCTGGCTAGGGGTTTGTCAATTTTGTTTAATCTTTCAAAGAACCAAAATTTGGCTTCATTGATCTTTTGTAGGGTTCTCTTATTTTCGATGTTGTTTAGTTCTGCTCTAATTTTAGTGATTTCTGTCCTTCTGGTTGCTTTAGGGTTCCTTTGTTCCTCTTCCTCTAAGTCATTGAGGTGTGCAATAAGGGATTTCATATGAGCTTTTTCTTGTTGTTTAATATGTGATTGTATGTCTATAAGTTTCCCTCTCAATACTGCTTTAGTGATGTCCCAAATATTATCATAGGTTGTGTCTTCATTTTAATTTGTTTCTAGGAACATTTGAATTTCCTGCTTGAGTGACTCTCTGACCCAGTGTTTCTTAAGAGTCTGTTGTATAGTTTCCAAATTCTGTGACTTTTAATAATTTTCTGTTTGATGTTAAATGTTAGTTTTACTCTGCTGTGGTCTGAGAAGATACTTGGGGTGATTTCAATGCTCTTGAATTTTTTGATACTGTCTTTGTGGCCTAACATGTGCTCTATCATTGATTATGTGTTATGTGGACTTGAAAAGAAGGTGTAGTCCAGTATTGGGGGGGTGAATGACTCTGAAAATATCCAAGAGGTCTAGTCTGTCAATCTCTTCATTTAATTCTCTTGTATCTTTGTTGATTCTCTGCTTTGTTTATCTGTCTAAGAGTGAGAGTGGGTTATTAAAGTTCCCACTATTATTGTATTACTATTGATGTATTTTTGAAGTTCTTTCAGTAGGTGCTTGATGTATTTAGATGGTCCCTCATTGGGTGCATTAATGTTAATAATTGTTAAGTCTTCTTGGCTGATTGATTCTCTAATAATTATGTAATGTCCTTGAAAATCTTTTATTACTTTATTCATTTTATAATCTATTGTGTCTGAGATGAGAATGGCTGTTCCTGTCCTTTTTTGTGGTTCGTTAGCCTGTATGATAGTTTTCCATCCTTTCACTTGAGTCTGTGTTTATCTTGTTGTGACAGATGGGATTCTTGCAAGCAGCATATAGTTGGGTTATGTTTTCTTATTCATCTCCCCACTCTGTGCCTTTTGATGGGTGAGTTTAAGCCATTGACATTTATTGATGTTATGGATTTGATGTATTGTAGTGCCATTGTTCAACAAATTTTTGTTTGCTCTGATATATAGCAAGTATTATAGTGATGTTCTTGTTTATAAAAGGTCTTTTAGAACCTCTTTCAGGGCCAGTTTGTTGATGGCTGCCTCCGTTAAATGTTGTTTGTCTAAGAAGGTTTTGATCCCTCCATCTAGTTTGAATGAAAGTCTAGCAGATATATTATCCTTGATTGAAACCCTTTTTCATTCAGGGCTCGATAGATAGCTTGCCATTCTCTTCTGGCTTTTAGAGTTTGAGTGGAGAGGTCTGCTGATAGTCTTATGGGTTTTCCCCTGTATGTGATTTTTTGTTTCTCTCTTGCAGCCTTTAGGATCCTTTTTTATCCTTACTTCTTCTCATTGTGACTATGATGTGTCTTGGTGTCTACAGGTCTGGGTTGATTCTGTTTGGAACTCTCTGGGCCTCTTGAATCTTGATGTCCTTTCTGTTATTCAGGTCTGGGAAGTTTTCTTCTATTATTTCCTCTAGAATGTTTGCTTCCCCTTCCTCTCTTTCTTCCTCTGGCAGGCCAATTATATGAATGTTACTTCTTTTGAGATCATCCCATATGTCTCTGTTGTTGTTTTCAGTGTCTCTCAATCTCTTTTTGCGGTCTTTCAACTCTTTCTTAGTTTTCTCTAACTCATCCTATGTCTGAATAATTCTGTTTTCTGATTCTGTTAGTCTTCTTTCCCTTCCCTCAGCTTCTTTCCTCAGTTCAGCTATTTCAGCTTTCAGTTCTCTAATTGCCTCAAGATAATAAGTATTTTCCTTGAGGGTCTCAAATGTTGTTTCCCTAATACTGCTATTCCTTTCCTCCAATGTTGTTTTTATTTCTGTGATTATAAAGTTTATTATTGCTTGCATACTTTTCTTATCTATGGTTACTTCTGGTTGATTTGTAGTTTCTTCTGGGCTCTTGTCTTCATTCATTGTAGTAGCAGTTTTGTTTGTTTTTGATCTATCCATTTTTTTGATTTATGTGTTTCTTATTTTTATATTCTGTTGTTCCTCAGTTGTTGTGTTTTGAGTACAAGCAACAATGTACTAAATACCTTTATGAAAAATGCAATCAGCAACCTCAGGAATTATAATAGAAACTGAAGCAAGGATTGAAGCAGTTTAATCAATACCAGTTAGCCAAACATTGTCTCCAGTCCATGAAATAAATAGCAACCAAGTCAAAGTGAAGAAGAAAGAGAAAGGAAAGAAGGTATAGCAAGTATAGACAGTTATGCAAATCTATTTCCACTGTATATTCTAGGGGTAGCAAGAGTAGAATGGGAAGTAGAGCAGAGATACACACATAGAGGGTCCACTCTGAGTCTGAATTCTTCCCCAAAATAATTCACAAATGAATATAAGTGAATTCAGAAAGACAAAGAAGAAGGAAGGAAGAAATGGAAGACAAGATAAAAAAAAAGAGAAACAGGAGAGAGAAAAGAAAAAAGATAAGAAAAAGAGCTGTAACAAAAGAGCAGTGGAAGGAAAGTTTTTTAATTTATTAATTTATTTTTTACTTTTATTTGTAAATTAACTAGGAGGAGGGAGAAGCGGAGAGTGGGTAGAGGGGTTAGGAGTAGTGAAACAAGTTCCTCTTGTAATGGATAACATGCCTAGTCCCCTAGCAATGGAAAATACCCTAAGAGTTAATTCTGGTCAACCTAAAGGAGGGGGGGAAAGAGATCCACCTTTATATAATATTAATAATAAAATAGAGCAGGGTAAAAAACCTGTCCCAGATTTCCTCTAGCCTCCTGAGCATACGTAGCTGATTGTTAAGAAAGAAAAAAAGAAAAAACCCTCAGGACTAGAAAAGAATAGCAGGAATAGACAGTTATGCAAATCTACTATCCACTGTATATTCTAGGGGTAGCTAGAGAAGAAAGGGAAGTAGAGCAGAGATACACGAAGAGAGAGTCCACTCTGAGTCAGATTTCTTCCCCAAATTTCGGGGTGTCTCTCTCCTTCTCTGGCAGGGTGTCCTCCAGGGGAAAGGTAATGGGCTGGTTCTTTCTCGCTCACGACAGGGCTGACACGAAGTAAAAGACACCAGGGGACTCTTAGCGTGAATCTAGAATCTGAGTCTTTGAGTCCCAGAATCCTAGAGTCCGTTTATTAGCAAAATTGACATGATTTAAATAGAAAAGCAATGGAGGTAATTATTGTTGCAATATGACAGAAATTATAGGTTTCTTAACAGTCAGCATGCCCCCAAGGTAGGGGGCTGGTATGACAGGAATTGATGAGATACAAAACAGTTATTTTCCATGACATAAGCAACTTAATTATCCAAAGGTATCTGAGAGAAGCATAGGGGTTAAACCCGTAGGGTGAGACAGAGAGAAGATGGATATCAAAAGGCCATATAGTTTGGAATTTCTCTTGTCTGGGGTCTGAGGTGTGTTATGAAGTGTGTGATAAGGTGTGTTCTTCTGTGATCAGAAGGTGACTTTGAATGAGTGAATCTGCGGCCATGTGGCCTGCAGTTAATGGAGGGAAGTACTGGGGTATCTGTGGGCCTGAGAGTCAAGAAGGAAAGAACCAAGTCTGAGTTTCCCCCCTTATGCTCACCTCGGTTGAGAGAGACTTACCAAGAGGTTATCTTCTCAGACCTCCATCCAAAGATGGGGGTGGTTCTCCCTAAGCTCTATCAGGCTTACACATGTTCCCAACACCCAAAATAATTCCCAAACGTGTATCAGTGAATTCAGAAAGCTGAAGGAGGAAGGATGACAAGAATGAGAAAAAGAAGAAAAAAAGAGAGAGAGAAAAAAAGAAAAAAGATAAGAAAAAGAACAGTAATAAAAGAGCAGTGAAAGGAAAGAGTTATTTATTCATTTATTATTATTATTTAATTAGCTATGTGGGGGGGAGAATGGGTAGGGGTGGTAGGAAAAGTGAAACAAGTACTTTATCAGTGAATAAGACATGCAGTCCCCTAGCAATGGAAAATACACTAAGAGTTAATTCTAGTCAACCTGAAGGAGAGGGGGAATGGGGTATGTGTTTATCTTGTATTGATTATAAAATGGAACAGAGTAAAAATCATGTCCTGTCTTCAGCTTGGATGGCTCCAGATTGCCTCAGGCCCCGTAAGCAGATTGGCTACTTAGAAAGAAAAAAGGCCAATGGTTTCAAAAAGGAATAGAATTAGAACGAAAGACACCCCCTGGTGGGACAGGAATCTTGGTAAAGAAAGAAGCTCAGCAGGGGAGCATGCAAGTAGCAGATCTCTGTTCCCCAGGGACTGGTTTTGGAGGGACGGGGGGAGGGGTTCCCCTTCCGGAATAATAATTTAAAAGAAAAAAAAATTTCCCTTTCTTTTTACTCTATTTTCTAACCCAAATTGAGTTATAGTCACCTCCTTGGTGTCACCGCTAGGACCCCTTGTTGACAGTCCTACTCAAGGTAAAAAATCCTACCATTTCCAGTAGATGTGGTTAGAGCTCAAGCCACTAGCAGCTTCTCATTCCACCATCTTCTGGAGTCCCCTTCAATCCAGCTTCTAACCCTATTCTCAACTGTGACACCGTCTTCCCAGACAATACTTTTAGCCCACCTGCATATTAGCTATCAGGCTCAGACAAAAATTACTAAAGTATGGACTTTAATTAGTAAAGTCAATGGACTTCTTCCCACAAGAGGACCCTTGGTTTCATCTTCTCTATTCTTATCTCTAGGTTCTTGTTTATTATACAATTTATCATGATTTATATCTTACCACTTTTCGGCCAGCAAGTTGAAAGTGCTACCCTGATGCCATCCTGATTTCCATGGGCAGAGGACCTCACTATTGTGTCTTAGAAGCTCACCTCCCCAGAGCCATATCTCTCCGGGAAAAATAGAAACAGGGTGGAGGTATAGATTGACTTTCCAACCATACATGTTCAGTGAAGCAATTATAGAAGCTAGACCTTCTATCTTCTGCACTCCATTAAAAAATTTTAGTCCATACTCCCAGAGGTATAAAGAATAAAGAAGCTTCCAATGGAGGGGATAGGATACCAATCTCTTGTGGTGGTAATTGTACCCCTCTATTCTACAATCTCACTAATCATTATTAAATCACTAATAAAAATATAAGTAAATAAAAATTTTAGAAAATTTGAAACATACAGGTTTTAATAATAGTAGTAAAGAACCAATCCAGCATGGTTAAGATACTGTGGTCAAACTAAATATATCCTAGTGTACAACTTAAGAACAAATATAAATAGGAGATAATCTCTTAGAGTTGATATTATCCCAATGATCCTGATCACGAAGATAATATTTTTATTAAGAGATGTGCCTCAGAATACATAGAATATGCATTAGAATCACCTAGAGGTTTATTTAAATATAAATAGAGCTAGAGCTCAGCTATGTAAATCAAAGAAATATAAGTTAAAGAGAGATTAAGTAAGTTCCCAGTAAATATAGTCCAGGGATGAGACTTTATAAACCACTGGTTAATCAGTTTTATTGATAGATGTTATTTTTCAGGAGCCAGGTGGTAGCATACTGATTGAGTGCACATTACCATGCACAAGAACCTTGGTTCAAGTCTCCCCAGCTCTGAACTCCTGTCCCCACCTACAGGAGGTAAGCTTCAAGAATGATGAAGCAGTGCTACTGGTGTAGGTCTCTCCATGCCTCTTAACTCCCCCTTCTCTCTCAATTTCTATACTAAATAAATAGTTTTCAAAATTTATTTCAATAAATGGAAAAATCAGATAAAATTTAAGTATTATTTGTGTTTCAAATATACATATACATCATTTATACATGTATGCATATGTGTGATTTTAATTCGACGTATTACACTTAGGTGTTTAAATTCCTATCTCAGTGTCCATTTCTTTAAATCATATACCTCAGATATTTGCTGCTGGGTGAAATAGCTTCTAAATTTACCTCTCATAGATTATTTGTCTGTGATATACTATAATTATATGAAACTCTGAGAGTAAAGAGAACACTATTCCTATTTTCCATACATTCAATCAATCTTAGATATTACTGACTGCCTGAAAATAGCAAGTCAAGTGAAAGATGTGAAAATTAAAATATTAGTATTTGTTTCTGGCTTAGTAAATTTATAAAAGTGAATCCAATTATCTCTAAACCACTCAAAAAGATGTACTTTTAAAAGTAACACTGAAATAATTCATATATTAATGTTATTTATGAACAACTGTTCTTTTGAATAATGCATTACATAGAATGAATACAAATGTTAGATTGATGGCATATCTAAAAGTTTAATAAATTCACAAATTTAGTCTTCAATTTTTTAAAATATTTTTATTTATGTATTATTGGATAGAGACAGAGAGAAATTGAGATGGGAGGGAATGAGAGAGAGAGAGGGAAAGCAACAGAGAGACACCAGCAGCCCTGCATCACCACTCATGAGGCTTTTAACCTGCAGGTGGGGACCAGGGGCTTGAATCCAGGTCCTTTTATGCTGTAATGTGTGTGCTTATCCAGGTGTTCCACTGCCTGGCTCCAATCTGAATTTTTTAATGTTATTTTTTTCAATATTTCCAGAGCACAATTCATGTGCTTTAAGCAGGTGTTTTTGTTTAACTTTATCTCATATATATGAAGTATATACCCAGGAACTTAAATATATATACATATATATGAAAAGAGAGAGATTGAGAAGCACCTGAAATTTGTATATATTGTAATAAATAGAAATATATGGCTGTGATCTCAGTTCTTATGGCAGAATAAGATAATGGTTTGGTTTGGTTGAGGATGAAGTGTACTGATACTTATCTTAGGGAAGTGTACAAGTGTAGCCTTATGGTAACAAAAAATTCTGTAAATTGACATCTTCTCAATAAAGTGATATTGGAATTAAAAAAAAAAGAAAAAATGTTAGAAGTACATCCTACCTTAATACATCTCTTTCTGTTTATAAGTTTGTCTTAGTTTTCAAAACAGCAGCGTTGATTTATCCATTTAAAATTTTGTATGACACTTTATTTTTTGTTTATTGTCAGTATATATTTTTGGAAAAATTTCTTCGTATTTCAGTTTTAAGTGATGAGATATCATCTCAGTTTGTTAAAGAGAAACAGCTGTTTTCTTGAAAGATAATTTGCTGAAGCTCTTGTGTGCCATAATTACACTGCAATTACACAGCAATATCCATAAAAGTAAATGAGGATTCTATGTGTCCTTTTACCTCATTAGAAGTCACAAAAATGATAAATGCAGTCTATCTTAGTTTGACTATTGCCCTCTATTGGCAAATTCAAGTTCTGGCATAATTCAAAAGAAAGTAGTAAAAATAATACACACATACACATATGTTGGGTCACAATGTACACTATTAAAATTTCAAAAACCCCTTTACAATTAAATTTAAAAGAAACCTTTAAAATCTGCCTATTAAAAAATCACTTAAGCAAGTAATGTGTGCTTTCTTTGCACTAAATTTCAGAGCACTAATCTTTTCTTCCTTACTTGAAGTCTACTTGAACCATGCCCCTGTATTTAATAGGAAATCAATTGGTTCTTGTACCTTATTTCAGCATGCATTTTATTTGAAGCAGGCCTCTTTAAAAAAAAAAAAAAAGAAACTGATCTATTTTACAACATAGCTAAATAGCTTAGTTGGGAAGATGTCTACTTTTTCATATGTATAACAGTTTCCAACCCGGATCCCCACCACATTAGAAGAAACTCTTTTTTTTTTTTTTCTTTTTCTCTCTCCTCTGCCATTTCCAAAAAAAATCAGTAATTATTTAGTTCTGCTGTCACAGAAATTTTGAAAAAAAAACTTTATTATTTAGTTACAAACAGGAGAAAATTTCACTTCTAATAAATGTCTAAGAACTTTCATTTTAGTGCAGTTGATACTGTAGCATATGAATCAAAAGGTGAAACAATTAGCTTCAAAAACATAGATAAAACTTTTTCAAGTGTTGCAACATATAAAGTGAATTCTTTGGTGGGAAAGGTGAATATGTACAAATAAATGGCATTTATCATACACCTTTCCTTCTCACTGACAGCTGGAGAATATAGCATTTTAATAATATTTATTTTGGCAGAAATGGCAGGAAGTGATTTAGTTTTATAGCCAGTTAGACAAGCAAGGGAAACATTTTTATGAGTCCTTTCATAACCTTCTAAGAAACAGAACTTTCAACATATCTGAAAAAGGGTAGTAAGTAGTTTTTTTTTCCATTATCTACTCATGCAATACTCTTGTTTTAATTGTTGGCTGAGCAGCAAGCAGATAAGTTTAGCTTCTATGTTTCTGAACTGATATCAGATTTTGGAATTGAGAATTAAAAATAGTTCATTTCTTTGCCAACACTAACACAATTCTTGGAGCACATTTTCTCAGATGCACTAAAATGGTGACAGCATAGATAACCACTGGGGAAGTTTTCTGTACAAGAGTTAAGATTCATTTAACAACTTTGGCTTAGCATGATCCCACCTCAGTTACTTCTTCCTTTGTTTAATTAATAACACTACTGCCTTTTTGAGGAAATTTACTTCACAATGCAAACAAATTTCAGGCAGAAACCACAGCTCTATAAAAAAGGCAAGGGGAAAAGTTTCTATAATAACTTGCCTTTTTTTGTTGTTTAACTCATTGCCAAATGTCTGTTTGCACCATACAGGTATTTTTAAAGCGAAACATAATTGCATAATTGACAAGTTCTTTTCCTTTCTAGCATTTTTTTTTTCTCTGACTGTGAACCAGTGTTGATTAGTCTTTACCAGTTGACAAAACTATGCAGGTTGTTCATTCAAATATTACCTTCTCAGTTGTCATCACAAGCACCTGGTAATGTATAAAATGAATCAAACCCAATTGCAAGAAAGACTAAAGCAGAAACAAACCAATGGGACTACATCAAATTGAAAAGCTTCTGACATCCAAAGAAACTATTAAACAAACAGAGATACCCCTCAGAATGGGAGAAGATCTTCACATGCCAGACTTCAGACAAGAAACTAATCACCAAAATATATAAAGAGCTCAGCAAACTTAGCCGCAAAAAAGCAAATGACCCCATCCAAAAATGGGCAGAGGAAATGAACAAAACATTCACCACAGAGGAGATCCAAAAGGCTAACAAACATATGAAAAACTGCTCTAGGTCACTGATTGTCAGAGAAATGCAAATTAAGACAACACTAAGATACCACCTCACTCCTGTAAGAATGGCATACATCAAAAAGGACAGCAGCAACAAATGCTGGAGAGGATGTGGGGACAGAGGAACCCTTTTACATTGCTGGTGGGAATGTAAATTGGTACAGCCTCTGTGGAGAGCAGTCTGGAAAACTCTCAGAAGGCTAGACATGGACCTTCCATATGACCCAGTAATTCCTCTCCTGGGGCTATACCCCAAGGACTCCATAACACCCAACCAAAAAGAGGTGTGTACTCCTATGTTCATAGCAGCACAATTCATAATAGCTAAAACCTGGAAGCAACCCAGGTGCCCAACAACAGATGAGTGGCTGGGAAAGCTGTGGTATATATACACAATGGAATACTATGCAGCTATCAAGAACAATTAACCCACCTTCTTTGACCCATCTTGGACAGAGCTAGAAGGAATTATGTTAAGTGAACTAAGTCAGAAAGATAAAGATGAGTATGGGATGATCCCACTCATCAACAGAAGCTGACTTAGAAGATCTGAAAGGGAAACTAAAAGCAGGACCTGATCAAATTGTAAGTAGGGCACCAAAGTAAAAACCCAGTGGTGAGGGGTAGACATGTAGCTTCCTGGGCCAGTTGGGGGTGGGAGTGGGTGGGAGGGATGGATCACAGTCCTTTGGTGGTGGGAATGGTGTTTATGTACACTCCTAGCAGAATGTAGACATATAAATCAGTAGTTAATTAATATGAGAGGAGGAAATCAATTGTATGTCTCAAAGTTTCTCAAAAGACAAACTGAATCTTTTTAATATATAGGCTATGTATTTGATATGCGGACTCTCTCAAAAGCCTAGACCAAGTAGATTAGAAGCATCCAATAGCACAGCTATATACAAGATACTGGGTACTGTACAGCAAACCATAACAAAGGGACTATTCAAAGTTAACCCAATTAACAAATAATGTGATGATAATATTAACTATCGATTGTCTTTCTGAACCCTAAGACAGCAGGAACCTCACATCTTCACTCAGAGCCCCTACTTCCCCCAGTCCTGGAACCCTAGGATAGGGCCCACTTTCCCGTATCCATCTCCCAATCCAAACCAAATAATATTGCATCTGCCGATCACAACCTAACCAAAGCAACGATTGCCACCTCAGACTGTATCCAGAGACTTCACGTGTGAAATGACAACCCTTCAGCTTCATTACTCGGGTGAGACCTTTCCTTTAATAGTACACTCTAATTTCATCTCAGGTAGTTCACTTTCCAACAAAGTCCCATAACCTAGATATACACCAGTTTCTGTGAGAGAGAGCTTATGTGCACATGTATCCATAAACTACTGCAAAATATATACCTGAAAGCAGAAGTACACTAGAGTTTGCAGTGAGTACCTCCCTAACACTTCCTCTCCACTATTCCAAGCTTGGGATCCATGATTGCTCAACAAATTGTTTGGCTTCATATGTTAACTCTCTTTTCAATCACCAGGTTCCAGATGCCACCAGGATGCTGGATAGGCTTCCCTGGATTGAAGACCCCACCAATGTGTCCTGGAGCTCAGCTTCCCCAGAGACACACCTTACTAGGGAAAGAGAGAGGCAGACTGGGGGTATGGACCGACCAGTCAACGCCCATGTTCAGCGGGGAAGCAATTACAGAAGCCAGACCTTCTACCTTCTGCAACCCTCAGCGACCCTAGGTCCATGCTCCCAGAGGGCTAGAGAATGGGAAAGCTAACATGGGAGGGCGTGGGTTATGGGGATTGGGTGGTGGGAACTGTGTGGAGTTGTACCCCTCCTACCTTATGTTTTTGTTCACTAATCCTTTCTTAAATAAAAAATTAAAAAAAAAAATTGAACTCTTCAGTACTTAGTCTGTTAGTAGAGCAAAAAAAAAAAATCTCAGTTTCACTTATTTATTGGTTTGCTTTCTTAATTCTAATATTTCTTTCTTTTTTAATAATTATTTATTTATTCCCTTTTGTTGCCCTTGTTGTTTTATTATTGTAGTTATTATTGTTGTTGTCATTGTTGGATAGGACAGAGAGAAATGGAGAGAGGGAGGGGAAGACAGAGAGGAGGAGGGAAAGATAGACACCTGCAGACCTGCTTCACCACGTGTGAAGCGACCCCTGCAGGTGGGGAGCCGGGGTGCGAACCAGGATTCTTATGCCGGTCCTTGTGCTTTGCGCCACTTGCGCTTAACCCGCTGTGCTACAGCCCGACTCCCAATTCTAATATTTCTAAGCAAATTCCAAGTATTTATATTACTGATTATTGTTCCTCTTTACCAAAATTATAATGAATGAAAATAGTCCTTTGCAAATAATTATTTTTATTCATTAACTAATCAATTATGTTCTGAAGTCTCACTGTAGGTCAGGCACAAACATGTTGTGGATACCTCAATGAGTCAAATTTTTTTTGCCTTCAGGGGTTAACTTCAAATGGAGGTAGTCAGAAATAAATACCTACTTTTTTAAATTGTATTTTAATAAAAGATATAAAAGGAGAAAGATACAGCTCTGATTTATGATGTATCCTTGAAGTCTCAAGAATAAATATCTTTGCATAATCACTATTCTGTCTCCCTGGTCCAACACTTACGTATTTGCCAAATCAACTAAATAAAGTAGAGTAAGTATCAAGGAAGAAATTAAGTGAAATAGTACATGCTTTGAATACTTGAGGCTTTGTGTCCCGGGCAACCCACCAAAATGAGACCAAGACAAAGAAATCATATAGAATCCAGTTGTGCTATGAATTTTTCTCCATCTCTCTGTCTCTGCCCCTGCCAGCGGGGTGGTGAACCTTGGAACCTGGAATGACAGGGACAAGAGATGCGAAAGAACGACAGCAAGACAGGATTCTGATCAAGCTGCAAAATTGTATTGTGTTCACAGGCATTATAAGGTTTTGGGGAAGGGGGAGGGGGAATGCTGGAGGAGGAGGAGGGGGAGCAATCTTCAAAGTGGAATGTTCCTTGCAACATACAATGGCCGAAACCATGTTTGTTACCACAACTATGTATTGTGTCACTTGATTTCTGATAAATGGTCTACCTGAGGGAAAATGGTCTGCCCAGGGGGAAATTGGAAACTTGTCTCAAGGGCTTCCATTGTTTCAAAGCTTATCTTCTATCAAGCAGAGAAATGGCTCCTGGCATGTCTCTGTCTCTGTCTCTGTTTCTCTCTCTCTCTCTCGCACACACACACAGAAATGTATGTGTGATATGTTTTATTGTTTAGGGGTTTATGAAGGGAAGTAAAATGTTAATCACAGTTGTAGAATCAAGGAACTTATTATAGGAACTTAAGAAAAATGATGGGAGTTGGGCGGTAGCGCAGCGGGTTAAGCACACGGGTCACAAAGCACAAAAAAAAAATGACTAGGGGCTAGGCAGTGACACACTCGGTTAAACACTTACATTACAGTATCAGACCCCACCCACAGGAGAAAAGCTTCACAAGTGGTGAAGCAAGGCTGCAGGTGTCTCTCTTTACTTCACTCTTCCCTCTCAATTTCTCTCTGTCTTTATCCAATAAATAAATAAAGTATTAAAAAATAAAAACAAAATAAATAAATTTTTAAAAAAGAAAGAAAAATGACCTTATATAGTAATGAAGCTGGTATCTATCCAATGGCATTCTCTTTGCAGGTGCAGGTGGTGGATGTGAATCTAAAATCTTCAGTGCTAGTAATTGTCAAAAATGTGAAACAGAGGATAGCAAGGATAAAATTAAACTCGTAATTCAAACTAGATGCCAGAAAACATTAGAACACAGGTTTGTCTCTTAGTGCACTCCATCTTGATTAAGTGCAGAGGAGGGCAATCTTCCCTATGGATTTGCTGATACAGGACTCATTGAAATAAATGGTGGTGCCTGGTTGGAGGAGCTAGCTACTATACCATTGTCTTTTGTTGCAGATAAGATGAGTCAGGGTTATATGCAAACATTGCAACAGCATTAGCACTATGAACAGACTCTATAAATGTAAAGACTACTGACTCACTTCCACACATTCGATCTGAGCACATTTTCTCTTGGGATCAGCCCTATCCTGGAATCATACAAGTGAGGAGATTGTGAGAGTTATAGTGTCATTATAGTTGAACTGACATAGCACCAATAGAAAAAAAGGAAAGGAAGGGAAGGGAAGGGAAGGGAAGGGAAGGGAAGGGAAGGGAAGGGAAGGGAAGGGAAGGGAAGGGAATAAAGGGAAGGGAAGGGGAGGGAAGGGAATAAAGGGAAGGGAAGGGAAGGGAAGGGAAGGGAAGGGAAGGGAAGGGAAGGGAAGGGAAGGGAAGGGAAGGGAAGGGAAAAAAGGGAACGGAAGGGAAGGGAAGGGAAGGGAAAAAAGGGAATGGAATGGAAGGGAAGGGAAGGGAAGGGAAGGGAAGGGAAGGGAAGGGAAGGGAAGGGAAGGGAAAAAAGGGAAGGGAAGGGAAGGGAAAAAAAAGGGAAGGGAAGGGAAGGGAAAAAAGGGAAGGGAAGGGAAGGGAAGGGAAGGGAAGGGAAGGGAAGGGAAGGGAAAAAAGGGAAGGGAAGGGAAGGGAAGGGAAGGGAAGGGAAGGGAAGGGAAGGGAAGGGAAGGGAAGGGAAAAAAGGGAAGGGAAGAGAAGGGAAGGGAAGGGAAGGGAAGGGAAGGGAAGGGAAGGGAAGGGAAGGGAAGGGAAGGGAAGAGAAAGGAAGGGAAGGGAAGGGAAGGGAAGGGAAGAGAAGAGAAGAGAAGAGAAGAGAAGAGAAGAGAAGAGAAGAGAAGAGAAGAGAAGGAAAGGAAAGGAAGGGAAGAAAAGGGAAGGGAAGGGAAGGGAAGGGAAGGGAAAAAGGGAAGGGAAGGGAAGGGAAAAAAGGGAAGGGAAGGGAAAAAAGGGAAGGGAAGGGAAAAAAGGGAAGGGAAGGGAAAAAAGGGAAGGGAAGGGAAGGGAAGGGAAGGGAAGGGAAGGGAAGGAAAAAAGGGAAGGGAAGGGAAGGGAAGGGAAGGGAAGGGAAAAAAGGGAAGGGAAGGGAAGGGAAGGGAAGGGAAGGGAAGGGAAGGGAAGGGAAGGGAAGGGAAGGGAAGGGAAGGGAAGGGAAGGGAAGGGAAGGGAAAAAAGGGAAGGGAAGAGAAGGGAAGGGAAGGGAAGGGAAGGGAAGGGAAGGGAAGGGAAGGGAAGGGAAGAGAAGAGAAGAGAAGAGAAGAGAAGAGAAGAGAAGAGAAGAGAAGAGAAGAGAAGAGAAGGGAAAGGAAAGGAAGGGAAGAAAAGGGAAGGGAAGGGAAGGGAAGGGAAGGGAAGGGAAGGGAAGGGAAGGGAAGGGAAGGGAAGGGAAAAAGGGAAGGGAAGGAAGGGAAAAAAGGGAAGGGAAGGGAAGGGAAAAAAGGGAAGGGAAGGGAAAAAAGGGAAGGGAAGGGAAAAAAGGGAAGGGAAGGGAAAAAAGGGAAGGGAAGGGAAAAAAGGGAAGGGAAGGGAAGGGAAGGGAAGGGAAGGGAAGGAAGGGAAGGGAAGGGAAGGGAAGGGAAGGGAAGGGAAGGGAAGGGAAGGGAAAAAAGGGAAGGGAAGGGAAGGAAGGGAAGGGAAGGGAAGGGAAGGGAAGGGAAGGGAAGGGAAGGGAAAGGAAGGGAAGGGAAGGGAAAAAAGGGAAGGGAAGGGAAGGGAAGAGAAGGGAAGGGAAGGAAGGGAAGGGAAGGGAAGGGAAGGGAAGGGAAGGGAAGGGAAGGGAAGGGAAGGGAAGGGAAGGGAAAAAAGGGAAGGGAAGGGAAGGGAAGGGAAGGGAAGGGAAGGGAAGGGAAGGGAAGGGAAGGGAAGGGAAGGGAAGGGAAAAAAGGGAAGGGAAGGGAAAAAAGGGAAGGGAAGGGAAAAAAGGGAAGGGAAGGGAAAAAAGGGAAGGGAAGGGAAAAAAGGGAAGGGAAGGGAAAAAAAGGGAAGGGAAGGGAAGGAATAAGGAAAGAAGGGAGGGAGAGAAAAAAGAAAAGAAAGAGAAAGAGATACAGGGTTAGTGGTCTTAAATGGTATTTCAGAGTTTTCAAGTTGATTAAAGACTTATTATTATAATATAATAGGTAAAAAGAAAATGGAGAATGAGCTTAAACCAGAAAATTTCAGAAACAAGACAAGAATATATTTTTAGAAGAAAGAGAAAGAATCCCTCTTAATTGTTGGTTGTGTTAAGTCATGAGTTTGGCTCTCTCATCACCACTGTCTCACTGGAGAATTTGCAGGAACTCTTTTTATATGTGTTGTTTCTGAAAGAACTTAATTCAAGAGAAATTGGACAGAAATAGAAACAGATAGTAGATTCAGCTATTTTGAGATATATTGTTCTATGTTAGAACAGAGAAATGAAGCAATAGTGAGAGGTAGGAAACCAGATTCTTGTCAGTTTAAAGATTGATAAATCATACTATATTACAGTATCTCTATATGCTGTTGAAAAAGTGCCAGTACAGATATATGTACATATACATATATCTGGGGCCGGGTGGTGGTGCACTAGGTTGAACGCACATATTACAATGTGCAAGGACTCAGGTTCAAGCCCCCAGTCCCCACTTGCAGTGGGAAGGAAAGCTTTGCGAGTGATGAAGCAGCATTGCAGGCCTCTCTCTCTCTCTCTCTCTCCTTATCTCTCCACCTCATCTCTCTTGATTTCTGACTGTCTCTACCCAATAAATAAAGATAATAAAAATTTGTTTTAAAGAAAAAAATATTAAAAATAAATAATAAAAGTATAAAGTTAGAGAGATAGAGGTACTTTTAATGGCAGGACTATCTATTGTGAAATGATTTTGTAATAAAAAATATAGTAATGAAAGCAATTATATAAAATAAAATGAACTAAAATGATGTTAGTGTTATTTCCACTTCTGGGTCTAAAACAGAAGAAAGACCAAGACAGAAGTTTCAGTGATAAGGTGATAGAAAATTGTATCACAAAAGGAACATAGGTTTAGGAAATAAAACTGTCTTTACAAATAAATATGTCAATTGGACAACATATAATAGAGAAATTCAAAGGGGCCAGGTGGTGGCTCACCGGGTGAAGCAAGTCTTTAGGTGCCTTTCTCTCCCCCTCTATATACACTCCCTTCTCCTTCAATTTCTTTTTGTCCTTTCTAATGCAGGGGAGGGAGGATGGCTGCCAGGAGCTGTGAATTCATAGTGCAGGCACCCAGCCCCAGCAATAAACCTGGAGGCAAACAGGAGAGAGAGAGAGAGAGAGAGAGAGAGAGAGAGAGAGAGAGAGAGATTTGAGGATTGCTACATGATAAGGAGTATGTGACCATATATATATACAGAAAAAAATGAGCAATAAAATGAAAAAAATCTGAAAAATGATAGCATAAGATATAACTAGTCACCAGTTTGCAGCCTCATAGAAGGAATCAATAGCTAAACTTAGAGACCTATAATTCAGGAATACCTATGCCATGGGGAGAGCAACATCCCAACTGCATAATACCATCAAGTTTGCAAGCCACAGAGAGTAGAAAAGAACTAATAAACATGTGCTTCCAGGGATTGAACTCAGGACCTCACGCTTCAGACTCAATGCTCTATCCACTGTGCCATCTTTTTCCATTTTATAAATAAAAAATTTCCTGGAAGTTGAGTGGGTTTTGATGCTGAATGTAGTCTTCTGAGCTTAGAATTGTGAGTGCAATATCACTGCCTCTGACTTAGTAGAGCAAATAATAAACATGATCCAACACACACAGATACAAATAGTAAAAAGGAGACAAATAATGTTACATTGTACTAAGCGTTTTGAAAACACCAAGAAACTTGGGATATGTAATATGGAAAATTATAGCAAAAAACTGGAAATTACTTCAGTAACAAAAATAGGAATCGAAAATAATGAGGGACCTGAAGATGTAAAAGTCTAAAGAACTTTCGCTCTGGGGGGGGGGGGGGGGAGTGTAAGACCCTAAAGAGACTGACTCTCCAATTTTGCTTTTCTTATTTTGACTCTTTTTCTCCTTCCCTATCCCGATTTAGTCAGCAGATGATTACTCAGACTTCTCTTTTTTTTTTCCTTAAGGATAATTCAGAAGAGTTTAGAGAAAATATATTATTTTAATTATTTTGTAGCTTTAAGTATCTGACACTATATATGTCATAGATACGCAGTTCTATAGCTATAAAACATGGTCATACTGAAAATTTTTACATTTTCATATACATACTATAGTGGAGTTGAAAATCTACCCTCTCCCTCCCCCCAGAGTTTTTTTTTTTTTTTTTTTTTTACATTGGTACAATACTCCAAACTCAGATTCTGCTTGGCATTTCCATTTCTGTTTTTCTTTCTCAACTTCTTTTTATGAGTAGGATCATCCCATGCTTGCCATTTTCTTTATGACTTAACTCACTTAATATAATTCCTTCTAGCACCACCCAAGATGGGTCAGAAAACGAGGGTTCATTATTCTTAACAGCTGTATATATACCACAAGTTTCTCAGCCACTCATCTGTAGTTGGTCACCTGGGTTTCTTCCAGGTTTTTAATACTAGAAATTGTATTGCTATGAACATAGCTGTATACATATCTTTATTTTTAAATTTCTTTATTGGGGGATTAATGTTTTACATTCACAGTAAATACAATAGTTTATACATTCATAACATTTCTCAGTTTTCCAAATAATAATACAATCCCCAGTTGGTCTTCTGTCATACCTTTTGGACTTGTACTCTCCCATGCACCCACCCCAGAATCTTTTACTTTGGTGCAATATGCCAATTCTAGTTCAGGATCTACTTGTGTTTTCTCTTCTGATCTTGTTTTTCAACTTCTGCCTGAGAGTGTGATTATCCCATATCCTTCTCTTTCTGACTTATTTACTTTACATGATATTTTCAAGTTCCATCCAAGATGGGCTGAAAATGGTGAAGTCACCCTTTTAATAGCTGAATAGTATTCCATTTTGTATATACCACAACTTGCTCAGCCACTCATCTGTTGTTGGACACCTGGTTTACTTCCAGGTTTTGGCTATGAACATAGGTATACACAAATCTTTTTGGATGGATGTGTTGGATTCCTTAAGATATATCCCCAGGAGGGGAATTGTAGGATCATAGGGTAAGTCCATTTCTAACCTTCTGAGACTTTTCCAGACTGCTCCCCACATAGGTTGGACCAATTTGTATTCCCACCAGCAGTGCAGAAGAGTTCCTATGACCTCACAACCTCAACTGCAATTGTTGCTGCTATCTTTTCTGATGAATGCCATTTTCACAGGAGTGAAGTGGTGTCTCATTGCTGTCTTTATTTGCATTTTTCTGACAGTCAAAGACTTGGAGCATTTCTTCATGTGTTTCTCATTATTGTTGACCTCATTATCTTTTTTTTTTTTTAATTTTTTATTTAAGAAAGGATTAGTGAACAAAAGCATAAGGTAGGAGGGGTACAACTCCACACAATTCCCAACACCCAATCCCCATAACCCACCCCCTCCCCTGATAGCTTTCCCATTCTCTATCCCTCTGGGAGCATGGACCCAGGGTCGTTTTGGGATGCAGAAGGTAGAAGGTCTGGCTTCTGTAATTGCTTCCCCGCTGAACATGGGCGTTGACTGGTCGGTCCATACCCCCAGTCTGCCTCTCTCTTTCCCTAGTAGGGTGTGACTCTGGGGAAGCTGAGCTCCAGGACACATTGGTGGGGTCTTCAATCCAGGGAAGCCTAGCCAGCATCCTGGTGGCATCTGGAACCTGGTGATTGAAAAGAGAGTTAACATATGAAGCCAAACAATTTGTTGAGCAATCATGGATCCCAAGCTTGGAATAGTGGAGAGGAAGTGTTAGGGAGGTACTCACTGCAAACTCTAGTGTAGTCCTGCTTTCAGGTATATATTTTGCAGTAGTTTATGGATACGTGTACACATAAGCTCTCTCTCACAGAAACTGGTGTATATCTAGGTTATGGGACTTTGTTAGAAAGTGAACTACCTGAGATGCTTCAACCTTTGGGGGCTTTTAGTTGGACTCTTGTTCTGGTTCATTTCTTCAATATTTCTTCTTGTTGGTTTAATCATTTTATACAATATGTTATGAGGTCCCTCTCTCAGTACTTTTCAAATTACTGATCACTCTTGCCTACAATGACTGTGTCTAAGTAAGGTAATTAAAGGGTTCAGTTGTGGAAATTGACAGTTGTTTCAGTAGTATTTTAATCCCTGAGTTGGAGCTTAAAATGCTTAAGTGTCTTACAAGCCTCTTTTGTTCTTTTTCTTCCCTATAGGCTATGAGATCCCGAGGGCTTTTAAACTCTAATTAGGCTTCTTAGCTGAATCACTAACTCCTGACAGAGATATAAAGCAAGGTGAGGCAGAGATAATCCAGTGGTTATGCAAAGAGACTCTCACAGCCCCACCACTGGGCCACAGACAAATAGAGATCTTCTCCTGAGTTTCCTTGTTAATTCTCTGTCCTCTGGTGTCAGCACAGGTCCTCCCCACCACCCCTTCCCACCACTGCTCCAGATTCTGAGGGCAGTAGCAATGGAGACTCACAGTTGTATTCAGTGAGTCTTAGGAGAGTCCTCTCCTCCCTTCAGCTGTCTTTTTGTTGGTGAAATAGACTGGAGGTGGTGTCTCAACTGATAAACTGCCAGACTGTTACCAGCCACTTAATCCCTCCCTAGGCTCCTCTCTATACATGAGCCACACATGTTTGCATTCACCAGTGTTTTGGTGGGTTCCTGAAGCCATTCTAGTCCTGTCTTGTTGTGGTCCCATGTGGTCTCCTTTAGTATTCCTAGTCAACCCAGGAGAGGAGAGAAACATAGCTGTTGCTGCTCCATAGCCTTACCTCTGGAATTCGTTCCAGATCTCTCTTGCATATAATTTTTTGCATAATTTTCATGGATAAAAACCCAAATAAAACAAAACAAAAATAAAAATTGACCAATAAGACTACATCAAATTGAAAAACACTTCCATGGCAAAAGGAATCACCACAAAACAAGAGAAAACCCTCTTGCAGTTGTGTCACACATCAGACAAAGGACTGATAATTATAGAACACAAAAGAAATAACCAAACTAGTAATTATTCCTAGAGGATAATAAATGTTAAGGTAAGATGACCAGAGGGCTTTGAATTCCAGTTCCATAAGGACCTGGAGAGAGAAGAGGAAAAAAGGACATTTGGAAGTAGTGTGGGTCTGGGTTTGACTTAAAAAGAAAGAGAAGGTAGGACCATGGGAAAAAAAAAAGGTCTAGTATATACAAATATAGGCAGTTAGTTGTAGAAATAATAGTCAGCCCACATCCATGACCTTGAGAGAACTACTGCAGTTTCTAATGAAGGGAATGTTGACACAGAACTCTGGTGCTGGGAATGATATTGAATTATCCCCCTGTTATTCATTAATTTTGTAAAGAAATGTTAAATTATTAAAAATAAAGCTCCATTGAAGGGGTTAGTGTTTGAATTATGCCAGCTCCCCTCCCCCTCCATGCTGCATTGCTTGATGCTGTGGTCTATTTACATAATCATTGTTTTGCCTGAGACCCGCCCTGCCTGCAGGGCATTGGTTTAATCCCCACTGGTTAGATGGAAGCTTGCTTCCTTCATGCTCATTTTTTTCTCTGTCCACCCCCTCTCCTAGCCATGTCCTTTTCTAACCTGCCGCTTCCATTTCAGAAGATATAAAGGCAGTCTTCCTTGATCAATAAAGGCATTATTGCACTGCATTCCCACTAAGTCATGAGTTCCTGGTTCCTCTCCTCCATTACTGAGTAAGCAGCAGCCCAGGTTGGCTCCAGTCGAGTTCTTTCCCCCAACACAACCCGACGGGTTAGGAGGACAGGATATGTGCAGAATCTTTTCCGAAGTAGAATTTCAAAAGCCTGACAGACACTTGAAAAAAACGCTCATGGAATTAGAGAATGCTATGAAAGGAAAGGTCTCACCCAAGTAATGAAGCTGAAGGGTTTTCATTCCACATGTAAAGTCTCTGGACACAGTCTGAGCTGAAGCATATTGAGGTGGCAATCGTTGCGTTGATTAGGTTGCGATTGGCTGATGCAATACTATTTGATATGGATTGCGAGCAGCATGTGGGAAAGTGGGCCCTATCCTAAGGTTCCAGGACTGGGGGAAATATAGGCTTTATAATGGAGATGCTGTCTTAGGGTTCAAAAAGACAATGGATAGTTAATGTTATCATCACACTATTTGGTAATTGGGTTAACTATGAAAAGTCCTTTTGTTAGGGTTTGCTGTATAGTACCCAGTATCTTGTAAATAGCTGTGCCACTGGTTGCCTATGATCTACTTGGTCTAGGCTTCTGAGAGAGTCCGCATATCAAATACACAGCCTATATATTAAGAAGACTCAGTCTCTGTTTTAAAAACTTCGAGACATACAATTAATTTTCCCCCTCTCGTATTAATTAACTACTGATTTATATGACTACACTTTACTAGGAGTGTACATAAACACCATTCAGACCACCAAAAGACTGTCCCATTCCACCCACCCCACCCCCCACAGGCCTAGGAAGTTGCATGTGTACCCCTCACCACAGGGTTTTTACTTTGGTGCCCTACTTTCAATTTAGTATTCTCTAATTCCATCCCAGGTGGATCACTTTCTAGCAAAGTACCAAAACCTAGATATAGACCAGGTTCTGTGAGAGAGAGCATATGTTCACACGTAGCCATAAACAAGTGCAAAATATATACCTGAAAGCAGAAGTACACTAGAGTTTGCAGTGCGTACCCCCGCCCCAACACTTCCTCTCCACTATTCCAAACTTTGTGTCCATGATTGCTCAACAATTTGTTTGGCTTTGTATGTTAACTCTCTTTACAGCCACCAGATTCCAGATGCCATCAGGATGCTGGCCAGGCTTCCCTGGACTGAAGACCCCACCAATGTGTCCTGGAGCTCCATTTCCCCAGAGACCCACCCTACTAGGGAAAGAGAGAGGCAGATTGGGAGTATGGACTGACCAGTCAATGCCCATGTTCAGCGGGGAAGCAATTACAGAAGCCAGACCTTCCACCTTCTGCAGCCCACAACAACCCTGGGTCCATGCTCCCAGAGGGATAGAGAATGGGAAAGCTATCAGGGGAGGGGATGGGATATGGAGATTGGGTGGTGGGAATTGTGTGGAGTTGTACCCCTTCTACCCTATGGTTTTGTTAATGTCTCCTTTCTTAAATAAAAAATAAATTAAAAAAATAGAAAATAACACTCATGATGATTTCACTTATGATCAAGAAAATGCAAATAAAAACAACAATGAGGGGATTGTGTGGTAGCACAGAGTGTTAAGCTTACATGGCGAAGTGCTTCTAGCCCCCATTTCCCCAGCTGCAGGGGGTCACTTCACAAGCAGTGAGGCAACTATGCAAGTGTATATTTTTCTCTCCCCCTCTTTAATTCCCCCCTATTTCTTGATTTCTCTCTGACTTATCCAACAAGAACATCAGCAATAACAACAAGGACAATGCAAATTGGAAAATGGCCTCCAGGAACAGTGGATTTATAGTGCAGGCACTGAGCCCCAACAATAACCCTGGAGGCAAAAAAAAATGAGGTAACCTATGTGAATGTCATACAATAGAAATATAGAGGCATCAACTACTGGAGAGGCTGTAGGGAAACAAAAAACTGTCCTACTTGTTGGTGAGAATTTAAGTTGGTCTAGCCCCTATGGAAAATAGTCTGATGATTCATCAGAATTCTAGAAATGGGCCTACCTTATGACCCTACAATCGCACACCTACGGATTTACCCAGGAAAAAGAAAAACACCTCTCCAAATAGACCAATGTCTATAGTAACACAATTTGTAATAGCCTAAACTTGGAAGTAACCCAGATGTTCAACAACAAATGAATGCCTAAGGAAGTTGTGGTATATAGACACAGTGATGTACTATGCAACTGTTAAAAATGAGGAGGTTATCTCCTTTGCAATAGGGTAGTCAGAATTTGAAAGCATCATGCTGAGTGAGAAAAGCCATAAAGAGAAATACCAACACCAAATTATTTCATATATAGGTGGAATTTAAGAAAAAAAGGAGAACTTAAGGTGTGAAACTTGAACTGCAAGAGGCATATTGCAACAAAGAAAAAGACTTGGGAAGGAAAGAAAGAGACAGAATGGTGTGTCTCCTAGACAGTGATCAAGAGGAGATGAGAGGCTTTGCCTATGTGTTAAATACTATAGTGTAAAGTTTTAACTACCTCAATATATTATCTTATAATCTTTATATCACTAGCAACTCACCAATAAAAATATATTTAGAAAGATTATGCAGAAAAAATAGAGTATTTAAAATAGAAATAGAAACATGGCAGAGTTCATAGCGCACAGGGCTTGGGAAGTACAAGATCCCAAGAATCTTACACTGCAAATGCCTGAATAATTATCTGGCTCTTTCTCTTGTGAATAAATAAATCTTAATACAAATAGAATCCACAAAAGAATCTACTCTCAACTGACATACCTCACCTGGGCATCTGAGTCTCTTAAATTTTTAAGGGATAACTCCACTTTTAGGGTATATGCCTTACTTCTGGGAAGTTCCAAAGTGGAATCCCATAGGACTTCTAAAATCAAGAAACCTGGGGTTCTTTTAATGATATAGTAGTCTTATGGTGTTTCTCCCTCCCTCTTCCTCTTTCTCTTTTTCACTCTCTGTCTCTATCTCTCTATTTGAAATAAAAAAAGAATAAAAAGAACCATAGAATGGTAGAATATAATATATGTGAGATCCCATTGCTAAATACAATAAAACCAACAAAAATGATGTCTTCAGTACTGCATATGTATGTAAACATCACAAAGCCTCTAAAGTAAAATTAACTGAAAATTAATGAGACAATTATCATACATATAAAAAAACAAAACATCTATGATGTTTGGCAAGCAGGAACATTATAAAACAGATTTTGTTTCATATTATTTCTACCACTAATGGAATTTTTTAAATGAATGCTAGTACAAATTAATCATTCAATTAAATCTAGGAAGATAATTCGTAAATATTATTTTGTATTAAGTAAAATGACTTTGTTTAAAAATATGCAGATTTGTTTAAAGGACTTCGTTTAAAATCATTCAGCAGTAAAAAAAAATCAGTATTATATAGATGTCATGTTGTCTTCTGATATCTTCTTTCAAGTATTGAAAATCAGGTTTTGTATGTTGTGGCACAAATTATTGCTTACTTAAGATAAACTTGATTAAAAGTAACTAAGTCCTTCATCTTCTCCTTTATTATCATTGGTACATAATCTCTTTGATGATTTCACTTAAACCAGATATTGACTTCTCTTTTCTTCCTCTGCTACTCTATTTTCAGCCATGTATGATAGGCATGAGATTAGCACAAGGATAGAACAATCCATCAGTCAAATCACTGGTATTATGAAAGTGAAACAAGAGTTTCTTCAAAATACCCATTGCTCTCTGTAATATATCTTTTACTGTATAAACATACTACAAAATCCAGGTTCATGTGCATTTAGTTGTTTTTATATCTCTGAGCCTTTATGATTTAATATTTATTATTTCCTTAATTGCAGTGCTTATTTTGTTTGTTCTTAAACTTTATTTGGCAGAGGAATGTTTCCAAAGTCAATTTAAATTGACACCATTCCTTAGCTTTCCAGAAAAATAGTCTATGGTGTGGAGACAAACAGCAGTTTGTTATGAATATTTCTTTGCAAAATTTTAATGTGATCATATATATATATGTTAAGATTAGATATGCTGCTTAAGTGTGGACTTAGTCAAACACATAGAAGTCATTATTAAGTAACTGATTTATTTATTTATTTAATTTAAGAAAGGAGACATTAACAAAACCATAGTATAGGAGGGGTACAACTCCACACAATTCCCACCACCCAATCTCCATATCCCATCTCCTCCCCAATAGCTTTCCCATTCTCTATCCCTCTGGGAGCATGGACCCAGGGTTGTTGTGGGTTGCAGAGGGTAGAAGGTCTGGCTTCTGTAATTGCTTCCCCGCTGAACATGGGCGTTGACTGGTCAGTCCATACTCCCAGTCTGCCTCTCTCTTTCCCTAGTAGGGTGGGTCTCTGGGGAAATGGAGCTCCAGGACACATTGTTGGGGTCTTCAATCCAGGGAAGCCTGGTCGGTATCCTGATAGCATCCGGAACCAAACAAATTGTTGAGCAATCATAGACCCAAAGGTTGGAATAGTGGAGATGAAGTGTTAGGGGGGGTACTCTCTGCAAACTCTAGTGTACTTCTGCTTTCAGGTATATATTTTGCATTAGTTTATGGATAGGTGTGAATATATGCTCTATTTCATGGAACCTGGTCTATATATAGATTTTGGGACTTTGTTAGGAAGTGAATCACCTGGGATAAAATTAGAGAATACTATGAAAGGAAAGGTCTCACCCGAGTAATGAAGCTGAAGGGTTGTCATTCCACACCTGAAGTCTCTGGACACAGTCTGAGCTGAAACATGTTGAGGTGGCGTTTATTAGGTTGTGATCTGCATATGCAATATTATTTTATATGAATTGGGAGAGGCATGTGGGAAAGTGGGCCCTACCCTAAGGTTCCTGGATTGGGGGAAATATAGGCTCTTTACTTGAAATGTGAGGTTCCTGCTGTCTTAGGGTTCAAAAAGACAATGGATATTTATTGTTAAAATCACATTATTTGGTAATAGGGTTAACTTTGTTATGAATATTTATTTGCAAATTTTTAATGTGAATATATATATATATATATATATATATATATATATAATGTTAAGATTAGATAATGCTGCTTAAGGACTTAGTTAACCACATAGAAGTCATGATTAAGTAACTGATTTAAAATCAACTGACTAGAAAGTTTTTATCTGCTTGTTGCTTGTTTGCTACCACTGTTTTCTCTGGGCCTTAGTGCCTGCATAATGAATACACACTGTATAGGCTATTTTTCCTCTTTAACATAAAAGTGCAGCCCCTCATATCCCCTTGATTGGCCCCTTCATCTTGTCCATTACCCTCCTACCCCAGAGTCTTTTGTGTTGTGTTGCAATATGTTACAGCTAATCTAAGTTTCACCGTGTGTCCTCCCTTACTGTCCTTTATTTTTAAGTTCCATCCATACATGAGATCATTTCATATTGGTCTTTCTCTGTCTCACATCCCTCATTCAACATGATGCCTTCAAGTTCTGACCATTATATTGCAAAAATGACCTCATCATATTTTTATTTTTTTAATTTACTTATAAAAGTGATATGTTCTTTCCCAAAAGCCTAGACCAGGGAGAACAGAAGCAACCGACAACACAGCTATATACAAGATCCTGGGTACTATACCCCAAACCCTATCAAAGGGACTTTCCAAAGTTAACCCTATCACCAAATAATGTGATAATAACAATAACTATCCATTGTCTTCTTGAACCCCAAGACAACAGGAACCTCACATTTCCACTATAGAGCCTATATTTCCCCCAGTCCTGGCACCTTAGGATGGGGCCCATTTTCTGCATGCTGCTCTCAATTCAAATCAAATAATATTGCATCCACGGATCACAACCTAATCAACACAAGGAGTGCCATCTCAGCATGCTTCACTTCAGACTGTGACCAGAGACTTCAGGTGTGGAATGACAACCCTTCAGCTTCATCACTATGGTGAGACCTTTCCTTTCATAGTATTCTCTAATTCCATTCCAGGTGTTCTACTCCCCAATAAAGTCCCCAAACCTAGATATAGTCCAGGTCACCTGAGACAGAGCATAGGTTCACCCGTGCCCATAAACTAGGGGAAAAATATATACCTGAAAGCAGAAGTACACAAGAGCATGCAGGGAATACCCCCAACACTTCATCTGCACTATTACAGTCTTTAGGTTCATGATTGTTCAACAATTTGTTTGGCTTTGTATGTTAACTCTCTTTTCAGCCACCAGGTTCTGGATGCTGACCAGACTTCCCTGGACAGACGACCTCATCAGTGTGTACTGGAGCTCTGTTTCTTCAGAGCCCCACCCTACTAGGGAAAGAGAGAGACAGACTGGGAGCATGGATCGACCAGTCAATGCCCATGTTCAGCGGGGAAGCAATTACAGAAGCCAGACCTTCCAACCTCTGCAACCCACAACGACCCTGGATCCATACTCCCAGAGAGATAGAGAATGGGAAGGCTATCAGGGGAGGGGGTGGGATGTGGAGATTGGGTTATAGGAATTGTGCATAATTGTACCCTTCTTATTCTATGGTTTTGTTAATGCCTCCTTTCTTAAATAAATTTAAAAAAAATTAAAAATATTGACAAAACCATAGGATAAGAGAGGTAAAATTCCACATATTACCACCACCAGGGTTCCACTTCACTGGAAGCTTTCCTATTAATTATTCCACCTTCTACGTCCCATAATGATTCTGGACCTCATAATTATCTAAAAATTTTTTTAATTGGATAGTTACATGGGACTATAACTATAAAACCAAAAAAATAAATAAAAATCAGTTTTATTTTTATTTGTGTTCTAGTTTACTGCATCTGAAGTCTTACTTTTATTCCAGAACCATTGGCTACAGGTGTGAAAGTTGTGCATTGAACAACCCTTGGGCTGTATTCACATTGTTCAGTCCACTTCATCAAGTGATATTCCATTAGAGAACATTAAAGTTTCACATTCCAGTATTCAGTATATTTCTGTATTTCAACAGATGGAAGTAATGACTTGAGGAAAGAATGTCTTTCAATTCTGTATATAGGCATCCAGGGTTGCTCTTCAAAGGAATAGCATGATATTTAACTAAATGCTAGATCTAAAAAATTATTTTTATACTTTCTTCTTCGATGTCAAACAGACAAAAACTTGAAAAATATATTGGAAAAACAAAGTGGACAGTTCAGCCATGACAAGTACGCATATCAGGACAGTTTGTAGTAGCACCAAAAGTAATGTGAAAAATGAAATTCTTCCAATTTTAATATGAATATGCCATTCATAGAACAGTATCCAAAAGAAAAAATGTTTAAGGAAAGGAATAAAGAAATAAATGGATGTAGTGGACATGAATGTTGCATAGTGATTCTATAAAAAGAAAATATAGTATTTTCTTAATTTTTGTAAAGTTCTCTTGCTAATAATATTCAAAAGTCTGCTTGTATTATATTAAAATATACATATTTTATTGACACAGTTATATGTATATGTAATATGTTATAATATACATATTAGTTTTGGTGTGGATCTAAAACAAAAGTTTTTAATAAAACAAATATTTCTGTCACTATTTGTCATATAAGAGTCTTTTCCATACGGAGATTGGGTGGCGGAAATGGTGTAGAGTTGTACCGCCCCATCCTATGATTTTGTTAATGTCTCCTTTCTTAAATAAATAAATAAATAAATAAATAAATAAATAAATAAATAAAAAGTATTTTCCCCAGGCATCCTGTCAATGGGATAGTCTGCAGCATTGGTGCTGGAGGGTAAGGTAGATAGCATCCTGGTTATGCAAAGACTTTCATGCCTGAGGATCTGAGGTCCCAGATTCAATTCCCAGCTCTACCAGAAGCTAGATCTGTGGTGTACTCTACTATTTCTTTCTCCCCCTCCCTCTCTTATTTAAGTGAAAAAAAATTAAAAATAATTTTTGCTAGTAAATGTTGTTTTCCAGCATATATTCTAAATATAAGTAGACTGTATGTCTTTTTTTCCTAATAACATTATCACTCTTTTTTATTACAAAAAGGGTTAAGACCAAAAAATTTAAGAAATGTAATTAGTAAGAAGAAATTATATTTGAGGTATGGAGAGAAACTTGCATTTCTTTAAACATTGTGGACATCTAGTTATCTTTGCCAGTAGTGGTTGCATTAGAGGGTTTCCACTTAATTAAGTGATACTGTTGATTGAAATTAATAACCAGATCCCCAGCACCTGTACCCAGAATTCTCCAGGGAATCCATTGAAGGAAGAAGACAGAGTGAGAGTCTCAGTGGGGTAACTGAAACCAGGAGACAACAGAGAGACTAATATCTATAGTAAGACCTTCATTAGTCATCTGTTGGACATCAGTTACTGACTTAGTGATTCTGCTTTAGTCAGAGGTGAAAATACCTTTCTTTAAATATGTCTACTTCAATGTGCATTACTTAAGATTCCTTCTGGCAAAAATCTTAAGATTTTAGATACTTAACTAATACCAAATCTTAATGAAATACATGTGGAGATGCAGAATTTTCTTCCTCAAAAATTCCACTATGTAAAAATTTAATAAAAAGAAACCAACACTGCTTCACACTTATTATAAAACTACCAACTTGGCAGAGTCCAAACTTTGATACTGTTTTCATTTTTATTCCTTATAATTAATTGCATGGATGATGAGGACAAATATTTCCTTTCATAGATCTCTAATTTTTTCTTAACTAAATAACTAGTTCTTTATATACATGATGAAAATAACTAATGGTTAAAAAAAATAAGTGTCTTTCTATAAGGAAAAAAATCTGTTTTACATCAAAATTTTGCTCATGTAGCAATAGTACACCGAAATGTTTTAAATTCTCAGAAATATATACATTAAGTGTGCATTGTATTTATATCCACAATACTTGGATTTTTGTTTTACCTTAAAACAAAAAATAAAAGAGGCGGAGCTACGAGCAGCAGATCACTTTCTCTCCTCTCCTCTACTGGATCAACTAGGAATACCAAAGGAGACCACCCAGGACCGAAACAAGACAGGACTAGAATGACCACAGGAACCCAGTAAATCACCCGTGAGTACAAACTGTGGTTGGTGACAGAGAAGAGAGAGGAGCCTAAGGAGAGATTAAGTGACTGCTAACAGTTCAACAGTTTATCAGTTGAGACACCACCTCCAGTCTGCTCCACCAACAAGGGGACAGCTTAAGGGAGGAGATGACTCCCCAGAGACTCACCAAGTGCAACTCTGAGTCTCCATTGCTACTACTCTCACAATCTGGAGCAGCAACAGAGAGGGACACCAGGGGACAGAGATCTAACCAGGAAACTCAGAAGACCTATACCTCAGTGGCATAGCTGAGGGGCTGTGAAAGTCTCTTTGCATAACCACTGGATTATCTCTGCCACACCCTGATTTATCTCTTGGTCAGGAGTCAGTGATTAAGCTAAGAAGCCTATTGATAGTTTAAAAGCCCTCAGGCTCCCATAGCCTACAGGGAAGAAAAAAAAAGAGGCTTTTAAACCACTAGCTCCAACTCAGGGATTGAAACAACTGTTAACTTCCACCACTGTGAACCCTTTAATTAACTTACTTAGACACAAGTCAATCCAGGCAATAGTGATCTATAATTTGAAAAGTACTGATAAAGGGAACTCATAACATAATATATAAAATGGTTAAAACAACAAGAAAAAATATTGGAGAATCGAACCAGGACAAGAGTCCAGCTAAAAGTCCTCCAGAGGGTGAAGCACAAAATAATGAGTTCAACATCCAAACATTAGCTAAGGAAATAATAACAGGAGTCAGTAAAGAATTTGAAAAAATTGTAATCAGAAATGCAGGAACAACAAATGAGAATATGGAAGAAAACACTAATTATCTCATGGTTATTAGAGAGCTGAAATCGCTGAGCTAGGAATGCAACTAGCTGAACAAGATAAAACAGTATCAGAGCAGGGCAACAAAATAGATGAACTCCAGAAAACATAAGAGGGCAGAGAGAATAGAATCAATGAGGCTGAAGACAGAATTAGAAAGATTGAGGATGAATTAGAGACAACTAAAAAAGAAGTAAGAGATCTCAAAAAGAGATTAAGAGATGCTGAAAACAACAACAGAGTCCTATGGGATGACTTCAAAAGAAACAATATACGCATTATTGGCATACCAGAGGAAGAAAGAGAAGGAGAGGAAGAAAGCATTTTCCAGGCCATAATAGCTGGAAACTTCTTTAGTCTAGACAACACCAAAGACATAAAGATTCAAGAAGCCCAGAGGGTCCCAAACAGAATTAACCCAGACCTAAAGACACCAAGACATATCATACTTAGAATGGAAAGGAATAAGGATAAATAAAGGATCCTCAAGGCTGCAAGAGAAAAACAAAGAGTCACCTACAAAGGAAAACCCATAAGATTAGCAGCAGACTTCTCCATACAAACACTACAGGCTAGAAGAGAATATCAAGATATCTATCGAGTGCTCAATGAGAAATGCTTTCAACCAAGAATACTATATCCTGCTAGACTGTCATTCAGACTAGATGGAGGCATAAAAACCTTCTCAGACAAGCAAGAGTTGAAGGAATCAACAATCACTAAGCCTGCCCTGAAAGAAGTTCTGAAAGGTATCCTATAAACAACCAGACCACCACAAATAGGACATATATCAAAACACTCTAAAACTCTACAAGAATGGCGTTAAAATATCTTCAATCTTTGATATCAATAAATGTCAATGGCCTGAATTCACCTATTAAAAGACACAGAGTAGGAAGATGGATCAGAAAACACAACCCAACAATATGCTATCTACAGGAAACCCACCTAACTCAACAAGACAAACACAGACTTAAAGTAAAAGGATGGAAAACTATCATACAAGCCAATGGCCCACAAAAAAGGGCAGGAACAGCTATTCTCATATCAGACATGGTAGACTTGAAAATAGATAAGATTAAAAAAGATAGGAATGGACACTAGTTAATGCTCAGAAGATCAATCAAGAGGACTTAACAATTATTAACATCTATGCACCCAATGAGAAGCCATCTAAATACATCAAACTTCTACTGAAAGAGCTACAGCAATATATTAACAGTAACAGTCATATTAGAGGACTTCAACACCCCATTCTCTCAACTTGACAGAACATCCAGGCAGAAAATCAATAAATACATAAGGGAACTAAATGAAGAGATAGATAAACTAGAACTATTGGACATTTTCAGAGTCATTCATCCCAAGAAACTGGAATACACATTTTACTCAAATCCACATGGGTCATTCTCAAGGATAGACCATATGTTAGGCCACAAAGACAGCATCAGCCAATTCAAGAGCATTGAAATCATCCCAAGCATCTTCTCAGACCACAGTGGAATTAAACTAACACTTAACAATCAACAAAAGATTATTAACAGTCCTAATATTTGGAAGCTCAACAGTACACTTCTTAACAACTTCTGCATCAGAGAGGAAATCAAGGAAGAAATCAAAATGTTTCTAGAGTTCAATGAAAATGAAGACACAAGCTATCAAAATATTTGGGACACAGCTAAAGCAGTCCTAAGAGGGAAGTTCATAGCTATACAAGCACACATTAGGAAACAAGAAAAAGCACAAATAAACAGCCTGATTGCACATCTTAAAGACCTAGAAGAAGAACAACAAAGGAACCCTAAAGCAACCAGAAGACAGAAATAACTAAAGTTATGGCATAAATAAATAACATTGAGAATAGGAAAACCATACAAAAGATCAACGAAAGTAAATGTTGGTTTTTCAAAAGAGTAAACGAAATCGACAAACCCTTAGCCAGACTCACAAAACAAAAAAGGGAGAAGACCCAAATAAATAAGATAGTAAATGAAAGAGGAGATATCACAACAGACACTGCAAAAATTCAACATATCATGCGAGGCTTCTATGAACAACTATATGCCACCAAGCTAGAAAACCTGGAAGAAATGGACGATTTCCTAGATACCTACCAACTTCCAAAACTAAGTAAAGAGGAAGTGGATAACATGAACAGGCCCATCACAGCTAATAAAATTGAAACAGTTATCAAAAATCTCCCCAAAAATAAAAGTCCTGGACCAGATGGTTTAACAAATGAATTCTACAAATCCTTCAAAGAAGAACTAATACCTCTACTTTTAAAAGTCTTCCAGAAGATTGAAGACACTGGAATACTCCCTGCCAGCTTCTATGAAGCCAACATCACCCTGATACCAAAAGCAGACAGGGACACAATTAAAAAATAAAACTATAGACCAATATCTGATGAACATAGATGCTAAAATATTGAACAAAATTCTAGCCAACCGGATACAGCAGTATATCAAAAAGATTGTTCATCATGACCAAGTGGGGTTTATCCCAGGCATACAAGGTTGGTTTAATATACGTAAATCAATCAGTGTGATCCACCACATCAACAAAAGCAAAACCAAAGACCACATGGTCATATCAATAGATGCAGAGAAAGCTTTTGACAAAATACAACATCCCTTTATGATCAAAACACTACAAAAAATGGGAATAGATGGAAAATTGCTCAAGATAGTAGAGTCTATATATAGCAGACCTACAGCCAACATCATACTCAATGGTGAAAAACTGGAAGCATTTCCACTCAGGTCAGGTACTAGACAGGGCTGCCCACTATCACCATTACTATTCAACATAGTGTTGGAAGTTCTTGCCATAGGAGTCACACAGGAGCAAGGAATTAAAGGGAGACAGAGTGGAAGAGAAGAAGTCAAACTCTCCTTATTTGCAGATGACATGATAATTTACATGGAAAAACCTAAGGAATCCAGCAAGAAGCTTTTGTAAATCATCAGGGAATACAGTAAGTTGTCAGGCTATAAAATTAACATTCAAAAGTCAGTGGCATTCCTCTATCCAAACACTAAGTTAGAAGAAATTGAAATCCAGAAATTAATTCCTTTTACTATAGCAACAAAAACAATAAAATATCTAGGAGTAAACCTAACCAAAGAAGTAAAAGACTTGTATATTGAAAATTATGAGTCACTACTCAAAGAAACTGAAAAAGACACAAAAAAGTGGAAAGATATTCCATGTTCATGGGTTCGAAGAATTAACATCATCAAAATGAATATATTACCCAGAGCCATCTACAAATTTAATGCTATCACCATCAAGATCCCAAGCACATTTTTTAGGAGAATACAAAAAATGCTACAAATGTTTATCTGGAACCAGAAAAGACCTAGAATTGCCAAAACAATCTTGAGAAAAAAGAACAGAACTGGAGGCATCACACTCCCAGATTTCAAACTGTATTATAGGGCCATTGTCATCAAAACTGCTTGGTACTGGAACATGAACAGACACACTGACCAGTGGAATAGAATTGACAGCCCAGAAATGAGGCCCCACACCTATGGACATCTAATCTTTGATAAAGGGGCTCAGACTATTACATAGGGAAAGCAGAGTCTCTTCAACAAATGGTGTTGGAAACAATGGGTTGAAAAGATGCAGAAGAATGAAACTGAATCACTGTATTTCACCTAATACAAAAGTAAATTCCAAGTGGATCAAAGACTTGGATGTTAGACCAGAAACTATCAAATACTTAGAGGAAAATATTGGCATAACTCTTTTCTGCATAAATTTTAAAGACATTTTCAATGAAACGAATCCAATTATAAAGAAGACTAAGGCAAGTATAAACCTATGGGACTACATCAAATTAAAAAGCTTCTTCACAGCAAAAGAAATCACTACCCAAACCAAGAGACCCCTCACAGAATAGGAGATCTTTACATGCCATACATCAGATAAGAGTTTAATAACCAACATATATAAAGAGCTTGCCAGACTCAACAACAAGACAACAAATAGCCCCACCCAAAAATGGGGGGAGGACTTGGACAGAATATTCACCACAGAAGAGATCCAAAAGGCCGAGAAACACATGAAAAAATGCTCCAAGTCTCTGATTCTCAGAGAAATGCAAATAAAGACAACAATGAGATATCACTTCACTCCTGTGAGAATGTCATACATCAGAAAAGGTAACAGCAGCAAATGCTGGAGAGGGTGTGGGGTCAAAGGAACCCTCCTGCACTGCTGGTGGGAATGTCAATTGGTCCAAAATCTGTGGACAACAGTCTGGAGAACTCTCAGAAGGCTAGAAATGGACCTACCCTGTAACCCTACAATTCCTCTCCTAGGGATATATCCTAAGGAACCCAACACATCCATCCAAAAAGATCTGTGTACACATATGTTCTTGGCAGCACAATTTGTAATAGCCAAAACCTGGAAGCAACCCAGGTGTCCAACAACAGATGAGTGGCTGAGCAAGTTGTGGTATATATACACAATGGAATACTACTCAGCTGTAAAAAATGGTGACTTCACCGTTTTCAGCCGATCTTGGATGGACCTTGAAAAAATCATGTTGAGTGAAATAAGTCAGAAACAAAAGGATGAATATGGGATGATCTCACTCTTAGGCAGAAGTTGAAAAACAAGATCAGAAAAGAAAACACAAGTAGAACCTGAACTGGAATTGGCATATTGCACCAAAATAAAAGACTCTGGAGTGGGTGGGTGGGAAGAATACAGGTCCATGAAGGAAGGTAAATGACATAGTGGGGGTTGTATTGTTATATGGGAAACTGGGGAATGTTATGCATGTACAAACTATTGTATTTACTGTTGAATGTAAAACATTAATTCCCCAATGAAGAAATAAATTAAAAAATAAATAAATAAATAAACGGTGCTTATTGCCATAGATAGACCTGCTATACAGAAATAATTGAGTTGGTACAGGATTGGCTGAGTAAAGACCACTTGTCTATACAATGCATAATTTTTTAATTGCAACAGCTGTTAAATTGTCTATGAATAGCTCTTCCAATCTATTATTTCATACATGATCTTATAATGATAAACTGTTAACAGAATGCCAGAGTGTATATAAATAATATAAGAATTACAATTTTAGACCTGATGGCAGATAGATAACTTATACTAGAACTCTTTGATATAACAGTCAATCATATTTTTTTTACTGAAATGTCAATTTAGTTTTTGTCACTGGCAATATATGAGATTAAATATAACCAATAATTGTATACCAAAATAAGTGGTGTCTTATTATAATTTAGTTTTTGTTGTTGTGTTTCTGGGTTCCTTGTAGATGGTAAGAGTAGCTTAAAGAGCCATTTATTTCTCTTCACATGCATTAAGAAATAGAAAGTCATGATTTAAAATTGTAGCAGTGAGACTAGGAAATTCTATGAATGTCATTTTTCTTGAGTGTTGGTACAGGACTAGTATGCAACCTATATTTTTCAGGGGAAAAGGAAGAAATATAACCTATATATTCAAAAAATAAGTAGAGAGCTCATGAAGGAACAAAGAAAGTCCACTTAGTAATTATGGTCTCAAGCAGGAGGAAATATCAGTGTTTTCTGTGAAAACCATCTACAAAGAGGGCTGTCTAGAACTGTCACTAGTGAAAAAATCACCAATCAATAACAAGTCACTGTTGGTGAAACTAAGCAAACTGGGATTTTCATTTCTATGAAGTTAAGATTTAGATTATCAGATGTAGAGTATAAAATAACCATTCATGAAATATTTAAGGAAAAAAATTACAAAATTAAATCTTATTTCCTGACTTCCTGGAGGCAAGGTCATGAAGTAACAAAGAACACAGAGATGATTCCTCAAAACTAAAAGGATGGACAACTGTTGAACATAGTGAACCTCATTGAATTATAGCTGAGACATCTGCAGAAACACTGTAGCCTGAGGTGGATGCTAGTGCATGGTCAGGATGAAAATGGGTATGGGATTGAAACCAGACACACGGAAGTTGAAAGAACTGAAAACTGATGACACCATTTGCAATGTACATAGCAACACTCAGTTCTGGCTATTAGAGAGTGAAACCTCTGAACTTTTAATTCATGACCTCAGGGGAATAAAGGCATTGAACCACACCACAGGGCCACACCACAGAGACAGTGGAAATATCTGCCACAATCTCTTAAATCTGTCCTGGAAATTCTAACATAAGGAAAATAAATAAATTTTTGGCAGCTAATTGCTAAATGGAAAAGTAAACTCTGGGACTTCCTGAGGGCACGATGATGGATTAGCAGTGGGACACACAAAATCTACCCCAAAAGAACAGAGATCAACAACAATCAAATTTAACAAACCTCAACAATCTACAGCTGAAACATCCACAAAAGCACTGCAGCTCTCCTGTTGTTGGGGTGAGACGTGGTGTGGGCCTGAAACCAGACACACAGAAGTTGACAGCACCAACAGCAGACACAACAACACAGTGCTGGTTATGAGAGAGGGGAACCTCTGAGAAATTATCTTTCACCTCAGGATATTATGATACCAAACTGCCAGAAAGAACATACCACAAAGCTTTCTCTGGTCTATCCCTAAGCAAAGGTATATATATATGAAGTTAAACTGTGGGTGACTAAGACTAAATAAAAGTAAGCCATGCATCTATAAATACAGCTGCAGCTTCACAGCAAATTGCTGAAGTCTAGACTCAAGCTGAATCTCTACAGAGGCCATATATACAGACATAGGGAGTATAGAAACAGGTCTAGGAAATAACGAGAAACATAACCCCAGCCCCCAGCCCCACCACCTAATATATAAGCAAAATAATATCCATTAATCATAACAATAGTGCCACCTTCTGGCCCAGAAATAACTGGTATGATAAATGTATAAACAGCAGAAAACTAGCAAAATCAAAACCCAACATATGACAAATTGGATAGAAGAGAAGCAGAAGAACTCTGGAAAAAAAAAAATAGACATAGAGGACCGATAAGAGGAAGACTAGAAAACTCAGTATGAGTGCTGTCCAAGTATTGAATGTAAGAGTAATTGAAATTCCCGAGGAAGAGAATAGGGTGGAAGTATTGGAGAGCATATTCAAGGAAATTATAGCAAAGAATTTTCCTAACCTGGACAATTCTCAGAACATAAGTATCCAGGAAGCAGAGCATACACAACCAACAAGGCACATCATTTGCAAGCTATCAAAACTCAATAACAAGAAAAAATATCATCCAGGTAAAAAGTTAGTTGAGAAATAAAGACCCTAAATTAAACCATAGATTAAATGGCAGATATATACAGAACCATGTATCCAAAAAGAAACAAATACTCTTTCTTCTTAAGTACACATGGAACATTTACAAGGATTAACTATATTTGGGTCACAAAAGTAGCCTAAACAAATATGTGAATATAAATATCTTTTCAGACCATGATAGTATGAAGTTAGAAATCAACCATAAAAAGAAAAAACAAACAAACAAAAAAGAAATCTGGTGGTTGTGCAGTAGCGCAGCAGGTTAGGCACACATGACACAAAGCACAAGGACCCACGTAAGGATCCAAGTTCAAGCCCCCAGCCCCCCAGCTGCAGGGGGGTTGCTTCACAGGCAGTGAAGCAGGTCTACAAGTGTCTATCTTTCTCTGTCTTCCTCTCCTCTTTCAGTTTGTCTCTGTCCTATGCAACAACAATGACATCAATAACAATAACAACAACAACAACAACAATAAACAATAAGGACAACAAAAGGGGAAAAAATAGCCTCCAGGAGCAGTGGATTCATAGTGTAGGCACCGAAACCCAGCAATAAACCTGGAGGCAAAGAAATTGTACCCATGTATTATATAATGAGTTCATCTCCCAATAAAAAAAGAAAAAGAAAATCCTTCAAAGTATGCAACATGCTTCTGAATAACACATGAGTCACTAAAGAAATTAAAAAAGAAATTAAAAATTACCTTGACATCAACAAAAATGAAGAAGCCAGCTATTAGATCCTATGGGATGCAGCTAAAACAGTTCTGAGAGAGAATTTCATAGCAACACAGGCTAACACTAGTAAAGAGGAAAGATCCATAACAACCCATCAAACAACCTAACTGAACCAACTAGAAAAGGAGCAACAAAGAGATCCAAACCTCAGCTAGATATAGGAAATGGTTAAATCAGAGCAGAAATCAATGAAATAGAAAACAAAAAAGATAGTAGGAAAATGAACACCCCTTCTCTGACCCATCTTGGATGGAACTAAAAGGAATTATGTTAAGTGAGCTAAGTTAGAAAGACAAAGACGAGTATGGGATGATCCCACTCATAAACAGAAAGGTAAACTCAAAGCAGAATTTGACTGAGTTTGGAGTAGGCCACCAAAGTAAAAATCTTTGGATAGAGGGTGAGGGTGGATGCTCAGCTTCACCAGTGGGGATGGGGTGGTGGTGAAATCATACAGGGTCATTTGGTGGTAGGAATGGTGTTTATGTACACTCCTATTAACTCATAGTCATATAAATAACTGTTTAATTAATATGAGAGGAGAAAATTTGATTGAATGTCTCAAACATTTTAATGCACAGACCATAGGCTGAGTCTTTGTTATGTTGACTCTCTTAAACCAGGGAGAACAGAAGCAACCAGTGGCATTACTCTATAAGACACATATATATATACAAATAATGTCAAAGGACATAAATTATGGTGATATTTTGTACGATACAGCAAAACCTAACAAAGAGATTTTCAAAGTTAACCCAATTGCCAAATAATATGATTATAGCAATAACGATCTATTGCCTTCTTAAACCCTAAGACAGCAGGAATTTCCCACTTCCTCTATAGAGACTATATTTCCCTGTCCTGGAACCTCTAGGGTGGGCCTCACTTTCCTGCATGTTTCTCTCAATTCATACCAAATGATATTCCATCTGGCGATCCCAACCTGTATCAACACAAGGAGTACCACCTCAGCATGCTTCACTTCAGACTGTCCAGAGACATCAGGCTTGGAATGTCAGCCCTTCAGCCTCATTACTCAGGTGAGACCTTTTCTTTTGTAGGATTCTCTAATTTCATTTCAGATGATTCATTTCCTAACAAAGTCCCAAAACCTAGATATAGACCAGGTTCCATGAGATAGAGAATATGTTGACATGTATCCATAAATTAGGGAAAAATATATATCTGAAAGCAAAAGTGCACAATAGTCTGCAGTGAGTCAATATATGCAGCAAGCAAGTAGAAAAACCTAAAAAGACACAATAAAGTTCCTAATGAAATAGTGTCTACTTAGACCTAGATACCCTCCTTACCTACTTCCAGTTATACTTCCCTCACTCACTCCAGAGCTAACATTATCAAAGTAAGGACTGCAAAAGCTGAATAAGGGCAAGAGTCTGGCAAACTTTAACTATGACTTTTTAGTCACTATCAGGCCACCCCATCAACTGGAGCCCTAGTCCAAGAATAATAAAATTCTGAAACAGAAATGATGAGCCTAAACCTTGAATAAACTTCTCTCTCCATTGTTACTGGTCATCTCTATCAGGAAAAATACAATAGACCCCTTTGTGGGCCCCATAGGACCTTGCCCTCGACATGGATCAACAACAGTAGATAATGTTCCATCCTCTGAAGGGAGGCTGGACAACATACTCTGTGTTCCACCTGAGGAAGATGGGTCCTGAAATTGAGGCAGCTTGGAATGTAGAAACACATGACCACAGAATGTGAACTTAAATCTACAGGGATGCAGAGGTCACATAGGCTCCTAAGCTGAATATAGGCCCCAGATCACATCAATTCAATGGGGTTTACAATCAACAATATTTATACACCTTTCCCATATTTGGGAGCTACTCTCTTACCTGATCCAGCTTTCTGGTTCCTTTTCCAGCCATGAAATCATCTCCCCAGACAATAACATGGATCTACCTGCATATCAGATGTCAGGTGTTGGAGGATGGGGCCCACTTTCCTGGAAAGTCCAGGATGTTGTTTCCTTGAGGTCCAAGTGGGTTGACCCCAAATTCTCACTTCAGGTCCAGACAAGGGCAGGTTCCCCTGACCTGAACTAATGATGGATGGCTTCCCTGGAATGGGAGCTATCTTCCTGCACATGCCCCTCCTCTCCCCTTAAAACAAAGGCCATGAGTTACTGTATATTGTGTCTGGCCAAACTTGAAAAACCAACGCAAACTCCTGTTACTCTATCCCCAGTCTTCCTCCCCTCACCCTAAGGTGCCTGTAATTTACCCCCAATAAATTATGCATTGTGAAGTTTGTGATCAAACCTTGTATGGTAACTTTCTACTTGTGATCAAATAGTTTGCAGGTCAAAATATGACTATGCATTGTGTTGCTTTGTGTTTGGGTTAATGATTACCTTGACCTTCTCCCTGTGCAATGGGTATAATTTGCCTGCTTTCTCTCTCAGTAATGGAGTAATCCACCTTTCCAAGGCCTGTACCAGAGCTAAATGAGTCTGTGATTCTCTCCGCATATATCGCCTCTGACATGCAGAATTACACCTGGACTCCCAAGGGGCTGCTTTGACCACCAGTGGCCAGGGGTCGGCGGACTTAGAACAATAGCTGCAGTCAGGCTCAGAAAAAAAAAAAAGAAAGAAAGAAAGAAGAGAAAGAAAGAAAGAAAGAAAGAAAACAAGTATAGTCATAGACTCTTTGGAATATGACTAGGCCTACTAAAATAGACTTACTATTCTTTTGGAATATAACTACAATAGGCCTATCTACAAAACGGAGACCCACCCATCCCCACTCTTAATCTGAATTATTCCAGCCTTTATGTTCATGATTTGTCAACAATTTTCTTGGCTTTATATGCTAACTCTTTTTTCAGCCACCAGTTTCCAGATGGTAACATGATGCCAAACAGACTTCCCTGGGCCAAGGACCCCACCAATGTGTCTTGAAGCCCCACTTCCCCAGAGACCTGCCCCACTAGGGAAAGAAAGGGGAAAGTTGGGAGTATGGATTGACCTGCCAACACCCATGTTCATCAGGGAAGCAATTACGGAAGCCAAACCTTCCACCTTCTGCATCCTATAATGACCCTGGGTCCATACTCCTATAGTAATAAAAAATAGGAAAGTTATCAGGGAAGGGGATGGCATACGGAGTTCTGGTGGTGGGAATTGTGTGGAGTTGTACCCCTCTTATCTTATGATTTTTGTCGGTGTTTCCTTTTTATAAATAAAAATTAAAAAAAATAAACACACCTTACCCTTCAAAAAATATATAACAGATGCATCTAAATATATCATGAATTATAATCAGTGCAGTTTAACTAAAGGATTACAATACACTGAATATTAAGTAGATTTGACTAGTGAGAAACTCTATAGAAAAATTCCAATATGCTAAATGTTATATAAAAGGAATATAAAAGGAAATATGACATTAGTAATCTGTCAAATTGCTTGCTGACTTACTATTGAAAGTAATGCCTAGCAACTTCCAGGAATTTTTCTGATGAGTTCATTTGTATATTTTTATGTGAACTATCAATATTGTATCATCTATAAATAGTGACAACTTTGAAGCTTCTCTTCTAATCTATATCCCTTTTCCTTTTTTATTTGGAATGGCTAAGACTTCTAATACTAAGTTGAATAGTAATGGTGATAGTGGACAACCCTGTCTTATACCTGATCTAAGAGGAGAAACTTTCAGTTTCTTGCCATTGAGTATGAGGTTGGCTATTGTTTCTGAAGTATATAGACTCAATTAGTTTGAGGAAGTTTCCACTAATTCCTATTTTTAAATATATTTTAATTATAAAAGGGTATTGGATGTTTTCAAAAGCTTCCTTAGCATCTACCAAAATAATCATATAGGTAGAGCCAAGATGGCAACTTGGAGGCAGCTGCTGGCATGAGCTCCAACAACAGTGGCTGGATAGGTAGGACATTACACTGTCAGCAGGACGGTGAAAAAGAGGTCCTAGGTGTGACACCAAGGAGGTGACTATACCTCAATCTTGGGTTAGAAAATGGAGGAAAAAGAAATCTTCTGATTTTTCCTGAAAGCACACCCCTCCCCATCACTCCAAAATGAGACCACAGGGGCTGGAGAGCTGCTACTAGCAGGCTCCCCACTGAGCTTTTTCATTTACCAAGATTCCTGGCTCAACAGGGGTGTCATTCCAATTCTTTCTTATTTAATTTCCTTCTCTCTCTCTCTCTTTTTTTTTTTCCTAAGTACAAGGAGCTCTAGTTGAGTAACAAAATATCTGACCAATCAGAGCCTCACCCCTGCCTGGGAAAAACTACCTGGAGGTGTTTTTTTACAATTGGCAGTCTTTGCTCAGGCTGCCTGAGCCAATCTGGGGCCATTCAAGCTGCAGACTGACTGTTAGGATTTTTTTACTCTATTCTATTTTAATATTACTATTATATATATTCATGTCCCATCCCTCCCTCCTTCTTCAGGTTGACCAAAATTAACTGTTATTGTTTTTTCCATTGCTAGTGCTTCACCTGCACTATTCCAGCCTTTATGTCCATAATTGTCCAACAGTTTGTTTGGCTTTGTATATTAACTCTCTTTTCAGCCACCAGGTTCCAGATGCTAGCAGGATGTAATCAGACTTCCCTGGACAGACAATCCCACCAATGTGCCTTGGAGCTCTGCTTCCCCAGAGCCCTTCCCCACTAGGGAAAGAGAGAGACAGGCTGGGAGCATGGATAGACCTGTCAACACCCATGTTCATGGAGAAGCAATTACAGAAGCCAGACCTTCCACCTTCTGTATCCCACAATGATCTTGGGTCCATACTCCCAGAGGGATAAAAAGGAGGAAAGCTATCAGGGGAGGGTTTGGTATACAGAGATCTGGTGGTGGGAATTGTGTGAAGGTGTACCTCTCTTATCCTACAGCTTTGTCAATGTTTCCTTTTTATAATTAAAAAATTTAAAAAATAAAAAAATAATCATGTAGTCTTTGTTTCTACCTGTTGTTAATGTCATTGAAATTATTTTACTTTTAAATGTTGAGCTATCCTTGCATCCTGGAATAAATTCTACTTGGTAGTGATACACAATATTTTTTTTTATTTAAGAAAGGATGAATTAACAAAACCATAGGGTAGGAGGGGTACAACTCCACACAATTCCCACCACTCAATCTCCATTTCCCACCCCCTCCCCTGATAGCTTTCCCATTCTCTATCCCTCTGGGAGCATGGACCCAGGGTCATAGAGGGTTGCAGAAGGTAGAAGGTCTGGCCTCTGTAATTGCTTCCCTGCTGAACATGGGCGTTGACTGGTCAGTCCATACTCCCAGTCTGCCTCTCTCTTTCCTTAGTAGGGTGGGTCTCTGGGGAAGCTGAGCTCCAGGACACATTGGTGGGGCCTTCAATCCAGGGAAGTCTGGCTAGCATCCTGATGGCATCTAGAACCTGGTGATTGAAAAGAAAGTTAACATACAAAGCCAAACAAATTGTTGAGCAATCATGGACCCAAAGCTTGGAATAGTGGAGAGGAAGTGTTAGGGAGGTACTCACTGCAAACTCTAGTGTACTTCTGCTTTTAGGTATATATTTTGCAGTAGTTTATGGATATGTGTGAACATATGCTCTCTCTCACAGAAACTGGTGTATATCTAGGTTATGGGACTTTGTTAGAAAGTGAACCACCTGAGATGAAGTTAGAGTGTACTATAAAAGGAAAGGTCTCACCCAAGTAATGAAGCTGAAGGGTTGTCATTCCACACGTGAAGTCTCTGGACACAGTCTGAGGTGAAGCATGTTGAGGTGGCAATCGTTGCGTTGGTTAGGTTGTGATCGGCAGATGCAATGTTATTTGATATGGATTGGGAGAGGCATACGGGAAAGGAAACACAATATTTTTCATACATTGCTATGTATGGTGTGCTAGTATTTTGTTCAATGTTTTAGCATCTATGTTCCTCAGAGATATAAATTTTCTTTTCTTGTGAATGTTATTTCTTTTGACACTGTTCCACTGGTATATGTTGCTATTCTCATTGTCTAATTCCTTTTTCAGTTTTTTTCACCTTATTATTAGTTTCCACTACTTCATCTTGGGACATACTGATCCACACACCATCATTTTATAACTGTATAAATAATTAATTTTGAATCATGTAAAATCTGTAAGTAAAATCATGTAAAATCTATGTAAAATAAATGAAAAAAATATCATATGTATTTGTAAAGAGTAAAAATGCTTTCTATGACAAGTTTCTACTTAAAGGAATCAAACAATTTATTCAATAGTGTACTTATTATATTGCACTATAGTTATAAAGTACATTCACATACTTAATCTTGTTTTATCTGAAAAATATTTTGTGAAAGACAAATCTCATTGGCCCAGAGCCCTAACAAGGAAACCACATCAAAAGTTTCAAATAATCTTTCCAGTCATACTAGTCAGATGTGTGAAATCAGAGAAACACATATAATACCTGATATTAATCTGTTGTTTTGCAGCTGTTTGTGTTGTAAGACTTCATGAAGACAGTCTAATGAACACTGGAAAGGACCGTCACCAAGAAAAACGTGTGGAATAGTCAAGATGAAGGGAAATTACTCAAAGTGGTCATGCAGCAAACTTCAGAGCCATATTAGCTGACACCCATACAGAATTTTAAAATGATTAAGTGAAAGCAGTCAAATTTTTGTTGGCTTTAGTTGGCCCCCCAAAAGATTATGCTTAATGGTATGTGTGGGTTCCTAGAATAGCTGGTCTGTTAATCCTGAAAATTGTATACAAAATAACATAAGTATATAATTAAGAAAAATAACATATTTTACATAGCTTTATGATTAATTTTATGTAGAAGCATTGCAGCTAAGTCATTTTGGTTAATCAATGAAAGAGGAAAGAAAAGTTTGCCTCTACTATATACAGAATGTCACAAACTTCTTGCAAGATATATTCTCTGCCTAATACAACAGTCTTAGTGGTAATTTGAATCTGAATTTCTAAAATGCCATTCAGACTTGACAATATCTCAAATCAAAACTTCATATCCTTCTGTAAGACAATGAAATTGAGACAGAGACCTACTGTTTCCTTGAAAATCAGGGGGGAAAAACCTTTCTGTAATGGTGCTCTAGAACACCTTGACAAAACTAAGAACACAGTGACTGATTCAGCAAAATATTATTCTTTCTGGAAAGACAGATATAGGCAGAGGAACAATAATAACAATCTCTACTAACATGCTAAAGGCTCTTTCTCTCTTTGTTGAGTGTCTCTGTCATCTTCCAATTCAGTGAAGGCAAGTCTGAATAGCATTACAGATATTTCTACTTAACATGTCATTTTAACTTGTATTTTATGATCTACCCTATACCAGGAATGGCACTGGACTCTGAGAACAAGTAGAAAAAGAAATGAACTAATTCTCCCTGATGCATTACTTTTTTTTTTCACAACCTGTAGTTGTATGGGTAATGAAGAATATAATTATTTCTGCAAATGACCCAAATTTGTGTTAAAATGTCTAATTTTCAAAAGCTTTAAAAAGTGATTATCAGAGACATTTAAATGTGGTACTATGTTAATAGTATAATTTAGACATATCAAATTATAAAATAACAGTGTAGGGCTGGAGAAAAATCTTGGTTCAATAGTGTAACAGCTTACACCTCATTATATTGAAGGATACTTCATTGCTGCGATTTCTCTTTTTTTGCTTCTATCAAAATAAAAATAGTGAAAATAACACTGGAATAAGCAGAATGCCTCTTACATATGATTTACTTAAAATATACTTTAGGGGTTATAAGGTTATTTTTAATAACTTAGAAATTTCTTTGGGTTTTCGAACACACTTCTAATCCATTGTTTTACCCTGGGATAAACTATTTATATTTCCTTAAAAGAACTAAAATTAGTATATGATAGATATACTAAATGTCTCTTTTGATACACTTATTTCAGTGCAACATTTTATATTTTCAAATATTTATTTTATACTTTGTCAAAATTAAAATAAACACTAGAGTATGTGTGCATGAGCATATTACTTCTTATGGAATTTCCTTTTGTATTTTTAAGAACATGATCCTATGATTTACTTATATAATATGATTTCATGCTGAATTAATCATTTGTACACCAAGGGAAGACAGATGAATCAATATCAGAAATAAAACCTCTGTAAGGGCAATATCAGTACATTTTGAATAAAGCTCTTTTTGAACTGAGTTATATTTCATAAAGCATGAAACCAATAAACATTAGATTTTGGTTTGAAATAAGAGTGATCTCAGCAGTACATCTGACCAGCCTAACCCAAAGTGTGCCCATCTATACATCCACATCTATGCAATAAGCTCATCTAATACATTATTCATACAGACTGCTAATAATAATGGACTAAGAATTAATTTTTTATGTGCAATATGAATCCTTGATCTTCTACCCCTCAAGAAGCAACTGAAGTTATCTGAGTCAGTCAGGAGTTTTGAGGCAAAACCAATGTTTTTTTTTTTATTTAATGTGCTCTAATTTTAAACAATTTATTGGTAAGATCAAATTATTAAAATAGTAAAATAATGACACTTGAAAATTCATAATATATGGGACAGTAGAAAAAAGAATCATCACACTAACTTGCATTTTGAACAGTTTACTTAATTGTACTTTATTAAACTCTCTAAAACAAAGTTTTTTCTTTTCAATATGTGTTCATCAGAGATAAAAAGAGAGAATAGGGAAAGCGTGCATTGATCAGCTCTAGCATATTGTGGTTGTAGGGACTCTTAGTGCCTTGAGCATAAATGTCTGGTGTACTATTTTGGGCTTACTCCATTCTACTCCCAAACTTCTTAGAGGAGTCAGTGAAAATGCTGCAAGGAAGCTCAAATATTTTTAATTAGTCATTTGCTTTTTAAAATCACATTTCAATAGCAACCAATAACTGATGCATTATCGTACTTTGCAAATCCTTCTTTGCATGGAGCATGTTTCATACCCCAAATCATGACAATGGGAAGCTTCTTGAACCATAGTTAGTTTTTGCTTTGTATATTGAAGGAAGAATTATATTAATTTCCCCAAAAGGAAAAATACACACACAATAAGAGAGAGAGAGAGAACCCCATACACATGGATTCATGCATTAATTTTTGTGGTTCACACCACAGCTGTGTTTTTCCTATCTCTCTTTTTTTTTCTTTCTTTTCTTTTTTTCTTTTCTTTTCTTTTCTTTTCTCCTCTCCTCTCTTCTCTTTTCTTTCCTTTTCTTTTTCTCTTTCCTATACGCTCCTCTCCACTCCCTTCCCTTCCCCCTCTTCCCTCCTCTCCTCCTCCCTTCCCTCCTTCCTCTTCTCTCCTCTCCCCCCTTCCCCTGCTCCTTCCCATCCTTCCCCTCGCTCCTCTCCACTCCAAAATTCTATATCTGATAAGGAATTTTATTTTATTTTATTTTTTATTTATAAAAAGGAAACACTGACAAAAATCATAGGATAAGAGGGGTAAAACTCCACACAATTCCTACCAATAGAACTCCATATTCCAAGCTATCAGGAGGCCCTGATAGCTTTCCTATTCTTTTTTTTTTGGCCACCAGGATTATGTCTGGGGCTTTCCTATTCTTTATCCTTCTGGGAGTGTGGACCCACGGTCATTATGGGGTGCAGAAGCTGGAAGATCTAGCTTCTATAATTGCTTCCCCGCTGAACATGGCCATTGGCAGGTCAAACCATACTCCCAGCCTGTCTCTCTTTCCTTAGTGGGGCAGGGTTCTGGGGAAGCAGGGCTCCAGGACACATTGGTCGGGTCATTGGCCCAGGGAAGTCTGGTTGGCATCATGTTAGCATCTGGAACCTGGTGGCTGAACTCAGGTCCTTGCACATGTATACTCAATCAGGTGTGCCACTACCTGGCCCCATTAATTTGGTTTTTTTAAAAATATTTTATTTAGGGATTAATACTTTACAGTCAACAGTAAATACAGTTAGTTGTTGGTACATGTGTATTCAACTTTTTAAAAATTTTTATTAGTGATTTAATAATGATTTACAAGATGGTAAGATAATAGTAATATAATTCCATACAATTCCCACCATTTAAAAATATATATATCCTGCTTTAAAATATTGGAGAGAAGTTCACAAAACTGAAATTTGTTTTTTAAGAAGCCTGAAAAGCTACTCAATTAACATTCCTTGCACCAGAAATAAAAGAAAGCATATTAACTGTCAGGCTCAGGTAAAAACTAGGAAAGTCATGGGCCCCTTGGACTGTACCTTAAATAGTCCTACTCGTCTTTTCCAAAATGGAGAACACAAATCTTCATCTGCAATAGTCTTGCCTTTAAGTTTATGAGTAGTCAACAATTTGCTCTGCTTTCTATCTTAACTCTTTTTCAGCCACCAGGTTCCAGATGATACCATAATGCCAACCGGACTTCCCTGAGCAGATGACCTCACCATGTGTTTTGCAGTCCTGCCTCCCCAGATCCCGGCCCCACTAGGGAAAGAGAGAGACAGGCTGGGAGTATGGATCTACCTGTCAACGCCCATGTTCAGCAGGGAAGCAATTACAGAAGCCAGAACTTCCACCTTCTGTACCCCACAATGACCCTGGGTCCATACTCCCAGAGGATAAAGAATAGGTAAGCTATCAAGGGAAGGGATTGGATATGGAGTTCTGATAGTGGGAATTGTGTGAAAATGTACCCTTCTTATCCTATGGGCTTGTCAATATTTCCATTTTATAAATACATTCTTTTTAAAAAAAAAGGGGGGAAAGAATATATTTCTAAGAAAGTATCACTTCTGGAGAAGATTAGAACACTGAAATTTGAGGGCAGGGGGAGATAGCATAATGGTTATGCTAAGACATTCTCAAGCCTGAGATTGGAAGTCCCATATTCAATCCCCTGTACCACCAAAAGCCAGAGTTTAGAAGTGCTCTGGTAAAAAATAAATAAATAAAACTAAAATAAAATAGGATATAAAAATAATAATAAATAAATAAATAAATTGTGTCTATGTGTCAACAACTGTACAGTAAAATGTTATACCCCCATAAAATGATGTAATAATAAAATACATTATTTAAGATAGATTCAAATGTTGTCAATCATTGTTCTATTATCACACTAAAACTTTATATATTATTTTAGTAGCATGATTCCTTGAAGCTCTAAGATGAGGCAAACATGAGAGAGAGAGAGAAAACAGATATTCAGTTCACCTGACTTGCATGCCTAAGGTCTCAGATAACATTGGTTCAATCCCCAGTACCACTATACACTAGAACTGAGCAATACACTCAATCTCTTTCAGGAAGAGAAATTGATATTTAAAGTAAAGCATTTCACTATGAATTTGAAAGGCTATATAGTCTTGTAATAAAGTCTTTAATGTTTTATTTTATATGCTTAAATTAAGTATTTTGCTCTGAGTACACTATATCAAGCATATTCTATTTCTTTTGTAGCTATTAGGATATACAATTCCTATTTTTTCTAAACATATTTTATGTATTTTACATAATATCCCCTCCTAGATAAATTTTACAGTTGTTCTACTACATTTCAGAGAAACACAGTGATTTTAACTAGCATTAGTATATATTTAGAGCTTTACTTGAAATAAATTGGTGTATTTTTTTATTATTTTATGAAAAAATGGAAATATTGACAAGACTAACTATAAGAGGGGTACATTTCCATATAATGCCCACCTCCAGAGCTCCATATCTTCCCTTGATACTTTCCCTATTCTTTATACCTTTTGGAGCATGGACCCAGGATCATTCTGGGGTGCAGAAGGTCTGGCTTCTGTAATTGCTTCCCTGCTGGGCATGGGCATTAACAGGTTGAACCATACTCCCAGCCTGTCTCTTTCTTTCCCTAGTGGGACAGGGATCTGGGGAGGTGAGCTCCAAGACACATAGTGGGGTCCTCTGCCCTAGGACATCGGATTGGCATCATGGTATCATCTGGAACCTGGTAGTTGAAAAAGAGTTAAGATATAATACAGAACAAATTGTTGAGTGATCATGAACTTAAAGGCGAGAATATTATAGATGAAGATTTGGGGTCTCCATTTTGGAAAAAGCTAATAGGTCTGTTTTAGGTATATTCCAAAGGGCTCATGGCTTTACTAGTTTTTGCCTGAGTCTGACATCTAGTATGCAGGTAGACCCAGGTTATTGTCTGGGGAGATGGTGTCATAGTTGTAAAAAGGACTAGAAAGCTGGATCAGGAAAGAGAGTAACTCCTAAATATGGGGAAAATATACAAATGCTGTTAACTGTAAACCCCATCGGTTTGATCTGGGGTTCATAGTCATCACAAGAGCCTATGTAACCTCTGTATCCCTGTAGGTCTGAGATTGCATTCATATGTATATATATATATATATATATGAAAAGGAAATACTGACAAAACCATAGAATAAGAGGGGTACAACTCCACACAATTCCCACCACCAGAACTCCGTATCCCCTCCCCTCCCTTGATAGCTTTCCTATTCTTTAACCCTCTGGGTGTGTGGACCCAAGGTCAATTTTATAATGAATTCACCGAAGAAAATTTATACACAGGGCCAGGTGGTGGCACACCTGGTTAAGCGCACATGTTATACTGCGCAAGGACCTGGGTTTGAGCCTCCAGACCCCACCTGTAGGGGAAAGGTTCACAAGTGGTGAAGCAGGGCTGCAGATATCTCTCTGTCTCTCTCCCTCTCTATCACCCCTTTCCCTCTTGGCTGTCTCTATCCAAATAAATAAATTAAGATAATTAAGAAAAAGAAAACAAAGAAAATTTATACACAAAATTTTTTAATATTTATTTTATTTATTTATTCCCTTTTGTTGCCCTTGTTGTTTTATTGTTGTAGTTATTATTGTTGTCGTAGTTGTTGGATAGGACAGAGAGAAATGGAGAGAGGTGGGGAAGACAGAGAGGGGGAGACAAAGATAGACACCTGCAGACCTGCTTCACCGCTTGTGAAGCGACTCCCCTGCAGGTGGGGAGTCAGGGCTCGAACCGGGATCCTCATGCCGGTCCTTGTGCTTTGCGCCACCTGCGCTTAAACTGCTGTGCTACAGCCCGACTCCCTACACAAATTTTTATTTATTGATTCTCACCTTAAATGGGTGTGACTTGCCCTATACATACAATTGGCAAAATTTGGACTGTCCAGACTTTTTATGATTTTGTAGAATTGATTACATTTATAGAACTATTTTTCATCATGAATTGCTTAAAAATACTTGACCATAAAATTTTTCAGAAACACTTTTACTCATTTTTCTATTGTTCTCATTGAAATTAACTCTCAAAAACATGATATTAAATAAGAAACAAAGTTTGAAAATCCATATGTCATTCAACTTAAAACTGCTTGAAAAAACCTTGCTAACTGAAGCTGAATTCACAAATATTACCAGCATCATCTGATAAGATTTAAACAATTCCAAGCCTCCTGACTTCAAAGGTTGTATAAAGCCACTTTGTTGTTATAGATTTTGAATTTACAAACCACTAAGTACCACTATGGTGAATATATATTAGCACTTCATAAAACCTATTCAGCTTCACTATTCCAGTAAAGATATGACAAGGCTGTTTATCAGTAGGTAATAAGACAGATAATTTAACTGTACAAGCTCTAATTGGTCTAATTCACTAACTGACCTCTCACCACTTGATTCACTAGTACAATTGAGCTCTGATAAAGCCTTTAATTGTAAATTGCACACAGCTGTAAGCTGCTTCTCACGCTGGCACAAAAACACTATCATCGACTGTTTCATCTCTGCGACCTGCTAATTTGGAGCATATGTAACTGTTTTTAATGCTGAAGGCTTGACATACCACAAACAGCAGATGTTGCAGCTGCCCCTGAGACGCTTTATTTAATTCAATTACGTCTTTTGGAGATATGTAAAAAAGCAAGGCAAGATGAGAGAGGGCAGGAGAATGTTAAAAATGGAGCCCCTGGTTGAGGCCCAGGTGGCTCGATAGGCAAATGATTGGGTGAATGTCTAAATGATCTTTTTAATTGAGTAGACTGACGGCTAATCAGGGTCATGAAGTGTTATCACACTGATGAGCTGAGTGGAGCCCTGGGCTGCTCTGCAATTAATGCTGCTTTTGTGAAAGGAGTAAAAAGAAAGATAATGTATACCATCTGGCAATTGTTTATGATAAAAGCAGCAGTTTGCTGCAAATTCAAGTTAAATGTTATTCATAACATTATTTTTGCTGCTTCTAAGGGCAAGGACATGAATTGCAGGCCTTTGTCTGACTTTTCATTCTCCTTCTCAACCAAAACATTCATTTTCTTCCACGTGTGTTATTATTAATTACTTGGCTGCTTGCTAATGTATGGCCTGAGTGATTCCCTGTTTGATATGCCAATGAAAAGCCCAGCATATATTTCTTGGAATCGCCTTCATCTTTCATGCCAGTGTATCCAATGGCAGTAAAACAAAGCAATGGCTAAAGTCAAATTCAAAAGCAAGATGAAACAAGTCAGGTTTTCTTTTTGTCCTAAAAAAGCTTTGGTACACTGGGTGTAAATGGAGTTTCAACAACAATGAAAAAAATATCTGTGTGTGAAGTGTTTCTTTTTCCCTCTCAGTGAAATCAGCATTTTCAAAATTTACAATTTATTTTTATTATTATTATTATTTTAGAACTAAATGAAATCTCACTTCTTTTCTTTCTTCAGTTTTACTAGTAGTCCATTCTTGAGCTTGGATGGGTATGCTTATTTTTAACAGAGCCCAGTTTTGGAAAATGTGACCAAATCCAGGGCTTGGAGACATATGGTTTGTTCTCTGTTCACCAACTCTCACATCATGGTTATAAGTTTTTCCTGGACCACTCAACACTTTAAAAAAGAAAACTGCCTCAGATAGATGGGATAACAGTTAATTGTATTTATATATTTCTCTTCAAGTTTGGGAGGTACTCTCTGCCCTAATCTGGCTTTCTAGTTTTTTTTTCAACTCTGACAACATCTTCCCAGACAATACTTTTACTCTAGCTTCATGTGAGTTATCAGGTTTACGCAAAATTTCCTAAAGTTATGGGCCCTTAGAAACATACCTAAAATAAACTTCCTGGCCTCCCACCCTAAGATCCCTATTCTCATTTGCTGTATTCCTACTTTTGGGTTCCTGTTTATTTATATTTTATTTTACTTTTTTGCCTCCAGGGTTATTGCTGGGGTTTGGTGCCTGCACTACGAACCCAGTGCTCCTGGTGACTATTTTTTCCCATTTTATTGGCTAGGACAGAGAGAAACTGAAAGGGGAGAGGGAGATCAACAGGGAAAGAGGAAGTTAGACACCTGCAGAACTTCTTCACCATTTGTGAAGCAAGCCCCCTACAGGTAGGGAGCCAGGGCTCAAACTGGGATCCTTGCATGGGTCCTTACACTTTATACTATGTGTGCTCTTTTTTTTCCCTGAATCTTTTTATTGGGGGATTAGTGCTCTAAAATTTAAAATTTATTTTTAAATGACTAATATTTTCACATTTTATTTACTGCTTAAAATGTGCATGAAAATATCAGATTGAATTAAGGGTAAATTTTAAATGTCAATTAAATTGCCAACATGAGGTCTCTACATGAGTTTCTTAGGTATAAACATGCAAAAAAAATGAGAGGCTTTTTATCTGGATTCTTTGACAGGACCAAAAATTGAATAACCAAAATATATATTTCTAGTGAAAATATCAAAAATCTCAATTTAAGAAAGAAGGAAAAGCATCATTTCTTTCTTGCGCATAGTGATAGAGCTATAAAAGAATGCAGGGCATATACACCCAGTGAGATAATGTAAGAAAACAGCCAGAAAATAAGGAATGAACTTTATAATAATAAGGTGGAATTAGAATTCAAAGACACAAATATGGTTTATGCCACCAGATCCTGTCATTTGAACTCTGTGATAGCTATAGATGCAGCTGAGAGAAATGCCGAATTTGACTGATGTTTAGAAACAGAAAGACAAAGACATCACACAATATCAGCATTTCTGAAGACCTACGACATACTGGGCCTTACTATAAACTATGAAGGAAATCATCCCATAGGAAACCAACTATCTCCTTTAAAAAAAGTTAAAGTCTGATGAATGATACAGGTGTACATATCATGGGTAATCATGAGGCAAGTATACAGTATTGCTTCTAAAACTTAAAGACAGAAAGTTCAATCTAGACCTGATAAAAGGTGACAGGAAAAATACTTATTAGGAAAGTTAATATCGAACTTGAGTGACAAAAATGTTGTTAAGAGTCTGCAGGAAACTTTTTGGAGTCTCCAACTTGCCTTTGGGAGACACCTTCGCAACCACGATCGATTGTGCCCTTCTCTCCTTTTTGTCTTATTGCAACTAATAAAGATCATTGCTACTTAAAAAAAAAAAAATAAAGTCTGCAGGAAGTTTCACTTTTCCCCAGGAGTGAGAAGTTGAAATATTTGTCCTAAAATAAATTGCATCATGGGAAAACAAATATAAAATTATAAAATGTTGATGCCAAAAGACTCTCAAGTTTGAGTTTCCAAGGTTCTAGGTTCAATGCCCTGCTCCACCATAAGCCAAAGCTGAGCAGTGCTATAGTAAAATAAGCAAATATAACATTACATGTCACAAATGATATTCCTGCATTGTCTATAGAAAAAATAGCAAATATGTGCTGAATTAACAAATGAGTGTATTTATACAAATGTTATCAAAATCTGGTTAATAAAAGTTGTATCTCTTATAAGCTCAGAGTTTTAATCAGGAGGATGTAGAGACTGGCCTTCCAAAATGACGGTAAAAATGAGTTTTGATGAGAAAAAACCTATAGGACATAATTATTACATATGTGTATTAAGAATTGGCTGTGTTGTCAGTGTCAATGTTGTCACCTCAATATTAACAGTGTACCTGAAAGCAAGAATGGCATTTCCATTTCTTCCACTGCTTCCAAAAAAGGTTCCATAATGTTAAGGCAGGGATCATGTGATACATACCTGCACAGTGATTGCAGAGAATTTAAGAGAGACACAGAAAGAAAACATGGGAGGGAGGGATATCTAGAGGGAGGGAGGGAGAGAGAGAGAGGGAGAGAGAGGGAGGGAGAGAGAGGGATAAAGGGAGAGAATGAAACACCATACCATATATATATATATATATATATATATATATATATATATATATGGGAGAGAGAGAAACACCATATCATTTAGAGCTTTCCATAGTGCATTACACTCCCCAATAATGTTGCCATAGCATGTGTCCTACTCAGTGAGCCCTCTCTCTCTCCACCACCCCTGATCAGGACCATAATCAACATACTTTGACAGAAAGGAGATCTCATTTAGTTTTTTAATTTATCTCTATGTGTAAAATGGTAGTTTTAAAGGGATAGTTTATAGATCTCCCAACATTTCTTACATCACAGGACTGGAAAGAATAAGAGCTAGAGAGTCGGGCTGTAGCGCAGCGGGTTAAGCGCAGGTAGTGCAAAGCACAAGGACCAGCATAAGGATCCCGGTTTGAGCCCCGGCTCCCCACCTGGAGGAGGATCGCTTCACAGGCGGTGAAGCAGGTCTGCAGGTGTCTATCTTTCTCTCCTCCTCTCTGTCTTCCCCTCCTCTCTCCATTTCTCTCTGTCCTATCCAAAAATGACAACAATAATAACTACAACAATAAAACAACAAGGGCAACAAAAGGGAATAAATAAATAAAATAAATATTTAAAAAATTTTTTTTAAAAAAAGGATCCCAGTTTGAGCCCCTGGCTCTCCACCTGCAGGGGAGTCGGAGGCTGTGAAGCTGGTCTACAGGTGTCTCTCTTTTTGGGGAGTCGGGCTGTAGTGCAGCGGGTTAAGCGCAGGTGGCGCAAAGCACAAGGACCGGCATAAGGATCCCGGTTTGGACCCCAGCTCCCCACCTGCAGGGGAGTCGCTTCACAGGCGGTGAAGCAGGTCTGCAGGTGTCTTTCTCTCCCCCTCTCTGTCTTCCCCTCCTCTCTCCATTTCTCTCTGTCCTATCCAACAACGACAACAACAATAATAACTACAACAATAAAAAAACAACAAGGGCAACAAAAGGGAATAAATAAATAATAAATAAATAAAAGAATAAGAGCTAGATAAATGATGTCTGCTTTAGAAATCTCCTATTCCTAATGTATTATAGGCTTGTTTGTTTTATATTTTCTTTTTTCTATACTCTTATTATCTTTATTTATTGGATAGAGACAACCAGAAATCGAAAGGAAGGGGAGATAGAGAGGGAGAGAGACAGAGAGACACCTGCAGCCCTGCTTCAACGCTTGTGAAGTTCTCCCCCTGCAGGTGGGAACAGTGGGCTTAAATCCCAATCCTTATGCATTGTAACATGTGCATACAACCAGGTGCGCCACCACCCAGCCCTGTTTTTAACTTTCTAATAGTGCAGTTTGCCAAATGCTGTGCTAATTACATCTCATACATTATCATTGTGATAGATGTTATCTAGCATCTATATTTCTCATGTAGTTTTGGAAAAACACATAGGGAATTCCTCTAATTCAGTGACTGAGGGAAATAAACAGAAGTTAAACAGATTTAGTATTTCAACAACCCATGTAGCTTCAGCGTTGTTCTGTTGTTCTCTGCCACTTATCTTGGGAAGGCTTTAGGGAAAAAAATATCATACTGGAATAATACCATTCATGAAATAAGATAAACTTTAATTCATTTAGATTAGTATAATTGGACATATTTAAATTATTAAAATGTCTATATTGTAGCGTTCTTTGAGACATTCGATAATACTTCTGGACTAACCATATTTATATAACATAGAAAATAAGCTGTCTTTACTGCAAAACTTTCAACTTTAGGAAAGTCAGACTGTCTGATGAAAGAACATAACTATAGCTTTATCCTTACCACACTTAAGGAGGATTAACAATTGTAGATTTTTACTCTTTCTGCTTCTCTTTATCTTTCTTTCCATCTGTAAAAGTTGTTCTGATGAAGTTCCAGAAACAAAACCAAAAATAAAACAAACAAATACCATTCTCAGAGCAGGTATTTAAAAGCATCTGCTGTGGAGATCATGGAACAATTATTTGACAAAGACAAATAATTTTAAGTATTTTATTTCTCTTTAATGAAAGAGATAAAAAAGAAATATATATGAAGAGAGAGAGAGAGAGGGAAAGAGAGATGGATTTCAGAGCACTACTCAGCTCTGGCTTATGGTAGTGCTGGATATTGTACAGGGGACTTCAGAGCCTCTGGCATGAAAATATTTGAAAATATTTTTATCATAATTATACTGTATCTGCAGCCAGAGACAAATACTTTTTTAGCTTACATGTTCATAAATTAAGTATCCTTTTCCTATTCTCAAGAGACTTTTGGTATAAGTAAGCACATACAAGTGTGAATTAATAAAGAGTCCACCACTACCTTTTGCCTAAAATTATTTGAAAATTTGTGGGAGACACACTTTCCACATTAACTGACCTTACTCCTTCAGCAAAGTTCTTGAGCACTGATTAAGGAAGTGCCAGAAATGTGGGAGCGTATAGCCAGGATAGGGACATACAGAAAAAGAGAGAAATTAGGTAATTGTCTCAGAAAAATACCCCAAAGCAAATAAGAGGCCAGCCTAAGAAACTTGCATGGGAAAATATATGAATGCAGATTTCATATGTCTCAATGCCAATCAACCAGGTGATAGAGGGAGTGTAAGGAACAATAAAATTTACACAACATTTTAATGTTATAGATCACTGCAGAACATTGACAGGGCCAATGCTGAATATTACAGTTGTGTGTCACCATAACAATGGAGAGTCTATGTGAAAATAATCTAAGTTGAGAATCAGTGACAACAAGTCTCTTGGTAGCTTCATGTTAATTTTTTGGCATTACTAATCTTGAGCAGAAGTACTAAGGATAAGTAAGAACATTGTGTCCATCATTGCAGAGTTCTTCTATTTCCTTGTTAACTGTTAAGTTTACATGTATTTTGTTCACAAGAAATATTTTGGAAATCAAGAATCAAGTGGTGGAATTTAATTGTATTCACAAACTGGGAAATAAATGATTATTTTAAGGTTACAAGACATTGTAAAACTTGTCAGAACCCTTTGGTACTGGAAAAGAAAAAAAGGAGGCCATGCTCATGTCTACTAATGTTCAAAGGAAAGGAAGCTATTCTTCTAGCGTTTGCCCTTCTTCCGTAGCCAGTCAACAGCATCAGGTGGAGCCTGATGTAAAGTTTCTAGACCTCCTTTGAATCTGGAGAGGTGGCAGTCGTTGACTATGTGTGTCATAGTCTGTCTGTAGCTGCAGGGGCAGTTTGGGTCGTCTCTGGCTCCCCAGCGATGGAACATAGCAGCGCACCGGCCATGGCCTGTTCCATAGCGATTGAGGAGGGCCCAATCATAACGTGCTAGGTCAAAACCGTGTTGATGCTTGCAGGGGCCTGTGATGAGGTGTTTTTTCTTTACCTCAGTTGACTGCCAACTCTGTTTCCAAGAGTCTGGAACAGAGAAGTTCAGTGTAGGCGTAGGGGACCAGATTGGGTGATGAGACGTCAAGCGTTGGACAGGGTGGGCGAAGATATCCGCGTATATTGGCAGGTCTGGTCAAGTGTAGACATGGGAAATGAACTTAGATGATGCTATGATAAGTGGTAGCACAAAGTGGAACAATGAATTCTTCATGTAGATAGCTAGCTACAGCAACAACCCCGGTGGGGAAAAAAATAAAAGTAGTAATAGTTATTTTTAAAACATTGTTTAAATACTGTCTCTTTCAATAATTCTATTTTCCTGGCAGAATTCACAGAAAGACCTGGGTGTCCTTCCTTTATAATTAATTGTAATTTTTTAACTCGCTTTTCCCCTAAAACAAAAATATTAACTTATAAGATCCTGAATAATATCCAAATTAATTTATCATCTCTATTTTTAGGAATAGAATATCAGAAATCATGAGATAATTTTTTTCAAGTAAAGATTTCCTTTTTTCAGGTTATTAAGTAGATAAATGTCTGGTATATACATTAGTTGTACTGGAATTAAAGCCACCTTTGATTCAGGATGTTATAATTTAATATCTATCACAAACTAGGAGATCCTAATATTTGTAGTGAATTCCTTGAGCAGGCTTGCATAAATTGTATACTGTAAATTTTTCCAAATTAGAGATATAATACTGAAAATAAAAAGGTAGCAGGTATATAGAGAAAATGCTCAATCTGGAGTGCTGAGTGAAATGAGGTATAAAGAGGTAATTGAAGTTAAGCAGAAACAAATTATGTAGGGTAAATATAAAAAATATATAACATTTATTAATTTTAACATGATTGTGTTATATATAACTATGAACTATGGCTGTAGGATATATATTAACATGAAAAGAAAGAGGAGATGAAAACAGAGACAGAAAGAGACAAAAGAAAGACAGGCAGATACATACATATGAGAAAGTTTTTGAAAAAAAATGGGCTGACAAAATAGCTCCCTTGGATAGTATGCTATTGCATCATGGGTGTGAATCAGGTTCTAGCCCAGCCCCCACCTACGTAAGTAAGTTTAGGTGCTGTGGTTCTTTCTCTCTCTTGTCTTTATCCTAAATAATAAAATAATTACAGTAGTGATAAATATAAGTGAAAATAGGATAAAACCATATATAATTTCAATTAGGGGCTATTAATTTACAAATGCCTTAGATCAGAAATTGTTTCATGTATATACCATAATGTAATCAACAGGTAATAATATTATTATATTTTTTATTTATTTACAGATAAACAAAGTCAGAAGGGTAAGCAAATTTTCTAAAGCTACCTATTAAGCTTCAAATACTTCTTTTTATATCAGGTTTATCTGTCTCAACTCAGCTGCAAAGATTAGCAGATCCTATTATATTAGTTTCATACAATTTGCTCTCTGTAAATGAATTCCCAAGTAAAGTAACTCACCAAATTTTGATGTGATTGTGATGTGACTTCAAGAAATTATGAACTATTTAGGAAAGGAAATATTATGTAACAGGGATCAAGTATGGACTTTGTAAAGATTATTTTCATCAGTATCTCTATAAGCTATGAGGAAATAAATATCACATAAATGATTTAAAGTTCACTGAAGTTTACTGATAATTGAACCAAAGTCAAAGATATTATAGATGGTAGTTAAGGAAGAATTTAATTTTCTTTGAATTGAAATTACATAGCCTTTCCTTTTATTATTTTGCTGAGAAATATGAATCAAGAGTAACAAAATGAAATGGAAATTTTTTTCACAATACATTTAAAAATAGTGACAATAGAAACTTAGTGAGACTTTGATGTGTATAACATTACATTTGTATATGGTTGTGGGTAGAATATACATTTTGATGATAGTAATTCTTCCAATCCATGACCATGGGTTATCTTTCCATTTCTTTGTATCAGGAGAAACTCTGAAGGAAGAAACATTTTTCTGTCCCTTGATTTTGTTTGAATAATTTTCTGTTTCCAGTATGTTCAATAGGAAGACCTTCATGTTTTACTTCTTCAGAGACGGACACTTCAAAATAAAGGTGCTATTCAAACTCAGAAGCCTATTACTTTCTTAGAACTCAATACCTGTACTCTGTAGTATCCATAAACATCCAGATTCCAGAATTCTTTGGAAGCTTTTGTTATGAGTTGCATCTTTTTTTTAAACTTTCTAAACTCTTCTTTTCTGATTATTTATTTATTTATTTAAGAAAGGAGACATTAACTAAACCGTAGGATAAGAGGGGTACTACTCCATACAATTCCTGCCACCCTATCTCCATATCCCATCCTTTCTCAAATAACTTTCCCATTCTCTATCCCTCTGGGAGTATGGATCAAGGGTCCTTGTGGGTTGCAGAAGGTGGAAGGTCTGGCTACTGTAATTGCTTCCCTGCTGAACATGGGGGTTGACTGGTCGATCCATACTCCCAGTCTGCCTCTCTCTCTCCTAGTAGGGCGGGTCTCTGGGGAAGCAGACCTCCAGGACACTTTGGTGGGGTCTTCAGTCCAGGGAAGCCTAGCCGGCATCCTGATGGCATCTGGAACCTGGTGGCTGAAAAGAGAGTTAACATACAAAGCCAAACAAATTATTGAAGAATCATGGACCCAAAGGTTGGAATAGTGGAGAAGAAGTGTTGGGGAGTACTCACTGCAAACTCTAGTGTACTACTGCTTTCAGGTATACATTTGCCCTAATTTATGGATGCATGTGAACATATGTTCTATCTCACAGAACCTGGTCTATATCTAGGTTTTGGGACTTTGTTTGGAAGTGAACCACCTGGGATCAAATTAGAGAATACTATGAAAGGAAAGTTCTCACCCGAGTAATGAAGATGAAGGGTTGTCCTTCCACACCTGAAGTCTCTGGACACAGTCTGAAGTGAAGCATGTTGAGGTGGTACTCGTTGTGTTGATTAGGTTGTGACTGGCCAATGCAATATTATTCGATATGAATTGGGAATGCATGCAGGAAAGTGGGCTCTACCAAAGGTTCCAGGACTGGGGTAAGTTTAGGCTCTATAGTGGAAATGTAAGGTTCCTGCTGTCTTAGGGTTCAGGAAGACAATCGATAGTTAATGTTATCATCACATTATTTGGTAATTGGGTTAACTTTGAAAAGTCCCTTTGTTAGGGTTTGTTGTATACTACCCAGTATCTTGTATATAGCTGTGCCACAGGTTGCTTCTGATCTACCTGGTCTAGGCTTTTGAGAGTGTCTGCATATATCAAAGATTCAGCCTATGTATTAAAAAGACTCAGTTTGTGTTTTAAAAAGTTCGAGACATACAAATTTTCCTCCTCTCATATAAAGAGTAATTTATATGACTACACTTTAATAGGAGTGTACATAAACACCATTCCCATCACCAAAAGACTGTGCCCCATCCCACCCACCCACCACCCCCAACCCTCCATTATGACTGCTTTTTCAGACATTAGAGATATATTTTTTTATTTCTTTATTGGGTAATTAATACTTTACATTCACAGTAAATACATGTATAACATTCCCCAATTTTCCATATAACAGTACAAATCCTCTGTCATCCTTTTTGGACCTGGATTCCCCCTCTCCCCCGACCCAAGCCAGAGACTTTTACATTAGTGGAATACACCAACTCCAGTTCAGGTTCTACTTGTGTTTTCTCTTCTGATCTTGTTTTTCAACTTATGCCTAAGAGTGAGATCATCCCATACTCATCCTTTTGTTTCTGACTTATTTCGCTTAACATGGATTTTTCAAGGTCCATCCAAGATTAGCTTAAAATGGTGAAGTCACCATTTTTAACAGCTGAGTAGTATTCCACTGTGTATATATACCATATCTTGCTCAGCCACTCATCTGTTGTAAGACACCTGGGTTGCTTCTAGGCTTTGGCTGTCACAAATTGTGCTGCCAAGAACATATGTGTACACAGATCTTTTTGGATGGGTGTATTGGGTTCCTTAGGAAGATGTCTTTAAAATTTATGTGGAAAAGAGTTCTGCCAATATTTTCCTCTAAGTATCTGATACTTTCTGACCTAACATCCAAGTCCTTGATCCACTTGGAATGTACTATTGTATTTGCTGAAATATAGTGGTTCAATTTCAGTCTTCTGCATGTTTCAACCAATTTTTTCCAACACCATTTGTTGAAGAGACCCTGCTTTCCCCATTTAATAGCCTGGGCACCTTTGACAAAGATTAGATGTCCATAGGTGCGGGAGCTTACTTCTGGGCTCAAAATTCTATTCCACTGGTCAGAGTGTCTATTCATGTTCCAGTACCAAGCATTTTTATGACAGTTACCCTGTAATGCAATTTGATATCTGGGAGTATGATGCCTCCAATTCTGTTCTTTCTTCTCAAGATTATTTTGGAAATTCTAGGTCTTTTCTGGTTCCAGATAAATATTTGTAGCATTTTCTCTATTCTACTAAAAAGTGTGGTTAAGATCTTGATGGGAATTTAAATTTGTATATGGCTCTGGATAGTATATTCATTTTGATTATGTTAATTCTTTTAACCCATGAACTTGTAATATCTTTCCACTTCTTTGTGTCTTTTTCAATTTTCTTGAGTAGTGACTCATAATTTTCAGTATACAAGTCTTTCACTTCTTTGGTTAGGTTTATTCCTAGATATTTTATTGTTTTGTTGCTATAGTAAAATGAATTGATTTCTGGAATTCATATTCTTCTAACTTAGTGTTTGCATAGAAGAATACCACTGACTTGTGAATGTTAATTTTGTAGCCTGACAGCTTACTGTCTTGCCTCATGATTTCCAAAAGCTTCTTGCTGGATTCCTTAGGTTTTTCTATGTATATTATCATGTCATCTGCAAATAGAGGAGTTTGACTTCTTCTCTTCCAATCTGTCTCCCTTTAATTCCTTGCTCCTGTGTGAATCCTATGGCAAGAACTTCCAACACTATGTTGAATAATAATGGTGATAGTGGGCAGCCCTGTCTAGTACCTGATCTGAGGGGAAATGCTTCCAGTTTTTCATCATTGATTATGATATTGGCTGTAGGTTTGCTATATATAGACTCCACTATCTTGAGGAATTTTCCATCTATTCCCATTTTTTGTAGTGTTTTGATCATAAAGGGATGTTGTATTTTGGTTTGTATCAAAGGTTTTCTCTGCATCTATTGATATGACCATATTGTTTTGGTATTGCTTTTATTGATGTGGTGGATCACGTTGATGGATTTATGTATATTAAACCAAGCTTGAATCCCTGAGATAAACCCCACTTGGTCATAATGAACAATATTTTTTAACATACTGCTGTATCCAGTTGGCTAGAATTTTGTTCAATATTTTATCATTTATGTTCATCAGAGATATTGGTCTGTAGTTTTCTTTTTTGGTTGTGTCCCTGTCTGCTTTTGGTACCAAAGTGTTGTTGACTTCAGAGAAGCTGGGAGGGAGTTTCCAGTGTCTTCAGTCTTCTGGAAGACTTTTAAAAGTAGAAGTATTAGTTCTTCTTTAAAGTTTTGTAGAAGTCACTTGTAAAACCATCTGGTCTAGGACTTTTATTCTTGGGAAGGTTCTTGATAACAGTTTCAATTTCATTAGCTGTGATGGGCCTGTTCATATTATCTAGTTCCTCTTTATTTAATTTTTGAAGTTCATAGGTATCTAGGAAATCCTACCATTTCTTCCAGGTTCTCTAGCTTGTTGGGATATAGTTGTTCATAGAAGCCTTGCATGATATGTTGAATTTCTGCAATTTCTGCTGTGATATCTCCTCTTTCATTTATAATCTGATTTATTTGGATCTTCTCTCTCTCTTTTTTTTTATTTTGTGAGTCTGGCTATAGGATTTTTTATTTTGTTCACTCTTTCGAAGAACCAGAATTTACTTTCATTGATCTTTTGTATAATTTTCTTATTTTCAATGTTATTTATTTAGCCATAACTTTAGTTATTTCTGTCTTCTGGGTTGCTTTAGGGTTCCTTTTTTCTTCTTCTTCAAGGTCTTTGAAGTGTGCAATCAGGTTGTTTATTTGTGCTTTTTCTTTTATCCTAGTGTTTGCTTCTATGGCTATGAACTTCCCTCTCCGTTCTACTTAGCCTGTGTCCCAAATGTTTTTATAGCTTGTATCTTCATTTTCATTGAACTCTCAAAACATTTTGGTTTCTCCCTTTATTTCCTCTTTGACCCAGTAGTTGTTAAGTAGTGTACTGTTGAGCCTCTGCATTTTAGGACAATTACTAATCTATTGTTGATTGTTAAGTGCTATTTTAATTCCATTGCAGTATGAGAAGATGCTTGCGATGATTTCAATGCTTTTAAATTTGCTGATGCTGTCTTTAAGGCCTAACACATGGTCTCTCTTTAAGAATGACCCATGTGGACTTGAGTAGAATGTGTATTCCAGTTTCTTAGGGTTAATGACTCTGGAAATATCCAAAAGTTCTAGTCTATCTATCTTCTCATTTAGCTCCCTCATTTCTTTATTGATTTTCTGCCTGGAATATCTGTCAAGTTGAGAGAGTGGGGTGTTGAAGTCCCCTACTATTACTATGTTGCTGTTATATATTTCTGTAGCTCTTTCAGTAGATATTTGATGTATTTAGATGATTTCTCACTGGATGCGTAGATATTAATAATTGTTAAGTCCTCTTGATTGACTGATCTTATGCACATTAAGTAATGTACACCGTATCTTTTTAAATTTTCGTTATTTTAAAGTCTATTGTGTCAGATAGTAGAATACCTGTTCCTGCACTTTTTGTGGGTTATTTGCTTGTATCACAGTTTTCCATCCTTTCACTTTGAGTCTGTATGTGTCTTGTTGAGTTAGGTGGGTTTCCTATAGACAGCATCTTGTTGGGTTATGTTTTCTGATCCACCTTTCTACTCTGTGCCTTTTAATAGGTGAATTCAAGCCAATAACATTTATTGATATCATAGATTGAAGATATTTTAACATCATTATTGTATATTTTTAGAGTGTTCCTATATATGGCATATTTATTATGGTTTGACTGTTTATAGGAGACCTTTAAGAACTTCTTTCAGGGCATTCTTGGTAATAGTTGAGTCTTTCAACTGCTTCTTGTCTGAGGAGATTTATATGCCTCCATCTAGTCTGAATGACAGTCTAGAAGGATACAGTAGTCTTGGTTGAAAACCTTTCTTATTGAGTACTCGATAGATATCTTGCCATTCTCTTATGTCCTGTAGTGTTTGTGTGAAGAAGTCTGCTGCTAATATTATGGATTTTCCTCTGTAGGTGACTCTTTGTTTTTCTCTTGCAGCCTTCAGGATCCTTTCTTTATCCTTATTCCTTTCCATTCTAAATAGGATGTTTCTTGGTGTCTTCAAGTCTGGGGTTAATTCTGTTAGGTACCGTCTGGGCTTTCTGAACCTTTATGTCTTTGATGTTGTCTAGACTAGAGAAGCTCTCAGCTATTATGTCCTGAAGAATGCTTTCTTCCCCTCCCTCTCTTTCTTCCTCTGGTAAGCCAATAATGTGTATATTACTTTATTTGAAGTCATCCCTAGGCCTCTGTTGTTGTTTTTTTCTTAATCTCTTTTTGACATATCTTACTTCTTTTTTAGTTGTCTCTAATTGGTCCTCCATCTTGCTAATTCTGTCTTCAGCCTCATTTATTCTATTCTCTCTGCCCTCTACTGTTTTCTGGAGTCCATCTATTTTGTTACCCTGTTCTGATACTGTTTTAGCTTGTTCAGCTAGTTGTGTTCTTAGCTCAGCTATTTCAGCTTTCAGCTCTCTAATAACCTTGAGATAATTACTGTTTTCTTCCAGAGTCTCATTTGTTGTTTCTGAATTTCTTATAACAATTCTTCCAAACTCTTTACTCACTACTGTAATTATTTTCTTAACTAGTGTTTGGATGTTGACCTCATTATCTTGTGCTTCAACCTTTGGAGGCTTTTAGTTGGACTCTTGTTCTGGTTCATTTCTTCAATATTTCTTCTTGTTGGTGTAACCATTCTATATAGTATGCTATGAGGTCCCTTTCTTAGCACTCCAACTACTGATCACTCTTGCCTGGATTGACTTGTGTCTAAGTAAGTTAGTTATGGGTTCACAGCTTTGGAAATTAACAGTTGTTTCAATATTATTTTAATCCCTGAGTTGGAGTACAGCCTCTTTTGTTCTTTTTCTTCCCTGTAGGATATGGGAGCATGAGGGCTTTTAAACTATAAGTAGACTTCTTAGCTAAATCCCTCACTCATGACCAAGAGATAAAACAGAGTTAGGGAGTGATAATATAGTGGTTATGCAAAGAGGCTCTCACATCCCAAGGATCCAAAGCTCAATTCTCAATTCAGCTTCTCTGTCAAGCCAGGCAGAACTGTGGGGCCCTGTTAGTTTCTAAACAAGTCCTGTTTATAGTCTGTAAGTTCTGTGGCAACTGTTCACTATGTTCTTATCAGGAGAACAACATGGAAAGGCTCCCACCACAGAGCCCTACCACTAGGTCACCGAGGTGTAGATCTTCTCCTGAGTTTCCTGGTCAGTTCTCTGTCCCCCATGTCAGCACAGGGCCTCCCCCCTGCTACTCCAGCCTCTGAGGACAGTAGCAGTGGAGACTCATAGTGCATTTGGTGAGTCTTAAAGGAGTCCTCTCCTCCCTTCAGCCATTTTTTTTTTTGTTGGTAAAAGAGACTGGAGTTGGTGCCTCAACAGGTAAACTGCTGGACTGTTACCAGACATTTAATCTCTCCCTAGTCTCCTCTCTGTCCATGAGCCACACCTATTTACACTCATCAGTAATTTGGTGATTCCTGAAGTCATTCTTGTCCTGCCTTGTTGTGGTCCCAGATGATCTCCTTTGGGATTTCTAGTTGATCCATGAGAGAAGACACACAGCTGCACAAGGTATATTTTTTCTCATGTTTCTGCTGACAGATTTCTATTTCATCCCATTGTCATGTCATAATAAAGACTTCTCTATCACCAGATCAACATTAATTTTTCACTAGAAAGCAAAGTTTTCATTTCATCCCAACATAAAATGAAGGCAAGGCCTCTTTCAAGGAGTTATGTCTATTCCCTTCCTATTTTTCTGTGTATTTTATATTCCCCTAGTTTTTTGCTAAACATTCTCTTATAATTTCACTATGCTATTACAGTCAATAGTTCTTTTTTCACAATTTTATAGGACAGAGAGAAATTGAAAGGTGGGAGAGAAAAGTAAAAATATTTATTTGCAACACTACTTCATTTTTTCTGAAACTTTCTCCCTACCCCATGTATATAGTAACCAGGGTCTTGAGTCTGGATCCTTGAACATGGTAATGTGTGTGGTGTATGCACAACAAAGTGCACCACAACCTATACCCTTTATTTATTTGTTTGTTTGTTTTCTGCCACCAGGCTTAACTCTGGGGCTTGGTGCTGGCATAACAAATCCACAGTAAAGAGGTGTGGATTTGTTCAAGCATCCATCCCCTCAGTAATTCTTTATACTAAATAATTTTGCCTTTTTAATTACAAAATGGTTTCTCTCTCATAATTTAACTAGTACTACACACACATACACACACACACACACACACACACACACACACACACACACACACTTTAATGGATCATCAACAGAGCACCACATTTTCTTACTAGCCTTCCTATATATATTGTTATAAAATGTTATGTGTGGCAACTTCATCCTGTCATTTTATTCATTAAATATTTTACATACATTCTAACTACTAGAAATAGAAAAAAAAATCTATGCCACACACATTCCTAATTTCAAAACACATATTTTTCTCCAAAATAGCAACAGCATATAGTAATAGTAAAAATAGTAATATACGTGTGTGTGTGTGTGTGTGTGTGTGTGTGTGTGTGTGTGTTATACATATAAAAATTTACGTTCTGTCAAATACTGCAGGATAATCATGTAATTGTTATATAACTCTGGGACAGGGACATAAGTTTTAAAACACTCTTAAATAAGTCACTTTTGACAGAAAATGTTAGGAGGGAAAGTTCTCAAGTTGATAATAGAATGCTTAGGTGTTAGTTCCTTAGTATGTCATTTTAGTTAAGTCTAATTATTACTCCTCTAGATTTATTGCTAGTTAAGTGGGGAATAATATTTTGAGGGGAAAAAATCCAAAGCAATTATTCTACATATGATCTCTGTCATTACAAATTTGTAATAAGTGAATGAACTAAAACAATAGTAAAACAGGTGTAAAGCACTTTGTATAAAATAAAACACTATATGAAGGAAAGTATTGTTTTCCTACATTTGAGATTAAATCAAAAAGCAGTTGACCCAGAGATGTGGATAGTGTAAGTGTGGTTTAAAGATTATGACTGGATAACCTAGCAGGTGCTGCATGATGAGGTGAAGGGCCATGATGGAAAATAAATTAGAAAAATAATTAGTTATAAGACACAGTGAAATGCAGCTTCAAAGACAGAGCAGAGATATTGGTGGCTAGGAAGGAATCGACACCAGACAGCTTAACCTGGCATTTAGCAATTAGTGGTGAATGACTGAGAACAAGGATTCTGAAGAGTACATGAGGCAAAGACATAGTGTCAGGATCTGCAAATAATAGTTGCAAACCCATGTGCACTGTGTGGGAGAAATACTATATGTCACATTTCAGTCTTTTAAATACATGTTCATTGCCTTTTACAATCATCAGTTCTATCCTTATTTTATATCAAAAATAATAATTACATGATTCTCATTATGCACTAATCACATTACTTTTTATGATTTTGATTTAACACCAAACATTTGAATAAAGCTTAAGTAATGATTTGACTTGCATGAATATACTAAATAATTAATAAATGTGTTACTTATTTAAATAAACTGTACACAACTCTTATTTGGAAAACAACGTAGGCATTACTTTGCAGATTAATTTATTTGTAGTTACAAAAATACATGTATAATAAAAAAAAGAGGAGAGAAAAAAAATACATGAATGTTTACTATCAACTAATGTACTTGACTTGTGTGTTTGTGTGTAATCTAAAAAATTCAAATACACTCTTCCAAAAAGATCTGTGTATACCTTTGCTCACAGCCCCACAATTTATAATAACCAAAACTTGGAAGCAACCTAGGTCTCCAACAACAGAACTTTGTCTAAGAAAGTCATGATATATATACACAGTAGAATATTACTCAGCTATTAAGAATGTTGAATTCACTTTATCTTGGATGGAGCTTAAAGGAAGATCCTAAGTGAGATAAGCCAGGATGAGAAGAATGAATGTGGGTGATTTCACTCATAAACAAAAGTTGATAAATAAGAACAGAAAAGGGAAACACAAAATACTACTTGGACTGGGTTTGGTATATTGCACCAAATAAAAGGACTCTGGGATTTGTGGGCTTTCAGGTCCTAGTGCTTGATGGTGGAGGAGGACCCAGGGTGGGGTTGAGAGTGCTTGATGGTGGAGGAGTACCCAGGGTGGGGTTGAGCAGAAAACTGAGAAATTTTACATATATATTAACAACTATATTTACTCTAAGCCATTGATTCCCTCAGACCTGTTGACCATGCCTAGTGGAGAAGCAATTACAGAAGCCAGACCGCACCCCATAAAGACCTTTGGTCCATACTCCTAGAGGGATAAAGAATAGGGAACATACCAATGGAGGGTATGGAATATGGAACTTTGGTGTTGGGAATTGTGTGGATTTGTACCCCTCCTATTCCCATAATCTTGTTGATCATCATTAAATCACTAATAAAATAAAAAATATAAAACAAAGACCATGAATTTAGCTAATTATTCTTATTTGAGAAGTATTTTTTCAAGTATAATTACAGGTTTTATCAGGAGATTCAAGTACATATACCAACTTTACTTTGAATAGGCCTATTCATGCCCAACAAAACTGAAAGGCTACAGGTCTAGGAGTCCAAACAGTAGCACACCTGGTAGAGTGCACATATTACCACATACAACCATTTAAGTTAAAGTCCTCAGTTCCCTCCTGCAAATAGAAGCTTCAAGATGAATAAAGCAGTGCTAAAGGTGTCTCTCATTCTCTCCCTCTCTATCTTCCTCCTTCCCTTTCAGTTTTTCTCTTATCTCTATTAGACAGAGTGAGAAAAAAAAATGCTCAACTGCATTGAAAACCATTATCCTCCCCAATTAAAAAAAAATAAGAAAACAGTGTCATTTCTCAAAAAAGGAAAAGAAAAAGAAAAAAAATGAAGGAAAAAATAGAAAAATGAAATAAGGACAGGGTTCTCTTGTCAAAAAATTAGTTAACTGTAGGTGTTTGAACTGATTTCTGGGCTTTCAATTTTATTCCACTGGTCTATTTAGTTATTTTGGTTTCAGTACCAGGCTATTTTGATTATAGGTAAAACACAGAGTGAAACTTGAACTAAGTGTGGTGTATCACGCTAAAGCAAATTACTCTGAGGAAGGAGGGATAGGGAGAACTAAACAGAACCTCAACATCCTGCTTCATGGTGATGGAAATCGGATGTAAGTTGTAGCTTAGAGTACTCTGCAGAGAACGTTTATGAAGAGGTTAGAGATTATACCCATTAGTCAATAACTGCATTATAAACCATTTACACCTCAATATAAATAATAAAACATAAATAAGTAAAGTAACATGCCTTAGAGACATAATTTATATGCAAAGATAATAATTGATTTTCAAATTTGCCAAGTATCACTTAACATTTATGTCATATGCATACATTCATGTAATTGTGTGTATAAATTATTTTCTACTATTTAAAAAGCAATATAATACAAATTTCATGGAAATATGAGACATTGTATTGAGTATTCTCTTGCCACTTACCCCATAAAACTTTTTCACTACATTTAACATTCTTGATAGCCATCATGTACTTTTCTTCAACAGTATTTGATGTCAGGTTGACCTTTGCTGTCAACTTATCCTGGCTTTCCTAGATTCCAGAAACCAAATTTTCGTCTTGGGACCAGGCAGTGGCAGACCTGATAGATCACACGTGCTACAGTATACAAGGGTTCAGGAGATTCAAATCCCTGGTTCCCATATAAAGAAGGGAAGTTTAATAAGTGATGAATCAGTGCCACATGTGTCTGTCCTCTCTGTCTGTCTCTCTTCTTCACTTTGCCTCTATCAAAAATAAATAGACAAATAAATTAATTACATTAAAAAATCTTCCACATTTTTATTGGTGAGCATATTTCTGGATCAAAAAGTGTAAAAGAAAAATAAGAGCAGAAAACGAGAGAAGACAAGGCCAAAATTTTTAACCAGATTGATCATAAATTCACATGTTAAAACAGCTTATCACTGGGGGCTAGCAGTAGCGCAGTGGTTTAAGTGCACATGATGCCAACAAGCTGTATGGATCTGAGTTTGAGCCCCTAGCATCCTATCTGGAGGGGGGGTTGCTTCATAAGCAATGAAGTAGGTTTGCAGGTGTCTACCTTTCTCTCTCTTTCTGTCTTCCCCCTCCTCTCTCGATTTCTCTCTGTCCTATGTAACAACAATAACAATGACAACAACAATGATAAGGGCAACAAATAAACAGAAGGGAAAAAATAGCCTCCAGCAGCGGTGGATTCATAGTGCAGGCACCCAGCCCCAGCAATAACCCTGGAGGCAAAAACAAAACAAAACAAAAAACTTATCACTGAGTAGCAAAAGTAAATGTCATCCATTTACTTATTTATCTGTTTTATATAAATAAAGGGAAAATGATATAGGGGGAAGGATAGACAGAAAGAAAGCGAGAAAGAGACCTGTAGCTTAAACTGCTCATGAAGTTTCCCCGCTGCATGAAGGGACTGAGAGTTTGAATCCAGGTGCTTGCACAGAGCAGCAAGTGCACACAATCAGATGTGCCACTTCCCAGCCCCCAGAAAAGTACATTTTTAACAACGTATGGAAGAGTAAGAAATGTTTTCAACAACTTTGCATGTCAGGAGATGTTGGAGTAAGAGTAAAACAATACAATTTCACTGAAAACATTATAAACCTGTGAAATGCTTTTTCACATATGATGTCCAAAAGCAAAGATTTCTTAGAATAACTATTTTGAAAGAGTATGTTCTCAATTAGCTGGTGAAACTTCTAAAGAATATATGTCACGGAGAAGAAAATAAACCTAGAGAATGTTTTGAGATGAAAGATTATAAAAATAATCATAATCTTTATTGTAAATTAAAATAAACATTGGCTTAAACAAAAGTCAGATTTTATTGTTAATTTCAAAAATAATAACTATATTCATCTAAAATTATATAAATAAAATCACTATATTTTGAAGGAATATAAGTAGAATCAAAATGTTCTAAATGACTGAATTTATATCACAAAGATCATATAGTATATATAGTGGATGAATTAAACATTGAAGCAAATATTTTCAGCAAACAATTAGTAAAATGAAATACTATGAAAGGGAGAAAAATGATCATATTAAGAATTTTGAGGGACAAGGTGATAGCACACCTGGTTAAGCACACACATTATCATGTGCAAGCACCCAGGTTGAACCCCCCTGGTCCCTACTACAGACAGGGAAATATTTTTCTGTTTTCTATTACTAAAGCAGGGGTTCAGATGTCTCTCTTCCTTCCTATTTCCCTTCTCTTCTCAACTTATTTTGTCTTATCAAAAAGACACAAAAAATAATGACCCCAGGGGACGGTGGGGAGTGGGAGCTGGAACCCCGGTACAGTACTTGTGCATAGTACTCTGTGTACTTAACGGGGTGCACCACCACCAGGTTCTCCTAAATGTCAATTTTCTATGTCAATTATGTATATATTTTATATAAATATAACAATATTCAGATCAAAGTTAAAGCAATGAAAGCTTATTTCTTACTCATGTTACTGTCTGACAACCGAGGTCTTATTACAAGGCTGTACTCTGTGGGCTATTTTCATCTTGGGAAAAGAGCAATTCTTAGGCAAAGACAAAGCAACAGTAATGTCATGTAACTGCTTTAAAGCTTTAACTTAGATATTATATAAAGTGTGATCCTTAGTTTTTCTTACTCTTCTTCACAAGCAGTAAAGCAGGTCTGCTTGTGTCTTTCTCTCTTCCTCTCTATCTACCCTTCCCCTATCAATTTATCTTTGTCCTATCAAATAAAATGGAAAGAGAGGGAGAGGTAGAGGTAGATGTAGAGGTAGAGGTAGAGGTAGAGAGAGAGAGAGAGAAAGAAAGAAAGGGAGGAAGAAAGAGAAAGAAAGAAGAAAGAAAGAAAGAGGAAGGAAGGAAGGAAGGAAGGAAGGAAGGAAGGAAGGAAGGAAGGAAGGGAGGAAGGAAGGAAGGAAGGAAAATGATCATCGCCAGGTGTGGTGGTGCTGGCACTGAGTCCTGGCGACAAAATAATAATAATGATAATAAAAATAATTAAAACTAGCATTTAGAAGTAGGATTCTGTTGCAAACTAAGTAGCATTTCCACAAATTCTTATGTTGGTCTACTAATTTCCAATGCAATGTTATGTAGAGGGAAAATTACTGCAAAATAATTAGGGTAAAATTGAATCATATGGGTGAGGTTTTTATAAAAGGAATAAGAAAAACTATAGATCACTCTTATCCTTCTGTGATAGAAAAAAGATAATGAACATATTTAATAAGGAAGTGCCCAGCTACAAACTAGGAAGAACTTTCCGAGGAACTAAATTTGTTCAAACCTGATGCTCTGATATCAGTGTGTATTTTCTTGTTTTCACTATCTTTATCTCTTTTCTTCTTTTCATGATATTTACTATTGCCTCCTATCCCCACTAAAGTGAGAAATTTTTAATTATGAGAGTGATCACATAGAAATATATTTAAGAGTCACAGGGAAGTTAAATCCTGGCTGTTTGAAGAGAACTGTATGAATCTGAACTAGATAAAAAGGGTCAACTTGAAATAAATGTGGTGTGAGTACCAAATTTTTAGTGTGATCTCTTTTGAAAAGTTCTATGATCTTACAAGGACATTTGTTGGACTAAATACCTTTGACATATGAGAAAAGTCCAAAATCAAACCATTATTTTCTCTGTTTAGAAAAATGTTTCTAAATTTTTATTTAAAAAAAAGTTATTGGGAGTCGGGCAGTAGTGCAGAAGGTTAAGTGCATGTGGTGCAAAGCACAATGACCAGCATAAGGATCCTTGTTCGAGTCCCCGGCTCCCTACCTGCAGGGGAGTCGTTTCACAGGTGGTGAAGCAGGTCTGCAGGTGTCTATCTTTCTCTGTCTTCCCTCTCTGTCTTCCCCTCCTCTCTCCAATTCTCACTATCCTATCCAACAATGACAACATCAACAATAATAATAACTACAATAATAAAAAGGCAACAAAAAGGAAATAAATAAATATTAAAAAAATAAAAATTTAAAAATGTTCTCTTTTTCTACCCCCAAATGCCACTTTTTTAATGAAAAGTACATTTAAAGGAACTACAGGGCCATTGAAACTGTTCTTTTAGCTAATGACATGCTGATTTGTTAAGTGTACAACCTAGAGTTGAGTACACGACTTTGAAGGAAGTTTTAGTGATATTTCCTCCACATATCTCTCTCTTTCTCTCTCTCTCTCTTTCTCTCTTCTTCTGCCTAAAATAAATAAATAAAAGGACTCCAAGTGACATTTAAGGAGGCAATGAAAGCAGCCAAAATATCATAATTACCAATAGGCACAGTTTTCATATTAAATTTGATGAGCTTGCATTTCATCTGAATTCTTTTCTTATTAATAAGCAGTGAGGAAATAAATTCAAACTATATGATATATACTTAATATTCATGAAATATTTGAAATTTTTTGAATCTGATTGTCTTTCCTATTAAAATATTTAAAAGATTGTTTATTAAAATACTAGCAAATCATAACTGCTGTTTACACTGTGTGTTCAGTGATACCCATTCAAGAATTTGAAGTTTGATGCTATAATTAATCTCCTGTATTTTTCATTCCAAATATTAAACACATCATGAATTTAGTTTAAAACATTAAAACATGTCACAGGATAATTTTGAATAGATTCCTGGAAACAAGTTGAATTTGTCTACTTGTGTGTATAAAATATGTCATGATGAAAATAACCACCTAAGAAATCATGTTTATCTCTAAAGTCTGTAGTTACATCACAGATTTATATGACAATCTAAATCTTTGTAACTCATGTAGGATTACGTTGAAATGCATTTCCCAAGAAATGTTTACTTAACCATATGGTTTTTGTAAATTTGGAAAGAAAAAATATAATATTTAAAAGTTTGGCTTTTAATATTTCCTAATTCTAAATGAAAATTAAAACGGGATTAGAAAGCAAATCAAATTTATCTGCATTGTCTCAGTGAAGGAGTTCTTGTTTGTATAATAATTTGAATCCATTGATCTTTTACAAATTGGATAATGAGTATAAGCTTCTCCATGTACAGAGAGTTATTTCTAATCAAATAATTTTCAAATATTTACAACCAATTTCTTTGATTGAAAACTAAGTTTGGAATTTAGAGTGAAATTGAAAAATCCTAAGGGATAGGTGGTTGCACACCTGGTTAAGTGCTCACATTACAGCATGCAAGGACTCAGGTTGAAGATGCTGATCCCTACCTGCCTGCAGGGGGAAAACTTCACAGATAAAGTATGACTACAGGTCCCTATCTATCTATCTATCTATCTATCTATCTATCTATCTATCTATCTATTATCTATCATCTATCTGTCTATCAGCTATCATCTATATATACCTCCCCCTTCCTCAATTTCTCTCTGTCACTATTCAATAATAAATAAATAAAAGTATTTTTTAAAAGTGAAAAATCCTGAATAAAATGAGAAAAAAATCACATTGTATTCCTTTTAAATTAGCCAAGTATGAATGCAATTTCAGTGATAGAGGATTTAAGCACAATGCCATGTTATAGGACTAATCTTTAGAGACATCTGAAGGATCATCTTTTTCAACAATCTTGCTCTTGAATATAGAATGCCTTCTAAAAATACTAAACAATGTCACAACTGAAATATATTGCATTAGCATAATTATATTGCTAGAAATGTAAATATGATAAACAATGGCAATTTTCTCTGAAAGTTTAAAATATACATAGCACTTGATTTAGCTATTTTATTTCTAAGTATATATCCAAATAATTCTTGAACAGATATTTTGTGCCTATGTTCATTTCATTACTCACAATAAAAGCATCTTAAGTGCCCATTAATGGATTAATAAACAAAATAGTATATATATATATATATATATATATATACTATTTTATGATATATATATATCATACGAATGGTATATGTATCCCCCCAAAAGTAAAATAGAAAGTTTTATTTTCAAAAAAATATACTTTGACATATCTTCCAAATATGAATGAATCTTGAATATAATGAGGAAAATAAATCAAAAGAAAATACTGTGTAATTTGTCAGGCTTCAAGTCCTAACATCAACCTGAAAAGAAAAGAAAGATTTGCTCACACAATCCAATGAGTAAATGTTCTCAGGGGAGCTGCATTCAGGAAAGTTCCCCTTAGACTCAGAAATCCCAAATGCATCCCTGAACCAAAGGCTGCATTTTAAAAATTTTAAAATGTTCAAATTCACTCATTATCAGAAAAATGCAAATAAACACAGTAGAGAGGTACCAATTTTCATCTGTGAGAATATCACACACTAGAAATTAAAAAAATGACAACTACTGCCAAGGATGTAAGAAAAAAGAACATCCGCACTGTTGTTGGGGATGTAAATTACAGGGGAATACTCCTTGTGGAAAATAGTCTGGATGTTTCTCAGAACTCTAGAAATAGACCTGTCCTATTACCAACCATTCCTTTCCATATAATATATATTCATAAAGCAAAATTTATAATATCTCAAACTTGAGAGCAACTCAGATGCTCAATGACACATGAGTAGCTAGTAGAATAGTGGTATAGATACATACTAAAATATTACTCAGCTGTTTAAAGTAATGTAGTCATATCCTATGCTTCAGCTTGAATGAAGCTCGAGGGATCATGGTAAGTGACACAAAACAAAAAATGGACAAATAAAGATGGTCTTAGTCACAGGTGGAACTGATAAAAACAAGGATAGAAAAGTAATAAACACAAAGTATATCTTCAGTTGATTTTGGAATAGTGAACAAAAGCAGGAACTCTGGAGAAGGGAGAGACTTTGGGGTTCTGTTGCATGATAAAGAAAGTTGGATTTGAGAATGTTTTGCAAACACCTATCACGGGGAGATGAAAAATCGTGTGTGTGTATCCATTAACTTCCCAATAAAGTAAAATTAAATATATATATCTCATCAATGCTGAGGGGGGTTGGGCAGTACCTCAACGGGTTAAACACACTTGGCACGAAGCTCAAAGATGGCATGACTAACATGGCATGGATCCTGGTTTGAGTCCTGGCTCCCCACCTGCAGGGAAGTCACTTACAGCAGGTGAAGCAAGTCTGAAGGTGTCTCTTTTTACCCTCTCTCTGTCTTCCCCTCCTCTCTCCATTTCTCTCTGTTCTATCCAACAATGATGACATCAACAACAATTACTACAACAAAAATAAAAAGGGCAAAGAAAGGGAAAATAAATAATAATTTTTTAAAAATAAAGTAATAATAGTAAAATCAATGCTAAATACCTCAAATAATTTGATGGAGCATTAAGTATTTTTGGTGGGTCTTTTGGATGGTTTTAATCTTTGCATTATTTACTGTAAAATTCTTGAAAATATTAAAAAATACCATTAAGTTAATAAATGAAATAAATTAAACTATTTTATGTATTCATTTAATAATAACTATGACAAAATTGATCAAATTAATACTTCTGGAAATTACTACTTGAAATTTCAAGTAGTGAGAAATAAAAAATGAAGAAATTAAAACAACATATGGTGCTACAATGTGGGGCTGAACCTGCACAACTCCCAGATAAGTGAAGACTTTGCCTACCTATGCACTATGGTCTTCTCTTCTACTTATGAAGAGGTTTGCCAAAGTCTCTACTGTTTCATTATGAGACAGTTTCTCTGTCTCTGGAACATTTTACTCTGGGCCACACTTCGGTTCCCTGACCGGGAACTTTGGTTTCTTATGACCAGGATCATAGAGCTTGGGAGATGCACGGAGATTTCTCCTTGGACTTTCTGGATTCCCTCTCCCGTGTTTCCTGAGGAAAAGGACTACATTTTGCTCCGGGCCACAATCTGGTTCTTTATGACCGTGATTGTAGACCTTGGGATATGCATGGGGATTTCCACTGGGACTTTCTGGACTTCTTCTCACATGTTTCCCATGGAGAAGGACTACTCTAATTTGAAGAACATTCTCAAGTACCCTGGCAGTCCCCAAGAATGGAGACATGTGGTTAGTTCCACTCTCCTGACTGGATTCTTTCTTCAATGGGAAGACACTTTTAAAAATGGGTGCCTGAAGCAATCCAGCAGGAACAGTCAGAATCACCCTAAATGGAATTTTGAGGAGCTTTTTGGACTAGGACGCCCTCCAGGGACTCTTAATCCTTTATGGTGAGATCTTGATAATCTGGTTCAAGTTGCGTTTCATAAGAGAATGATTTGAATGACTGAATTTTTGTTTGACATTGACTTAAAAAAAAAATGCTGGATGCAGCCATGATTTCTAGAGACATCCAGAAACAATCCAAAAAATTGTTTTTTCCCTCCTTTGATTTCTCTTTTACGTCTTAACATGAATCTGAAACGTTTAATCCTGAAAACTGTATGAGTTATGGGTGGGGCAGATAGTGCAATGATTATGTTAATTATTCTCATGCCTGAGGCTTTTAACCGTGGTTCTTCTTTTTACCTTTCCACATTTTATTGAGTTTAAGCTGTTTAAACAACCTTAAAATCATACTAGAAAGGACTTCCAATTATAATGGAGTTATCAATTATAGTAAACTTCTAATCTGCTACAAGTTTTGTTTGACAAGTGAATTTCAGCTGTCAAAGTCTTCACATGAAAAATCATCTACTCAAATGGAATTCCTGGAAATCCATTTGGATCCTGTTCTCTGACATCGCCCACAAGATGGAATGACTACAACACACCCCCGGAAACCAATGATGAGACCTGGCACGACCTGAAGAAACAAATTCAAAGACTCCAAAGATCACTCTCTACAGAAAAGCAGAATTCTGGTGGCCGACATTCCCCATCGAGACAGACGTGCAGCATTTCATCCTCCGGCATTTTCTTCTGTGGTCAGCTACTTTGGACTGACACCTCCATCGGACTTACTGGTACATGCTGCTGTGTTTCTCAAAGACTAACTTCAGCCAATTGCCTTGAGACTTTATAGACCATGTCCCCTCGCCTGCAGGCTCTTCCCCAGAGGTAGAAAACTCCCCCTCCTTATTAGGTTATGCCCACAGAGGCATGAAGCGCCCCAAGAGGCAAGAGATGCCCACAGAGGCAGGAAACGCCCTTTGAGGCAAGAGATGCCCCCAGAGGCATGAAGCACTCCCAGAGGCAAGAAATGCCTTTTTGCCTGCTAGGCCTTGCCCTTTGAGGCAATAAACGTTCCCCTTGGCATCACACTGGTTATTGCTGCTTGCTTATTTTGTTTTCCATGTCTTATGCCAGTTCTTTTGAAAACGCCTGTACGATATAGGTTTCTGTTCACCCCACAATAGCCATTAGTTAAAAAGAAAGGGGGAGATGTTGGATAGTATGCCAGCTCCCCCTGGCATCTGCTTAACCATATGCCTATATAGGGATAGATTTAATCCCATTCAAAGCTTTGGTCTATTTACATAAATCACTTTTTCATTTACATAAAGCACTCCCTCCAGGGCATTGGTGGTTCAGTGATAGGATTCTCGCCTGCTCCATCCCCTCCTTGTCACACTCTGATTTTCGCCAGTCACTTTTCTCTCCACCCTCTCTATGTCACATCCTGTTTCCACCCTACTTGGCAAGTATATATAAAGACAGCATTGTGAGTTTTAGAATACCTTGAGTTTAGCTTAGCTCGGCTTAGATTGTGCTGCGTCCTGCATGAATAAAGAGATACTGCCTACAGCTCAACCATGAGTCCCTGGTCGTCTGTTACCCACCCGTGAAGCCAGCCCGGCAAAAACAACATAGCCCGTAGAAAACAACACATATAAAAACAAAACAGCTATTTATTGCCTTGATTTAAGTTGAGTTTTACTAAGTTGAGTTACTTTTATAGGTGATAAAATATAATAGAGGCAGATGAAGGCTTGATGAAGGGTAGATTATGCTGACACCTATCTTGGAAAAATATGAAATTGTACCCTTGTGACAATAATGATATTGTAAGTCAATATTTTCTCAAAATGACACAAAAACATGATTAAATAGTCTAAACAGTTCTGCCTATTTTTATTTTCTGTGAAAGTAAGATGAGATTAATATTTGTTATAGATTATACATTTTACCTGTCATGGAAACAAGAATATAGCTAAGTTTCATAAACTTTAATTTCATGTATATCACTACTCTTGTTTTATCATAAGCCTGTTTTGCAGTATCAATATTTTTCTGTATATTTATATTTACAAGGAAAGAATGTAAAGTAGAACAAAATGACTAGTAAACAGGAACCAAAAAACCAGGAATAAGAGCAAACAAGAAGAGGGATCTAAGGGTGGAAAGAAGTGAGGAAGTCTATTTTAGGTATGTTCCTATGGGCCCATGACTTAGTAATTTTTTATTAATTTATTTATAAAATAATAAATATTGATAAGACCACAGGATAAAAGTGGGTACAATTCCATACAATTTCCACTGCTAGAGTTCAGAATCTTTTCACTTGAACGTTTTCCTATTCTTTATCCCTCTGGGAGCATGGACCCTGGATCATTATAGGGTGCAGAGGGTGCAAGGTCTGATTTCTGTAATTGCTTCTCCACTGAATATGGGCAGGTCAATCCAAATTCCCAGCCTGATCTTATCTTTCCCTAGTGGGGCAGGAATCTGGAGAGGTGGGGGTCCAGAACAGCACATTGGTGACATCTGTCAGGGGAAGTCAAGTTGACTTCAGGGCATCATTTGCAACTTGGTGGCTGAAAAATATTGAAATACAAAGCATAAGAAATTGTTTAATATTCAGGAACCTAAAGGAAAGAATATAATAGATGAGATATGGGTTCTTCACATTGGAAAAAGCTAGTAGGTCTATTTTAGGTATATTCCAGGGGGTCCATGACTTTACTAATTTTTGCCTGTTTATACCAGCTAACATGCAGGTGGACCAGAGGTCTGAAGTGAAGCATGCCAATGTGGTACTCATTGCATTGACTGGGTTGGGATCATCAGATGCAGTATCAGATGGTATAAATTGAGAGAATCATGCAGGAAAGTGAGCCCCACCCCAGAGGCTCCAGGACTGGGGGAAATATGGGCTTTAGAGAGGAAGCAGGAGGTTCCTGCTGTCTTAGGGTTTAAGAAGACAATAGATAGCTACTGCTATAACCAAATTATTTGATAATTGGGTTAACTTTGAAAATCCCATTGTTACGATTTACTGTATCATACATGACCTCACCATAATTTATGTCCAGTTGCTTCTGTTCTCCCTGGTCTAAGCTTTTAAGACAGTCAACATTTCAAAATCTATGGGTGGGGAAAGAGGGTAGATTTTTAGCTTCACTATAAGGGGGAGGGGGGCACAGAACTTTGGTGGCAGGAATGATGTTAATATATACTCCTGTTAACTTATAATCTTATAAATCACTATTTAATATGTGAAGGAAAAATAGATTGAAACTCTCAAACATTTTTTTGTGTAGACCCTAGTTCTGAGTACATATTCCTCCAGTCTAATCACTTAAGGTTTCAAATCAGTAACCTGATTGAATTTTAACAGTGGGTTCCAATTTTTAATACATTTTTAAATAATGACTGTTTAACTGAAATATTAAATATCCTATAGTCTTACACCAAGGGGATCAGAAGTAACTGCTTTTGTCACTATATAAGATACAGCTATATTTAAATAGCATTAAATTTCTAGCCCTTTTTACAGTCATGACATCATCTCCCAAGACAATAACTTGGGTCCATCTGAATATCATATGTCAGGCTCAGGCAAAAACTAGTAAAGCCGTGGGCCCTTTGGAATATACCTAAAATAGACCTACTAGCTATTTCCAAAATGGAGACCCCAAAACTTCATCTGCAACATATATATATATATATATATTTATATATATTATATATATTTATAAAATGTAATGTATTTTATAAATATATTTATAAAAACATATATATATATATATATATATATATATATATATATATGTCAGTGTATTTCTTGGCCAGTTGTATACAGTGTTGGGATGACAAGAATACTGATGCAGTCATAAGAAATTAGGAGATGCATCTTAATTCTGTGTAGTTAGTTGAGTGGATAGAGTGACTGAGGGAAGTGAAGTAGGGGGAATGAGAGGAGGCTGTCTAGGCCTAAACAGTAAATATTGGATTATACAATTTATGGTGCCTTCTTAGCCCTTTATACTTGCTGAGCTTATTAGGTGTAAGTCTAATAGAATAATATTAAGTACATTTACTCTGAGGTATATAGTTATTCCTAACATGGATATCTGTATACATGTACCCAGTCCTCTAGGCCCTAGCCTATATCTAGGGTCTGTAACTTAGAGAATGTGCCATTTCTGTTATGTTGAAGTGTTTGTTCTCAACTGCCACTGAAGACAGTTATTACATCAGTTTTCTTTCTTTGGTCTTGTTTATGACCTTTGAACTTGTTATAATAATTAGTGCTTCTATGTTGTAGCATGTTGAGAAAAATAGATTACATGAAACCTCTCCATTCTAGTGTAAAATATGGATATACAGCATATTCATGATATCATAAAGATGAATAGTTCTTTTGACAAACAACTGAAATGTCTTTTAGTTATTAATCATAAGTAATTTTGATAGTAAGCTATTATAACTATGCTACACATGTAATGTTCAACCCAAATTTTTGAAGAATTTATTAATTACTACTTATATTTTGTCAACTTGGGGTTGACAGGTTAATCTTAATGGAGGTAGCTGTTTATTTCAGTACTGATCAATGGGCACATTTAAATGGGCACATTTAATTCCAGGTACTTTCCATTATTTATTTATTTATTTAAGAAAGGATTAATTAACAAAACCATAAGGTAGGAGGGGTACAACTCCACACAATTCCCACCACCCAATCTCCATAACCCACCCCCTCCCCTGATAGCTTTCCCATTCTCTATCCCTCTGGGAGCATGGACCCAGGGTCATTGAGGGTTGCAGAAGGTAGAAGGTCTGGCTTCTGTAATTGCTTCCCTGCTGAACATGGGCGTTGACTGGTCGGTCCATACTCCCACTCAGCCTCTCTCTTTCCCTAGTAGGGTGTGTCTCTGGGGAAGCTGAGCTCCAGGACACATTGGTGGGGTCTTCAATCCAGGGAAGCCTGGCCAGCATCCTGGTGGCATCTGGAACCTGGTGATTGAAAAGAGAGTTAACATACGAGGCCAAACAAATTGTTGAGCAATCATGGACCCAAAGCTTGGAATAGTGGAGAGGAAGTGTTAGGGAGGTACTCACTGCAAACTCTAGTGTACTTCTGCTTTCAGGTATATATTTTGCAGTAGTTTATGTATACGTGTGAACATAAGCTCTCTCTCACAGAAACTGGTGTATATCTAGGTTATGGGACTTTGTTAGAAAGTGAACCACCTGAGATGAAATTAGAGTGTACTAATTCACTCTAATTAAAAAATTAAAAGGTCTCACCCGAGTAATAAAGCTGAAGGGTTGTCATTCCACAAATGAAGTCTCTGGACACAGTCTGAGGTGAAGCTTGTTGAGGTGGCAATCGTTGCATTGGTTAGGTTGTGATCGGCGGATGCAATTTTATTTAGTATGGATTGGGAGAGGCATACGGGAGAGTGGGCCCTATCCAAGGGTTCCAGGACTGGGGGAAGTAGGGACTCTATAGTGGAGATATGAGGTTCCTGCTGTCTTAGGGTTCAAAAAGACAATCGATAGTTAATGTTATCATCACATTATTTGGTAATTGGATTAACTTTGAAAAGTCCTTTTGTTAGGGTTTGCTGTATAGTACCCAGTATCTTGTATATAGCTGTTCTATTGGATGCTTCTAATCTACTTGGACTAGGCTTTTGAGAGAGTCCACATATCAAATAGACAGTCTATATATTTAAAAGATTCAGTTTGTGTTTTGAAAAACTTTGAAACATACAATTGATTTTCACCCTCTCATATTAATTAACTACTGATTTATATGTCTACATTTTGCTAGGAGTGTACATAAACACCATTCCCACCACCAAAAGACTGTGACCCATCCCTCCCACCCACTCCCACCCCCCACTGGCCCAGGAAGCTGCATGTCTACTCCTCACCACAGGGTTTTTACTTTGGTGCCCTACTTACAATTTGATCAGGTCCTGCTTTTAGTTTCCCTTTCAGATCTTCTTTCCCACTGGATCATCCCATACTCATCTTTATCTTTCTGACTTAGTTCACTTAACATAATTCCTTCTAGCTCTGTCCAAGATGGGTCAGAGAAGGTGGGTTCATTGTTCTTGATAGCTGCATACTTTCCATTTTTTATTTACCAGCTGCTTACCTGAGCACATGGATGTTCTTCTTGTGGTGGTAACAGTAGTGATGGAGAATTGTGTAATTATGAATTACACAATAATAATTCAAGTCTCCACTAGTTTTACAAATGTTAAATCCACTATACTAAGTATTTGTATGATCTGAATTAAAGGCAAGAGGCAGTGATGATAATTCACAATTAAGATAGCAAAAGAAATGTGTAATACCATTACTGGTGGAAGACAACCAAGATGACTATCCAACCATGTTAATGAAAAATATGTATTGAGGTATGAATCATTATTATGAAAATTTTTCTAGACATCTTGAGAGTGATTTTATTGTATTCAAATGAAAAGGCATATTTTCTATGAATTGCTTCAATTCTTCACAAAATAAATATATCCTAACAAATTAACATCTAATTTCATGATTTTAAAAACACTTCTGGATTTTGTTAAGTAGTATACTAGCCTCATATTGGAATATTTATATCAAGAAGTCTTCTTTATGGCAAAGTTTGATTTTGAACTTGCTAATTTGGTAAACTTCTTCTGCAAATATGCAAAGAATTTATCTTTAAATGTTCATTCCAGTGGTTCATGTTAGTTTCAGGAAGGAAATATTCTTTGTGGGAACAATTGTATGGAATAACATATAGTCAAGGGAATCTTCAAGACTTATTGCAGTAGAAGAGTGAAGTTGGACTTATTTTGCTCAAATAAAATAAAAAGTATTTAAATCTTTCACTAATATCATGGATATTTTTTGAGTACTAGAGGAAGTCAGAGAGAAAGCTGGCCAAAAAATTAGACTTTTTTTGTTGAGTGCCAATTATGGAAATTGAATTTTGATATTAAAATTACTTTTCAGATCAATGGATTCAGGACTTTAGAAAAATAATCTAAGTTCTAAAACTAGCAACAGGGAGTAAACACATTTATAACTGAAAAGGTTATGAAAAGGAAGAAAGTATTCTAAAATTTAGTCATGTTGAAAGGCTAGGAGAAAGTTCATCCAGAAGAGTGCAAACTTTCCTCTGTTTGAGAATCTACATTTTACCCCCAAACACTGTAAGGAAGCATCCAGGTAAGCTCTATGATGTCATGCTTGTTTTCTCATGCTCTTTCTCTAACTCCCATCTAAAAATTACAAAGAGAATCAACAAAATAACTCACATGGACAGTGTGTTACTTTTCTATGTGAGTGATCAAGGTCTAAATGGTCTAAACCCCATCCTTTGCAGTATTTAAGAAAGCTTCAGTGCTGTGATCTCTCTGTGTCTCCTTGTTTCTATCCATCATCTATATCTATCAATCATCTATCTATCATATATATATATATATATATATATATATATATATATATATATAATTTATCTGAATATGCCATCTGGTAATGGTCAAATGCTGGCACTTACAAAGAAAAAAGTTTTTCAAGGCTGGTAGAGTCTCATGCGCAAGATCCTGGCAAATGTAACTGAAAGAAACTTTAAAGATATCTTGTTTGTGGTTAACTTTGTAAAAAAAAAAAAAAGAGAGAGAGATAATACTGAAGAAAACAAGAAATAGAGACTTCAGAATTCAGTGATTTGAACTTGTAAAATAGTTCACCTGAAAAGTACCTGGTCTTCTATATACATAATCCAGTTTCAAATCTGCCCCTCAGGGGCCAGTGGTAGTGCACCTGGTTGAGCGCACATGTTACAAATCTGCCCCCCAAGAGTTCTCTCTCTTTTTTTTTAAAGTATTTTATTTATTTATTAGTGAGAAAGACAGGAGAGCAAGAAAGAGCCAGACATCACTCTGGCACATGTGCTGCCGGGGATTGAACTCAGAACATCAGGTTTGAGAGTCCAATGCCTTATCCACTGTGCAACCTCCCGGACTATACCCTCCATGAATTCTATAGTGTATTTTCCTCTATCTGTTTTTTTCTGTCTCTCTGTATCTTTCTTTCTAAAAATTCCATCAAAAATGCCATCCCACTCTATGACCAAAAGCAAAAACAAAACAAAGAACAAGAAAAAAATACCTTAATATATCATTGACTATATACCCATTATTTTGTAGATAATATAAGAATTATGCATTGTAAAGCAGTCACATAAGTATGGACATAAATATATTAAGCAGCCTTCAGGTTCAATGCTGAGTATTTTTGTTTTATTTTTTTGTAAAATTATGTAGAAAATGTCATTGACTAGTAGAGATATTAAGAGAAGTTAAACTGTCACTATTTGCAGATGATAGATAGTATGCATAGACAAACCTAAAAATTCCATCAGAAAGCTCCTGGTAAATATCAGGCCATATAGTAAGGTGTCAGGCTAAAAAAATAACAGATAAAAGCTGATGTCAGAAGAATAAATCCAGAAATCAGCCCCATTCACTATAGCAGCAAACCCATAAAATATCTTGGAATAAACCTAATAAAAGAAGTGAAGGACTTGTATATTGAAAACTATGAGTCACAATTCAAGGAAATAGAAGAAGATACAAAGAAATGAAAAGATAGACCATGTTCAACAACTGGAAGAATTAACATCATCAAAATAAATATTCGGGGTACAGAGCTATATGCAAAATTAATGCACTCACCATCAAGGCCCCATCAACTGTTCTTTAAAGAGTATAGAACAAAAGCTGCAAATAATTATCTGGAACCAGAGAACACAAGAATCACCAAAATAATATTGAGAAAAAAGAACAGAACTGGAGGCATCACGCTCATAGATCTAAGATTATATTACAGGGCAATTATAATCAAAACACCCTTGTACTGGAACAAAAAAATCTGACCAGTCGAACAGAATTGAGAGCCCAGAAACAAAGCCCCGAACTTACATCTAATATTTCATGGTTGTGGGGGTGCCAAACTCTTAACTGGGGTAAGGAGAGCCTCTTCAACAAATGATATTGGGAAAATTAAGTTGAAACATGCAGAGGAATTCATTTTAACCACTACATTTCACCACACAAAAAAGTAAAGTCAAAATCTATCAAGAGCTTGGATTCTATCAAATATGTAGAGGGGACTATTGGTAGAGCTCTTTTCCATCTAAGCTTTATAGGCATCTTCAATGACACAAGTCTGTTTGCAGAGAAGACAGAATAATAATAATAATAATAATAATAATAATAATCCAGTAGAACTGCAACAAATTGAAAAGCTTCAACACAGCAAAAGAAACCACTACCCAAACAGAGAATTCTTAAAGAACAGGAGATCTTTACATACCATATGTCAGACAAAAGGCAAATAACCAAAAATATATAAAGAACTCACCAAACTCATATAAAAGACCCCATACAAAAGTGGGTAAAGGTTATGAACTGAATATTCTCTGAAGAAGAGACCCAAAGGTCAACAGACATGTAAAAAAAAAAAAGAAAAATGTTCCAAGTCATTGATTGTTCAAAATCTGCAAATAAAGACAACAATGATCAGATATCACTTCAGTCTTGTGAAAATGTCATACATCAGAAAGAACAGTAACAACAAATACTGGAGAGGTTATGGGGACAAAGGAACCCTCCTACATTGCTGATGGGGTCTACATTGATCCAACCCCTCTTGAAAACAAACTGGATAACTCTCAAAGGGCTAGAATTGAACCTACCCTAGGACCCTACAATTCCTTTCCTGGAAATTCACACTAAGGAGTCAAGCACACTCATACAAAAGTATCTGTGTATATCTTTATGTATGGCTGCATAATTTGTAATAGCCAAAACCTGGCAGTAACCCATGTGTCCAATAACAGATGAGTAGCTGAGAAAGTTGTGGTATGTATACATAATGGAAGACTACTCAAATATTAAGAATAATGAATTCACCATCTTCACCTCCTCTTGAAGGAGTTATGTTTAGTTATATAAGCCTGAAAAAGGATGACTATGTTTCTCAATTTGCCTGCATCACAAATACTGTAGGAGTTCTGTCTGATTATTAAGAAATAAATACACTTGTTTATAAAAGTACAGTTTCCCATTATGTGTCTGTGCCACAATTTCCTAGCCAAACATCTGTCTTAGGCATCTGGGTTGCTTTCATTTGCACTATTATAAATTTGCTATGAATATATGAGTAAATAGATCTCTTCAAATACGTGTTTTTGTTTCCTTTGGGTTAACTTCTGGTGGCGCCCTGCTCCATATGTTGGAAGTTGGGGGTGAGAGTGTTTTGCAGACAACTATAACAAAGAGATGAGGAACTGTGCTCATGTGTTAACAACTGTATTGTAAACATTCAATCCCCCAATAAAAACTATAAAAAATGAAATAATATATAAGAGTAACAAACATTTTTATCCCAGTAAAAATTATTTGAAAAAAATGTTTTTCCTGTACTACAGGAAATCAAGTTTTAGAAACACCTTATTTTACATGATTAGTGAGAAATAATGTCAGTGACTCCAGTTTTCCTTTTCCAGCTTTACATATTTATTTTAATGTAGGGATTAATGGTTTATATTAAACACAGTTACTGCTTACTGTTTTAAAATTTCTCAGTTTTCTGCAAAACACTATAACCCCAAGGCCAGATTCTCATCTACTATCATGTATCAAGAACACTAAGCCACCTTCCCAGCCACCAAGAAGATAGTCTTATTAAAAGAACAGAACAGTGGTAACTGACCCAGATGGAAAACAGTTTAGAGAATATTTTGGTATTTGAGAGACTATTACAACTTGCAATTAATATGTAATCACCTATTAGTTGAGAGTTTAAATAAGACTCTCCCATTTGTACATTTTGAAAAGTATTTTTGTTGATTAAAAAAAGAAAAAAAAACAATATTGATAGATATATAGTTGGTGATTTTCAGTGTATATTGGAGTAAAAGTGTTTGCTTAACAGACTATATGATCTTTTACAAAACTGTATGTCTCACTGTAATTCTAAAATAGTTTAAAGTAGAGCTAAAGTACTGTATGTGTACACTTGCAATTTTAACTTTAATATGCTATTAATTTAATTTAAATTGCTATTAATTTAGATGTTAATTAAGAACACAGCTACTTATGCAATTCAATATTAATTGTTCCACTACAAAATCACAAAATCAATCCAATAAGATAGGACATATTTGCGTTATTTGTAGTACTTAACCAGGGGTTTGGTAAATAGAAGTAATATACACAAACATACAATATTAATCATTAATAGAAATTATATCATAATCCAATCTTATGTCTCCCAGTGTTTTGTTCACTAATAAACTTCTGCCTAATAAAACTTTCGTCTTTTATTTATCAGTAATTTATCAGGTATTCAAAATGTACAGTCCATTTGTTGTGGTGATATAAAAAATCATGATTCTTACCTCTAAATAAAATGATTTACTGATATAAATTGATAGTAGTAGTAAAATAAATCTTATCCCTGGAATTATTAGTGTGAAATAATGAAATGCACAAGTAAAAGTGATGGTTTACACAGGAAATAATACACTCTGCAAGGATAGAATCACATTCTTTAAGGAGAATACAATTGAATGAGGTGTTGAAGGATGAAGAAATAATCCCTTTGGGATGTTAAGCAGAAAGAAATTTTCATTAATACAAGTATCATGGGTTTATGAAGCATCCTGGGGTCAACAGAACTGTTAGTAATTCTCTCACTTGCTGGACAAATAGGAAGACTGTTAATGAATGGCTTTCTTTTTTAAAGAAATTACTTAGAAAGCAATATGCTCAGAGCATTTTAGAATTGGAAAAGATCATTGAGATTACAGAGTCCAATTTCTTTATTTTACCCATGAGAAAATCTAAGCTCCTAATGGGAATGGAAAAGAAAGAAAGAAAGAAAGAAAGAAAGAAAGAAAGAAAGAAAGAAAGAAAGAAAGAAAGAAAGAAAGGAAGGAAGGAAAACACACCTAGGCTGTATAAGATTAAGTTTGTTATAAATGGGGAAACTGGGGGAGTCGGGCTGTAGCACAGCGGGTTAAGCGCAGGTGGCGCAAAGCACAAGGACCGGCATAAGGATCCCGGTTCGAACCCCGGCTCCCCACCTGCAGGGGAGTCGCTTCACAGGTGGTGAAGCAGGTCTGCAGGTGTCTATCTTTCTCTCCTCCTCTCTGTCTTCCCCTCCTCTCTCCATTTCTCTCTGTCCTATCCAACAACAACAATAATAACTACAACAATAAAACAACAAGGGCAACAAAAAGGAATAAATAAATAAAATAAATATTAAAAAAAAAAAAGACAAAAACATAAATGGGGAAACTGACCCATTGAATAAGATTTAATTTGTTCTAATCAGATAATTCAATTGTTTTGAATTATGTATGTGTATATTTTATGTATACATATATATACATATATATTATGTATGTATATATTTTATGTATACATATATATATTTCTTTTTATTTAATTTTTTATTTATAAAAAGGAATAATTGACTAAACCATAGGATACAACAAACCATAGGTACAACTTCACACAGTTCCCACCACCAGGACTCTGTAACCCATCCCCTTTCCTGATAGCTTTCCTATTCTTTAAAATTCTGAGAATATGGACCCAAGGTCATTGTGGGATGCAGAAGGTAGAAGGTCTAACTTCTGTAATTGCTTCCCCGCTGAACATGATGAGTGTTGATAGGTTGATCCATACTCCCAGATTGTCTCTCTCTTTTCCTACTGGGGAAGGGCTCTAGGGAAGCAGAGCTCCAGGATACATTGGTGGGGTTGTCTGTCAGGGAAATTTGGTTGGCATCATACTGGCATCTAGTTGAAAATAGAGTTAACATACAAAGCTAATCAAATTATTGACCACTCATGGACCTAAAGGTTGGAATAGTGCAGATGAAGAGTTCGGAGCCCTCCACTTTAAAGATAGCTAGAAGGCATATTTTAGCTATATTCCAAAGAGCCTGTGGCTATACTAATGTCTTTTTTTTTTTTTTTTTTTTTTGCCTGAGCATGAAATCTAATATGCAGGTGGATCCTGGATCCTAATTATTTTCTGGGGAGGCGATGTCATGGCTGGCAGAAGGACCAGAAAGCTGGATCAGGGAAGAGAGTAGATCCCAAATATGGGAAGGATGTATGAATGTTGTGGCCCATAAACCCCACTGATTTGATGTGATCTGGGATCCGTAATTAGCTTAGGAGCCTATGTGACCTCGGCATCCCTCTAGATATGAGCTCACATTGTGTGGTCATGAGTCGGAACATTCCATGCTGACCCAGTATTGACCCATCTTCCTCAGGTGTAGCATAGATTATATTGTTTCATCCCTATGAGGATGGAACATTCTCTACCATTGTTGATCCAAGTTGAGGGCAAGGTCCTAAGAGGGCCCACAAAGGGGTTTATTATGTTGTTCCTAATAGAAATTGTCGGGCTGCATTGCAGGAGGGAGATAAGGTATCAGAGCGAAGAGGGAACACAAATCTTTATTCACTTGGGCACCTCATATTTGGGTGAGATAGCAAAGGTTCAGGCCACGTGGAACTAGCAAAATGTCCACCTCCTGCTACATGCAGCAACCCTTCTCTGAGTCTGGTCACCGAGGTGAAAAGGGGGAAAGAGAGAGAGAGGGGCAGAAGCAGAAGGGATTTTATGGGAGAAATTCCAGAAGTGACAAGTTGGGACAGGATTGGCTAGGAAACAAAGCACTCTAGGAATAGGGTTTCTCACAGGAATTGACAATACCCTGAGGGGACAACATGGTGGAACAAGGCACTCCTGGAATAGAATTTCAACTCTTGCAGGAAATGACAATACCTTGAGGGGACAACATGGTGGATATGGCTGCATATGTACAATTTCCCAACATCTCCCCCTTTCCTTTTATCTAATGGCTAGAGTATAGGAATTTTAGAGTTGAGTAGGCTTAATTTTTTTTTAAGGAATGTCATGCTCTGTATGTTTCTGTGGGGGAGGGAAGACTTACATGGCCACCAACCTTGTGAGATTTATGTGTCCCCCCTGTGCTCAACCCCTCTGTAGAGAGAGAAACTTACCTGGAGGGACTCATCTCCTAGGTCAAGCTCTGCCAGGCCACACCATCGCCTCACAATTTTTCTACATCTTTCCCTTTCTATCTAGTCATCGCATTAAGATGGGTCAATGTCTGTAAAAGACTCCATCTGTGACAGAGGAATAGTAGTGTAGGGGTGAGCAGAAACCTTTTGGGCATAAATCTGAATGATATCATGCAGGCATTTTGAAAAGAACTGGAATAAGACAGGAAGGGATAAGTAGGGGAGCAGCAAAAGTTAATGTGATGCCAAGTGAAGGCTGTTGGGCAAGGGACATTTCCTGTCTCTGGGAGAATCTCCTGTCTCTGGGGCCAGGGTCTAATACTGAGGGGAGGGGCATTTCCTGCCTCAAAGGACAGGACCTGCTGGTGGGAGGGTGTGGCCTGCCAAGTGGAGGGGCTATTGGGCATTGTATAGTCCCCAAGGCAATAGGCTGCAAAGTCCATGAACTACTGTGAGTCAGTCTTTGAAAAACCAGCAGTGTGAAGGGAAGGAAGCTGTTGTAAAATTGTGTAAAGTGTCCAAAGGGTGTACCAGCAAGTTTGATAGAAGTCTCAATCCAAAGTAAGCCACTAGGGGAAGAAATGCCAGGGGATGAAATGCTGCATGTCTATCTCCATGGGGAAGGTCAGCCACTGGAATTCCATTTTTCTATAAAGAGTTAGCTGGAACTGCCAACATGTGACAGGCAAAGCAGAATTAGGAAGGACAGCGAGGCAGTAAGAAAGTTCTTCCCTTGGAGTCTATGAATCAGGTCCTTCAGATTGTGTGAGGTAATATCTTGGGTTTCAGGGGGTGTACCACTGTAGTTGTGCCATCTAGTGGGCAATGTCAGAGTGTACAGGGGTCCAGATGGTTTTTCCAGGGATTCCTATGAAAGAAACAAAAACAAATCTGCTTCCCCTGGTTAGTAGGGTGTCTGGTTCAAATTTTTGTAGATATTAAGAGAGGTTTGATGCAGTTGGTTTCTTAGCCAACTGAATATTGGGGGGGGGAATGTATCTCCCCTTAGTTATTTTCTTAATTGGGCCTAGGCATTTGGCAGGCCTTTCAACAACCATTTTTCTTTGGGGGTTGTAAGGTATGCCTCTGGCATGGGTGATGTTATAAATGAAAAAAAGTCTTTAAATTGTTAGCAGGCAAAGGCAGGCCTATAGTGGCAAAACGAGATACACCAGTTACGTGTAAAAAATATGTGAATGTTGTTAATTTATATAAGTTGGATATGGAGGAACTTCTTATAGTTAAATATCTTACTATATGAGCATATGCTTCTTCATGTGAAGGATTTGACATAGTTGTAGTCAATTACTTGTGAAAAAAACTTTTAACAAGTTAGTTTACTATAATTGATAACTCAATGATTATAATTGGTTTAAGTAGCTTTATAATTTTGTTTAAAGGTCATCTAATGTGACCTCCTGTAGCAGTATCTACAGCAGGATCTTCAGACCAATTTTAGTTAATATATATATTGATTTTTAACTATTTTTACTTTGGACTATAAACAGACTCAGGTTACTTAGAGAGATAACGCACGTTAGTGGCAATGGTTTTAACATTTACAGTGTCAGATTGATGCCAGATATGTTGTGAATTAATATCCACATGATTAGATTACAAGGCACTTTTGGGGGCCCTCCAAAAATGTCCTGTATAGATAACTTGTATTTTAATTTTGGAGATGTATTGTGACCTTAAATATTCAGACTTTTACCTTAAATAGTTAGTTACTTTTAGCAAATTAATTTTATCTTGCCTGGTAATAATGTAGCTTCAAGGTTACACTTTTAACCATTAATGTTTATCAAACTTGAAAAATACACATAAACATTTAGTTGTAACACACAGGAGGAGAAAACTTTTGTTATGAAAACATAGTTTTAAGTAGGAATTTAGATCTGTCTTTACTCACACAGTTTAAGACTAAGCGCTTTACATTTATACCAAGACTTATATATAAAAAAATCAAAAGAGAAAAAAACAATTTTTTGGACTGTTTCTGGACATCTCCAGAAACCATGGCAGCATCCAGCACTTTTAAATAAAGTCAATTAAGTTTCAGAGTACTCTGAACAAAATGGGTCATACAAAAATTTTTGGTCATCCAACACACTCATTCACAAAACACAACTGGCCAGTCATAGCATAAGATATTCAGAGAAGGGGTAGGAAAGAGGGCTCTGTGAACCAGATTTTTCAGATTCCGCCATGTCATATTATGGGTCCTGGGGTGCTTCCTGCATCCAATCCTCTTGTAGTGTTTCTTGTTACTCATGGATGGCAGCACCATCATGAGGGTATTGCCAAACATGGCGGGCAGGAAGCCAGACATGTTTGGAGTAATTCTGCAGAAAAACGCATACAAAACCCCTCCCCATGGGCAATAGGGGGTCAGGCCATTTCCAAATTTTATCAAGTGGGTCTTTCCATTTGACCTTAATGGCTGGGAGGGTGGATGGTGTTTGCCAATGAAGAATAATAAGAGGTAGGTCAGAGTTTTTTTTTTTTTTTTAATATTAAAGAGATTTAATGTAGTTAAGGCTTTTTCTAGCTGGATATTGGGTGGGGTATATTCCCCCTTTATCAGTATTTAACTAGGCCGTAAGGGTTTGATGGGCCCTCTTGACAATACCTTGTCCCTGTGGATTATAGGGAATGCCTGTAGTATGAGTAATGTTCCAGAGGGAACAAAAATCTTTAAATTGTTTGCTGGTAAATGTAGACCCATTGTCAATTTGAAGTTGAAGAGATAAGCCCATTACAACAAAACACGAGAGCATATGGATTATAAGCTTTTTTGAGCTTTCTCCAGTCTGAGCTTTCACCCATATAAATTCAGAAAAGGTATCAATTGAGACAAACACATATTTTTGTTTGCCAAATTTGGGTATGTGGGTGACATCAATTTTCCAAAGAGAATTGGATTTTAAGCCTCGGGGGTTAACCCCAAGAGTTTGAATGAAGATGTTTCGATTAGACCTACACAGGAGGAACATGTAGCAAGAATATGTTTCAACTGTTCCAGAGGAACATCAGGAATTTGAGCTCAAAAGCCTTTAAGATTAACATGGGTTAGGGAATGAAAGTCAGCAGGATTAGAGACAGAGGCTAGGAGAATTCCTGTGAAGGCGAGGTGGTCAGCTGCATCATTCCCTTTGGACAGGGGACCAGGAAGAGAGCTGTGGGAATCAAGGTGTTGAACATACAGTGGTTGGGCTCAAGAATAGAGCATAGAGGCAATTTGAATTAAGAGAGGAGAAAGTGGGTTGTCATTAATTCTCACATAAGAACAAGCAAGCCATGGAAGTAAGTTAACAGTATACACACTGAAAGAAAAAGGGTTGACGGATTCTTGTACGGCTTTTAATGCATGGAAAATAGCATAGAGTTCTTTGTACTGAGGGGAATTATCAGGAAGCTCAGCAAAGAGAGGTTTAGGGTATTGCTTGTCTGGATAATATAGAAGGGCAGCAGCTCCCTTTTTTCTACCATCAGTGAAGACTGTAGGAGCAGAGGGAATGGAATCTCGAGAGAAAAGTTTAGGTACTAGTAGAGGCAAAAGAGGTAAAGAAGCTATCAAATTATTAGAAGGAAAATAGTTATCTCTTTGTCCTGGAAACCCCACTAAACTTATGGCAAAATGAGAATGGTGGCATATGAGCCACTCTGTATCTGTGAGAGAAAAGGGAAGAATAACTGAATCTGGTTCCCTTCCTAAGACCTGTATGGATCTATTTCTTCCTTGGTGAACTATGAATGCTAACACGTCTATCTCAGTAAGAAGTTTTGGAGCTCCTACTACTGGCATATGAAGACACTCGAGAACCCCATGGTTCTGTCACAGTGACCCCACTACTGTGGTGGTGGAGTTAAAAATTAGAAGGTTTACCAGAGAGGGGGGGGGGACCAAATGAGGTGCATGTCTTGGAGGGCCTGGTTAACCTTTTCCAGTGCCAAGGAGGTTTCAGGAGTTAACATACATTTTGAGGAGGGCTGTTTGTTTCCTTTTAACAGGTCAAATAGTGGTTGGATGCAGCTAGTAGGCAGATAAAGATACTGCCTAAGCCAATTTAAATTTCCAAGAAAAAATTTGTAAAGAAGCAAAACTGAGATTAGAAGGAAAAGTAACACAAAATTTTAAGGGACAAATCTGTGTTAGAGAGATCTCTGAACCTAAGAAAGATATTGGAGGAATTAGCTGTAGCTTCTCAGGAGCTACATTAAGGCCGCTTTTCTATAAAGCAGGAATAAGAAAATCACATAGGGCACAGAGATCTGTATCTAATTCTCCCTGTAATAAGACACCACCTATATAATTAAGAACCTTAAGGTCCTTATGAATATATGAAAAAAGGGAAGATTTAACAGCCTCTTGACAAATTGTAGTACTATTGGACATACCCTGAGGCAGTACCACCAATTCAAATCTATTGGCATGGCTGGTGTTATTAATGGAAGGAACAGAGAAGGCAAAACACTTATAATATTGTGGGTGCAAGGAAATAGAGAAAAAAAATCCTGTATATTAATAGCTATGATTGGAATTCCAGTGGGAATTGCAGAAGTGAGAGGCAAACCCCTTTGGAGGGAGCCCTACACATACATGATTTTATTAACTGCATGGAGATCTTGGAGGAGGTGCCATTTTCCTGAGCACTTCTTAATAACAAAGACAGGGGTATTCCATGGACTCTGGGAATAGCGAATGTGTCCCAAGGACAATTGCTCCTGGATCAGCTCTTTTAATATTTCTAGCTTCTGCCTAGGCAAAGGCCACTGTTCCACCCAGAGAGGCTCATTAGAAAGCCAATCTAAGTGGGGAGTTTGGTTACGAACAGTGGCAGTTAATATTGGGGGTGCTGGTCGAGATCTAGAAGTCTTGCAAGAGTGGGTGTGGTGCCCTGAAGAGGCGTCTGAGGATATTACTACATGAAGAGATTCCAGCGGATCTCTGTCCAGTAAGTTGGTGCTAATATCAGCTACCAAAGGACAAAAGTGTCTGGTAGTCCCTTCTGGGTCTTCCCACATAAGCGAATCTCATGTGAGAAAGTCTTGGGTCAACCCTCCAACACCATGTAAATGGGGTCCTGGGAGGAGTTCCCAACTCTGGGGAACCTCTGCTTGTCTTAAAGTTGTCTTCTCTGCCCCAGTGTCAATCAAACACTTAACAGGAGTATCACCAATCCTTACTGTCATAGTAGGGTGACCTCGTTCTAAAATAGGAGTGGTCCATAAAATCTCAGGCTCTAAATATGCACCATTTTGTTCCAGCCATCAATTTTTATGCACCTCCTCGTGCTCCTCCTCCAAATCTCCCTCTGCTATTGTTACATGTTGTGGTGGGCGGAGCAACGGGTTGGGTCCCGGAATGGGCTTTTGTTTATGGAAGAAAGGTGCAGCACCAAGCAGGTGGGCTCGGCTCCCTCTTGGGGGTGGGGCTGAGGGTTTCCCCAGGACTAATTTAAGTCCCTCTTTAATTCTACATTAAACAGGGGCACTCCACTTCTATGAAAATTGGACCAACAATCTCTCCTCCAATGAAAACCTTTCTGGCATCTAGGAAAAGGCATTTGTGGCCTCTGGCTCCCTGGCAGGAAGTGGGGTCACAATTTATTTTCTGAGCATTGGTTACCCCAGTGCCCTTGGCGACCTCACTGAAAGCAAGCCCCCTTTTGCTTACATGGGGTAGCTGCATAGGCCTGTGTCATAATGGGTGCCTCATAAGAGTCTAAGTTCCTGTGTCCCTAAAATCCAGGTGACTGAGTGTTTGTTTTTAAGACTGAGGTATGCCTGATGGAAATCTAGAATCATGCCATCCCAGACAATAGAACACAGGAGGAGAAAATAGGGGTCAGGATTATAAATCTTTCTCTCTAAGCTTAACTGGACCTTGTTAATGAATTTAGCTAGGGATTCATCAGGTTCTTGGCGAAGAGAGAGAATGGGGGCTGAGGCCGCTCCCATGGGTGGTGTTAACCTCTCCCATGCTTGTAATGTGCAGAGGTGTACCTGTTCAAGATAACCAGGTGAAAATTTGGCCTCTGCCTGCTGAATTCTGGTTTCAAAATTACCCATTCCAAATAGTGCATTGAAATAGTGCATCGAAATTCCACTCCAGCTGATTCTGACTATTTCTCTGGGATTGCTGTAAGCATTCATCACAAAAAAATGCTTCCCACTGAAGAAAGAGTGGGCCTGGGAGCGTAGCATGAGCTATGTCCCTCCAATCTTGGGGGGTATTAAGGTTCTGGAGAAAGCCTTGTAAAATGGACCTGGTCCATGGAGCATGAAGTCCATCCTCCTTAATTGCCTGACAAAGCTTTTAAGATCTTTGAGGAGTACAGATGTCACACCTGAGTGTTTTGTCTATTGGGGGCCACATTTACCAGGAAGTTGTGGACTTGCTTTGATAGTGGGGTAGCAGCAGTTGGAGGAGCCACACAAGTGGAAGCAGCTGTGGAGGCCTCACGAGATGCCGGAAACATGTCTGCCAAAATGGGAGCCTCAGAGCAAAATGCAAAGGGGTTAGGGTAGGTAAGCACAATGACCATCTCCCTTAACTCTTGTATCTCAGCCTCAAGGTCCCTTGACCTTTTGGGAGGGAGCCCTACATATACCTTGAAAGCTGTGACAATGGTCATGAGTATCCAAGGTGCGGCCCCAAGTAAAATGTCTCCAAGATAGAAAACCTGTCTCATGAGAAAAGAGTAGAGGTTTTGGGAAGCCTTTTCATAAAAATGAAGGTCTCCCATGGCAGGAGGGTCTCAGAGAAATAAGAAGAGGGAGAAATGGAACATGAGGCTACAGAGAGCCAAGTGGCTCTTACTTACCTGCGTCATATACTTACCTGCTTCTGGGTGGGTTAAGTCCCTGTTGAGGCTCCAGATGTTGGGCTGCATAGTGGGGGAGAGCAAAGGGATTGGAGCTAAGAGGGAACATGAATCTTTTTTTACGTGGGTACCTCAGACTTGGGTGAGAGAGCAACGGTTCGGGCCACGTAGAGGTAGCAAAATGGCTGCCTCCTGCTATTTACAGCAACCCTTCTCTGCATCCAGTCGCCAAGGTGAAAATGGGGAAAGAGAGGGGGGGGCAGAAGCAGAAGGGCTTTTATGGGAGAAATTCCAGAAGTGACAAGTAGGGACAGGATTGGCTAGGAAACAAGGCACTCTGGGAATAGGGTTTCTCACAGGAATTGACAACACCCTGAGGGGACACCATGGTAGATGTGACTGTATCTGCACAATTTCCCAACAAGAAATGACCTGTAACAAGGGAGAGAGGGATTTTCCAAGTTCTAGGCCCAACAAGTCTATTTGGGACTCCCTGATTAGGGACCCAGCTGGTGGAATGGCCTGATAGTGACTAGAGTCATTGTCAAAGTATGCCAGTCTCTTCCCCTTATTGAGCTTTTGTAGTCCTTGCTTTGATAAGGTTAACTTTGGAGTGAGTGACAGAACGTTAATAGGAAGTAGGTGAGGAGGGTGTCTAGGTCTAAGTGGATGCTATTTCATTATGAACTTGATACTGACTCACTACAGACTATTATGTATTTTTGCTTTCAGGTATATATTTTGCCCTAATTTATGCATACATGTGAACATATGCTGTATCTAATGGGACCTGGACTATATCTACCTTTTGGGACTTTGATATGAAGTGAACCTCCTGGAATGGAATTAGAGAATACTATGAAAAGAAAGGTCTCACCAGAGTGATGAGGGTGAAGGGTTGGCATTCCATGCCTGATGTCTTTTTACACAGTCTGAGGTGAAGCATGCTGAGATGGTATCCGTTGCATTGATTAGGTGGGAATCAGAGGATACAAGATCATTTGGTATGACTTGAGAGAAGCATGCAGGGAGCTGAACTCCACCCCAGAGGTTCCAGGATTGGGATAAACATGAGCTCTATAGAAGAAGCAGGGGATTCCTGTTGTCATAGGGTTTAGGAAGACAATAGATAGTTATTTCAGTTATAACATTGTTTAGCAATTGGGTTAACTTTGATAAATCCCTTTGTTAGGATTTGCTATATCATACACACAATCACACTATTTTATGTCCTTTGACAGTATTTGCATATAGCTATGCCACTGGTTGCTTTTGTTCTTCCTGGACTAAGTTTTGAAGAGAGTAAACATATCAAAGACTCAGCCTATGCATTAAAAAGAGTCAGTCTGTGCTTTAAAAAGTTTGAGACATTCAATGTTTCCTCTCTCATATTAAATAGTGATTTATATGACTACAAATTAATAGGAGTGCACATAAACACCATTCTCACCACCAAAAGACTGTGTTCCACCCCATCCTCCCTCCACCCAAACCCATGAAGCTGAGCATCCATCCTCACCCTCCACCCAGAGTTTTTACTTTGGTGCCCTACTACAAATTTAGTCAGTTCTTGCTTTGAGTTTCCATTTCTGTTATTCTTTCTCAAATTCTGTTTATGAGTGGGGTCATCCCATACTAGTCTTTAGCTTTCTGACTTAGCTCACTTAACATAATTCCTTCTAGCTCCATCCAAGATGAATCAGATAAGGTGGGTTCATTGTTCTTAATAGCTGCATAGTACTGCATTGTGTATATATACCAGAGCTTTCTCAGCCACTCATATGTTGTTGGGCATCTGGGTTGCTTCCAGGTTTTAGCTATTATGAATTGTGCTGCTAAGAACCTAGGTGTATGAATATCTTTTTTGTTGGGTGTTATGGAGTCCTTGGGATAAATTCCCAGGAGAGGAATTACTGCGTCTTATGGAAGGAATATGTCTAGCATTGGGAGAGTTCTCCAGACTTCTCTCTACAGAGGCTGGACCAATTTACATTCCCACCAGCAGGACAGAAGAGTTCCACTGTCAGCACAGCCTCTCCAACATTTGTTGAAGCTGTCCTTTTTGATGTATGCCATTCTTACAGGAGTGAGGTAATATCTCAATGTTGCCTTTATTTGCATTTCTCTGACAATCAGCGACCTGGAGCAATTTTTCATGTGTTTGTTAGCCTTTTGGATCTCCTCTGAAGTAAATGTTTTGTTCATATCCTCTACCCGTTTTTGGATGGGGTCATTTGTTTTTTTCTTGCTAAGTTTGCTGAACTATTTGTATATTTTGGTTATTAGTGTCTTGTCTGATGTATGACATGTGAAGATCTTCTCCCATTCTGTCAGGGATCTCTTGGTGTGTGTGTGATAATTTCTTTGGCTGTGCAGAATCTTCTCAATTTTATGTAGTTTCATTGGTTTGTTTCTACTTTAGTTTTCCTTGCAGCTGGGTTTGTTTTATCAAAGATGTCCTTGAAGTTTAGGTGGGAAAGTGTTCCACCAATGTTTTCCTCTAAGTATTTGATAGTTTCTGGTCTAACATCCAGGTCCTTGATCCATTTGGAGTTGATTTTTGTTTCTGGTGAGATAAGGTGGTTCAGTTTCATTCTTCTGCATGTTTCAACCCAGAATTCCCAGCACCCTTTAGTGAAGAGAGCCTCCTTCCATTCAATATGTTGGGCCACTTATGAAAATTAAATGTCCACAGATGTGGCGGTTTAGTTCTGGGCTTTCAATTCTGGTCTGTGTGGCTATTTTTGATCCAGTACCAGGCTGCTTTGATGAAGATGGCCTTATAATTTAGTTTGAAATCTGAGAGTTTGCTATCTCCATTTCTGCTTGTTTTCCTCAAGATGGTTTTGGCAATTCTGGGTGTCTTCTGGTACCAGATAAATTACTGTAGTTTTTTTTTTTTTTCTATTCTTTTAAAGAAGCTTGGTGAAACTTTGATGGATATCACGTTAAATTTGTATATGGCTCTGGGGAGAATATTCATTTTGGTGAGCATGCTCAATCCATGAGCATGGGATGTCTTTCCATTTCTTGGTATCAGTTTCTATTTCCTTGAAGAGTGACTCATAGTTTTTAGTATAAAAGTCTTTTACTTCTTTGGTCAGGTTTATTCCTAGGTATTTTATTGATTTTGCTGCAACAGTTAATGGGAGTTATTTCTGGATATCTTCTTTTTCAGATTTGCTGTTTGCATAAAGAAATGATATTGGTTTTTGTAGATTGATTTTGTAGCCTGACACCTTGCTATATTGCCTTAATAACTTCCAGTAGTTTTCTGCTGGATTCTTTAGGTTTTTCTATGTATACTAGCTATCATATCATCTGCAAATTTTGAGAGCTTGACTTCTTCCCTTCCAATCTGTATTCCTTTAATTTATTTCTTTTGCCTGATTGTTATGGCAAGAACTTCCAGTACTATGTTCAAGAGTAATGGTGATAGTGGACAGGCCTGTCTAATCCCTGATCTGAAGGGGAATGCTTTCAGCTTCTGTCCATTGAGTATGATGTTGGCTGTAGGTTTGCTATATATGGACTCCATTATCTTGAGGAGTTTCCCATGTATTCACATTTCTGTAGTGTTTTGAGCATGAATTAGTGTTGGATTTTGTTGAAGACTTTCTGCATCTATTGAGATAATCGTGTGGTTTTTGGTTTTGCTTTTATTGATGTGGTGAATGAAATTTATTGACTTATGTATTTTGAAAAACCTTGCATTCCTGGAATAAATACCACTTGGTTGTGATGAACAATCTTTTTTGATATACTGCTGTATCCAGTTGGCCAGGTTCTTGTTTAACATTTTGACATCTATGTTCATCAGTGATATTGGTCTGTAGTTTCCCTTTTTTGTTGTGCTTCTATCTGCTTTTGGTATCGTGGTGATGTTGGTTTCATAGAAGGTGGAAGGGAGTGTTCCTGTTTCTTTGATCTTGTGGAAAAGCTTTAGAAGTATAGGTGTAACTGTTTCCCATTGGTTTTGTAGAATTTGTTTGTGAAACCATCTGGTCCAGGACTTTTGTTGTTGTGGAGATTCTTAATAACTGTTCTGTTCTAATTTCTTTGTCTGTGATTGGTGCATTTAAGTTTTGTAGTTCTTCTTGTTTCAGTTTTGGAAAGGCATATATTTTAGATTCTTCCATTTTTACATATTCTTTTTTTTTGGTTTGCCACCAAAATTTATTTAATCTGAACTCTTTCCCTTTTTAAAAAAAATTTTTATTTAAGAAAGGATTAATGAACAAAACCATAAGGTAGGAGGGGTACAACTCCACACAATTCCCACCACCCAATCTCCATAAACCACCCCCTCCCCCATTTTTACATATTCTTTATCTTGGTAGTATATAGTTCTTCATAGAAGTTTCGCATGATTTTCTGGATTTTTGTGGTGTCACTAATGTTCACTCCTCTATAGTTTACAATTCTATTTATTTGAGTCATCTCCCTTTTTATTTTTAGTGAGTCTTCCTAGGGGTTTGTTAATTTTGTTTAATTGTTCAAAGAACTAACAGTTGGCTTCATTGATCTTTTATATGGTTCTCTTATTTTTGTGTTGTTTATTTCTGCTCTAATTTTAGTGATTTCTTTCCTTCTGGTTTCTTTAGGGTTCCTTTGTTCCTCTTCCTCTAAGTCCTTAAGACATGCAGTAAGGTCATTTATTTGAACGTTTTGTTGTTTTCTAATATGTGATTTTATGTCTATGAGTTTCCCTCTCAGTACTGCTTTAGTTGTGTCCAAAATATTTTGAAAACTTGTGTCTTCATTTTCATTTGTTTCCAGGAAAATATGGATTTCTTGCTTGAGTGTCTCTATGGCCCAGTGGTTCTTAAGCAACATGTTAAGTTTCCAAATTCTGTGACTTTTAGTAATTTTCTCTTTGTTGTTAAATGTTAGATATTCTTTGTTTAATGTTAAATGTTAAATCTTCTTTCTTCCTCTGGCAGGCCAATTATACAGATGTTACATTTTTTAGATCATCCTATTATATGTTTCTGTTGTTGTTTTCAGTGTTTCTCAATCTCTTTTTGAGCTCTTTCACCTCTTTGTTTTTTTCTAGCTTATCTTCTGTTTTCTGCTTCTGTTAGCCTACTTTTCCTTCCCTCAGCTTCTTTCTTCAGTTCAGTTATAGTATTAGCTTGTTCTGCTAATTGACCTTTTAGTTCAGCTATTTTAGCTTTCAGTTTTTAATTACCTTGAGGTAGCTTGTGTTTTCCTTGAGGGTTTCATCTGTTGTTTCCCTAATTCTGATAGCCCTTTCCTCAATAGTTGTCTTCATTTCTGTGATTATTATGTTTATTATTTTTGCATACTTTTATAGTCTATGGTTACTTCTAACTGATTTGGAATTTCTTCTGGGCTCATGTCCTGAATCATTGTGGTAGCAGTTTTATTTGCTCTTGATTTAACCATTTTCTTTTTATTAATGTGTTTTTTATTTTTATGTTCTGTCATTCTTCAATTGTTTTTTTTTTTAGTGCAAACCACGCTATATTAAATACCTTTATGATGAATGTAGTCACCCAACCTCAGAAATTACAACAGTAGTAACTTAAGCAAGGATTGATGTGATTCAGCCAATACCAGCTAGCCAAACAACAGCTCCAGTCCAAGAAAAAAAAAAAACAACCAAATCCAAAGGAAAAATAAATAGAAAGGAAAAAATGGAAAGCAATAATAGACAATTATGCAAATCTACTGCCCACTGTAAATTCTAGGGGTAGCAAGAGGAGAAAGGGAAGTAGAGGAGACACAAAGAGAAAGAGTCCACTCTAAGTCAGATTTCTTCCCCAAAATGATTCACATAGAGTATCAGTGAATTCATAAATCAAAAGAAGGGGAAGGAAGAAGACAGGAACTAAAAAAAAAAAAAAAAAAAAGCGGTGCAAGGAGTTTTTGTTGTTGTTGTTGTTGTTTTAATTAAGTAGAAGGAGGGAGAAAGGAAAGTAGATGGAAGAGGGAGAGAAAAATAAGTTTGTCTCACACTGGACAGGACACCCAGTCACCCAGCAATGGAGAAAATAACAACAGTTACTTTTGGTCAACCTGATGAAGGAGGGACAAAAGGGACACACAAATGTATAAAATAGAATAGCTTAAAAAACCCTAACAGTCATTCTGAAGCTTTGACAGCTCCAAATTTCCTGCAGCCTGAACAAAGACAAATTGTAAAAAGTATCCAAAAACCAAAACAAAACAAAACAAACCTCCAGGTAGTCATTCTCAGGCAGGGAAGGGGTGAGGTTCTGATTGGTCAGGTGTTTTGTCATTCAAATAGAGCTCCAGCTCCTTAGAACTACTCAATTTCTAATTATTTTCTAATGCCTTCAAGGATAAGGGCAATTCAGTTGCTTGGAATTCTCAAGATGCCATTATCATCATTATGCTAAATTATTTACAAACTTGTATCAAAGTACCAGATTAAATTGCTTTGGTCTTATGCAAAAATCCTTATGATCTTTGGCAATCATTACTTATTTACAGATTCCATAATTTTCCCCTTTGCATAACTGAAAGCTTCTCAGCTATAGCCAGAAGGTGCTACTTTACTTTTATAGAAAAAAAATATATATCACTAGTATGAAAAAAGTTAAAAACAGAGCACATGTCCTCAAGATTTAGAAACTAGATTTTCTATGTGAAAAGCAGATTATCTAAACAGTTTCCTTTTCTGAGAGAGAAATTCATAATATTTATAGTAAAGTATAAATATTAGGTTTCTGCTTCGTGTGAACTATTTGTAGGTATAGTAAATATATTTCTTTTAAAATAAAACTGGAATAATACCAATAGTTAATGTTTACATTTATCAAAACACATGTGAATATTACTTCAACTAAGTTTTTTAAAACATCTCCAAATGACTGGAAAAATACTCAACATGTGATTTTAAACTGAAATTGGCTGTAGTTTTATACTGTAGCTTTAAGCAGAACAAATTTATGTTTCATATAGATATTTTCCTGAAACCTGGAGTTGAGTAACTTTGCACAAGGAAAACTGATGACAAATGTTCTAGTTTACATATTAATCTGTAGCAACTAATCAGTATTTAACTAAGAATTATATATATTTTCTAATGTAGCCTACAGCAACATCTTAAATAAATAATAATAAATTGGGATTTTTGTATGTGTGACTCATCTGTTGATAAAAATTTACAGAAAATATTATTTAAATTTTAAACAAATAACTGATAATGCAAATTAAAAATAAAGTTTAGGATAGTTTGCCTACATGAGAAAGCAAATATCTTTAGTTTTTAAAGATTATATTTATTTACTAATGAGAAAAACAGGAGGAGAGAGAAAGAACAAGACATCACCCTGGTACATGTGCTGCTGGGGATTGAACTCAGTACCTCATGCTTTGTGGTCCAATGCTCTAGCCACTGTGCCACCTCCCAGACCACAAGAAGGCAAATTTCTCAGAAGACAATTTAGTCTAAGATTTTTAAATGATCTTGATATCCAATTACTTTTGTCATGTATGATTTTAGTTGTTTATAGTATTATTTGCAATAATATATATTAACTGAAATGACCTTTAAGCATTTTGAGAAATCTTATACTTATCATAAGTGAAAATGAATATAGAGTAAACCATGTAATCCAGACTAAAAGTCTAAAAAATATTCAGAATAGTATATAAGAAAATTATGATGGTGCATTTTATATGGCATCCTTTCTTTTTGCCTGGGTAGGAAGTACATAGAAATGGTAGAAATTAGTACTCAAATGGAAAGAACCCAATTAAATACAACTTTTTACTTATAGTAATATTATTTCAAGTAAATGGGTTACATTCTAAGTGTATTTTTTTCATCTGTAATATGGATAGTACTACAGATAATAATGAGTATTCTATGTAGTGGATACTACTATTAGTTCCATTAAAAAGATGAATGAATCGAGGCACAAAATACTGACATTGGTTTCATACTATTTTGAACATGAGTTCCTTTAAAAATATTTTATCTATCTATTTATTTATTTATTTATTTATGATAGAGAAAGGGAAATTGGGGGAGCAGAAGAGTAGGAGAAAGACAGAGAAAGAGATCTGCAGCAATTTCACTGTTGTGAAGCTTCTTCCCTGCAGATGAGGACTAAAGGCTTGAACCTGAGTCCTTGAGCACTGTAATGTACATACTCAGTTGAGTGTGCCATTGCCCAGCCTCAAAAGCATGTGTTTTAGACACTATGAATTAATCATACCATTTCTAAACCATTCATTTTAATTTATTGTAATGAAAGAGAAAACATAGGAATGAGAGAGCAAGAGGGAACACAGTACTTCTTGTTGGGACCCTCGGATCTCGGTCCCTGACCCCCAGGGGAAGAAGGTTGCTGCCGCCAGCCCCCCAGCCTGAAAGGACACTCAGACGCAGCAGGGAAGTCTGTCAAGCAGTTCTTCATTTATTATGTGCTGGGCATTGATATTTAAAGGAATTTTTGGTGGGCGGAATTTTGGCGGGCAGGGTTATTTTATTTTGCAAAGGGGAAGCAGGTGTGGTTTTGCTGAAGCAGTTTCTGAGAAGTACAACCGTTGAGGTTATTCTCAGAAGATTAATGGTGCGAAGCATTATCATACCAGAGTGATGAGGAAGGGACTTATGGGCCTAGGGTGTGTTCCCACACTTCCATCTTTTTTGTTTTCTTTGTCAGAGCTGTCATAGTTTGGGAGCCTGTTGGTGACATAGCCTGGAAGCCTTGGGGTCTATGCCTGTTAGGTTGCCTTATCCAGGAAGACAGCATAGCTGTCTTTGGTCATCAGACCAGCTCGAGTGAGGTCGTTCTCGGGGTGCATGCCTGTCTTAGGTTGCCCCTCCCAGGAAGGGCCTTACCCGTCATTGACTACCACACCAGCTCTCAGAACTCATCAGACAGTTTCACTTTGTATTTTGCTCAAGGCCATTTGGACCTAGGGGGTCTTTTGCCCACTATGGTTTGTGAGGTCTTTGACCACATGATACAGCAAAACTACCGACTTAAACCTTTAATGGATAGGCTAATCACTTGGTTTAAAATACAGGGGCCAAGGGTAAGGAACAAAAGCAAGGTCACTAAGGGCCCAGCAAGAAAGGATAGCAGGGTGGTCAGCCAAGGAGATTGGTTAAACCAGCTTTCAAACCATCCGGTTTGTATTTCTCTTTCCTGTCTTCTTTTAGTGAGCCCTTCCTGCAACTTGGTCATGGACTCACAGACCACCCCTGAGTGGTCAGCATAGAAGCAGCACTCTTCTCCCAATGCAGCACAGACTCCTCCCTGTTGAGGGAAAATCAGGTCAAGTCCTCTCCTATTCTGTAATACTACCTCACAGTGAGGTAAGGGATTTTTCTAAATGACTTATGGAGGTCTCTATTCTCTCTAGATCTTTGTCAATGGCTACTATGAGTGAGTGTACCTTCTGATGTTTGGTAATGAGGGAGGTTGTGCCCACTCCCACTCCGGCAGCTCCCAGCAGGGAGGCCACAGTAATGAGGGTGGCACCTATCTCCAACTTTTGTCTATGGACTTGGTGGATTCCCTCTATGGTGTCTAAGAGACTCTCATAAGGGTGATAGATCACACGAGGGTACAAAAGGACTAAGATGCACCACTCATGTTTTTTTTCTAAGACTTCTCCCGAGATGCATCGGGTCACTCCTGAGGCCTTGCAAGCCCACCAGGCTTCATCAGGGGCCGGGTAAAAAGCTGTCTTGTTGAGTTGAATGGTGTGATTGCATAACCTGGGTTCTATTGAGGTACCAATACAAGTCCCGTTTCCCTGTACTTCCTGAAGGGTCATTCCTGTCTCAAAAGCCCTTGTCCACCTGCACCAATGTGAAGCCTCTCCTTGTTGGTATTGTTGGTAATTGCTATCGCCTCATAGTACGGGGGTGCAGCATGGAAACATAACCAACAGGCAGTGGTTAGATTTGGGGTGGTGTTGTTGATGACAGAAAAGGTTCCCTGGATAAGGGGCCACATGGGATCTGTGGGAGGAGTGGTCTGTGGAGGGATAACCGGCCTTGACCTATTAGAGCTCATTAGTGTGGTGAGGGAGGAGGAGTCAGTGGAAGTAAGGGTAGTAGAGAGGGTAGGGGGGGATTTGGCTTATTTCTGCCCATTTGGGATCCTTTTATTACAGGATTGGGTCCAACCGGGTGGGATGGTGGTGTCTGTGGCTGCCACCTGATGGTAAAGAAAGTCCATGGGTCTTTTCCTGACACGTATAACCTAAGCCCCCAGGTCTTTCCAGTCCTCCACTGGCTATCTGACTGCACTCCTTGCAATGTTTTAACCTTGATGGTGAAGGGATTTCATTTGCCTACTGCTTGTCCATCTGTGCCGTTTTGCTTTATCTCTATTTGTGTATCTCTCTGAGCCCATGGTGCCATGGTCTCACACCCCCATGCTTTACAGTGATAGTTGGCCTGTCCCTTGAAATCTTGGGAAGCCTCAGAAGGGCAGGCGTACCACCCCATGGATCTTACTGTTCCCTCTATTCCTGTTTGTCCACAGCCATATGAATTTGCACTGGGAACCCAGTTCTAGGTTGTTCTGTCTACAAAAGTCCTAATGTTGGAGCCAGACTGTTTCATGTGGGTGTCTATCTCTAGGGTTAGATCACATAGTTCTACGTGAAAGCATGGCTGATCTGTCCCTGTGTATTCCCCAATCTTTTTCCCTTTGGGGAGTCTCAGTGTCCATTTTCCTGGTGGATGTTTGTTGGAGGTTATTGTATTCCCGAGAGTGGTGGTGGTCCAGGTTAGCCAGCATAACCAGACTCCAGTGCTCAATGTGTTTTTCAGCATGGTGATGAGGGCTCACCCTTTGGTGGGTGCCTGTGAAAACAAAAAAAGGAGACTCAGGAACTGGTGTCCTTGGGCTAGGTTAAATTATTCAGAGGGGAGATTTTTTGGGGACTATGGTGTTTGTGTTAGTGGATTGTGGGGCCAAATGTTTGATATTTCTGGCTGGGATCCAGATAGGTCTGGGTTCATTAGTAGGAAAAGCACACCCAAACCCTCGCCCCATAATTAGGAGGGGGTCTGGGCCTTTCCATTCTCCAGCCAACTGGTCTCTCCAACAAACAAGAATCTCTGGTTTTGGGGTGATGTTAGCCCAATGTTTTTGAATAGGTGTGAGGGGTTCATTTTTTTTGAAAATTGAGAATATTTAAGGTGAAGAGGGTGAGACTTAGCTGTTGATGTGGGCTAGATATCCCCCCTTTTTGTTTTAAAAGCTGCACTTTCAGGTTTTTGGTGGAATCTTTCAACAATTGCTTGTCCTTGGGGATCATAGGGGTTCCCCATGACATGATGGATATTCCAAGTATTAAAGAAATCAGTAAGGGTTTTACTGACAAAGCAAGGGCCATTATCCATTTTGATTTGGAATAGGAGACTGAGGACAACAAAGCATTTTAGGAAGTGTTGTTGAGCATGCCTAGCCTTTTCCCCATGTGAGCTGTGGCTCAGAAATCCTGTGAGCACGTGTCTACAGTGGTGAAAATATATTTGAGATTTCCAAAAGGGGAAAAGTGTGTAACATCTGTTTGCCAGATTCCATTTGCTTTAAGCCCTAAGGGGGTTAACTCCCAGTCCTTGTACAGAGGGGGTGTGGAGGTAGGGTTGACAAGACTTGCAGGTCCAGATGATCTGCTTGAGATCAGTTACCAGAACAGAGGGAAATCTATGTTGTAGCCCTCTCCAGTTAATGTGGGTTAGGTCGTGCAATTTTTGGGCTTCACCAATGTGGAATGTAACAGGGGTGATGGAGGCAGTTCAGTCCGCCAAATTATTTGGCCGTATGACCCAGACAAAGTTACCCAATCGGTAGGGCAAAATAATTGTCTGAGGGTCAAAGGAGAAGTTTCTCTGGGGTATCTCTCTTCCTTTAACAATCAAGTCAGCAGTTTGATCTGTTTTAGAGTAAACACTAGCGCTGCTGCCCACTGCCAGGTGAAACCACTGAATGGGTTCTTCTTTTTGTACGAGAGTGGCCATGAGTGTTTGTTCAGTGGGAAAAAATCCACAAAAAGAGACAGGCGGATGGGTCAAATCGGGCCAGATGGGCCTGGTTTAGGCAGTCCTGAATCTCCTGAAGCAGGTCTCTATGACGATCCAAAACTGTAATGTTATCATGGACTGATGAGACCCTCAGAAGTTCAAAGAGGGGAGTTAAGAGTCCTGTGGGTATAGGCACCCAAGACCAGAGCCAATTTAATTCTCCCATAACCTGCTGCCACTTGGGCAGTGTATAAGTATGTTTGAGTGAGAGTTGTAGTTTCAGAGGGGAGACTCCTGACAGGGTTAACTCAGTGCCCAGTATCTTGAATGGGAGAATTGTTTGAATCTTGTTAGGGGATAGGTGGAGATGTCCTTGCTCTAAAAGGAGAATCAACTCTGTGAAGGCCTTGTCTAAATCGCTGGTGGACTGTGTTCCTAGAATAATGGCATCCATGTAAACAAAAATTTTTAAATGGGCCTGTTGGATAAGGGGTTTGAGAAGAGCACGAACATAGGTCTGACAGAAAGATGGTCTATTAGCCATACCCTGGGGTAACACAGTCCATTCAAACCTTGCGTCAGGGGTGGCAAAGTTTGTAGAAGGTACCAAGAATGAAAATTTCTCATAATCATTCGGGTGAAGGGGAATAGAAAAAAAGCAATCTTTAATATCAGTGATCACTAAATGTAGGTCTGATGGGATGGCTGGTATCCAGGGCATTCCCCTTAGGGGGGTCCCCTGAATTATCATTCTTTTATTTATCTGTTGGAGTTCTTGTAGCATTCTCCATTGTCCAGAAATCTTTTTAATGACAGAAACTGTGGTGTTCCAAGGGCTGTTAGAGGATCTAATATGCCCAAGTTGTAGTTGTTCCTGTACTAACTCAGAGAGTGCCTCTAGCTTCTCCTGGGGGAGGGGCCACTGTTCAATCCATACAGCAGGTCCTTCTTTCCACTGTATGGGTGGGAACTGAGGAACAGTGGCCTTCAGAGTTGGGGGTGCCTACTATTGGGTTGGTTAAGGCTACACTCTCCTTAAGTCATTTACCCTGGGTCTCATGGTGATGCAGGTGAGGGTCTCCCCCAGAATGTCCTGTCCTAACAGGTTGGCTGAGATACCCTTAATGATTAGGGGACAGACCTGGCCTCAGTCATTCTCCTCATCTTCCCAATCAAGGTCGGTCTCGGGCTCCCATGACGGTGTGTCCCCCGCTACCCACTACTCCATGAATGACAGGCCCCTGTCTAATAGGCTAGGAGGTGGGAATCTCTTCAGCCTTTAAGACAGTCCTGTCTGCTCCTGTGTCTACACAATTAGACCATTTTCCTCCTATCTTAATAGTCATTTTGGGCCTGATCCTGGGAACTATAATGATGATCCAGTGAGCCTGGGCCTGTCAGGGTCCCTCTTGGTTTAACGGGGCTGAGGGCATCTCCCCATGAAGTTTAAAGCCTTTCCATCTTTATCGTATTTGGATCGGCACTCTGTCTTCCAATGGGACCCTTTCTTGCACCTTGGGCATAGTGTGGAGGGGGGCCTGGAGCTTGGCAGCTGAGCCTTGCCTTAGAGCATTCCCTCTTAAAGTGGCCCTATTCTCCACATTGGAGCACCTTCCCCTATTCATATGGGGTGGGACTTGAGAGGCAGCTGGAAAAGCTCGGGTGAGAGCAGCCATAAGGGCCTCTGTCCTCTCAGGGCAGTGACAATAAATTCTGACTGCTGCCTGTGGCTCCCTATATCCCTGGTGACCACTATCTACCTCTCCATAGACCTATCTTTAAGCCCCAAACAGGCCATTTTATGATCGGCATTTATTCCTTCCCATACCAACATTTTGACAAACTGGTCTCAGAGAGCCCTGGGGCGGAATTTCCTCTGCAGACTTTTCTCTACCCTATCAATAAAAGTAGTTGAGTCTTCTCTGCTTTTCTGATTGATTCCTGAGATGGGAAGGTCCGTGGGACCTTCAGTCAATTGTTTACAGGCTGATAAGGCTAGGTGATGAATCTGATCATTGTAGGGGTCAGGAAGGGCTGCCTGTTGGGTGCTTGTGCTCCATTGGTTGGCCGTTCCTGAGAGTTGGCCAAATGTTAAAGGAATTGCTGGTTGGGCTGCAAGGTTTCTCTCAGCCTGCATGCAGCACTCCTCTTTAAAGAGGGAGCACCATTTAATGAATTGCAGCCCCAACAGGACTGCCTTGCAGATGGTAAGCCAGTCTTGAGTAGTACAGGGCTGATGGGCCAGACCCTGAAGGATCATCTCTGCCCAAGGGAAGTTATTACCATCTTCTAAAACAGCCTCTTTCAAATCTTTAAGAGTTTTCGGCTCCCACAGATACCACACTGCATGTTGAGCCGGATTTGGGTTAAGATTGACAGGATAAGCCTGATATGATGGGAGGGATGGGTGGTAGAGATGGGGTCAATTGAATCAGGGCCAGTAGATCTGGACGAGGAGGGTTCTTTCCTCCAATATGTTGGGCTATCTTATCCTTGATATCAACCTGATCAGGATAATCCTGGAGCAGGCCGGGGGATGAGTCCCTAGGGGGAGGATCTGCATATGAGTCTGGACTATGAGAGTCAGGGTCGGCAGGGGTCCCATTGCCGCTACTTTCTCCAAGGGTGGAAAGCAAACCTTAAGGGCAGAAAATGTGGCAGGGACTCCCAAGGGAGGATCTTCTCCATACTCAGTTTCTCTCCTTTTAATGAGAGCTTCAACAAGGTCCCAAATGTCCCAAGAAAAGAGATTGGCTCCCTTGATCCACAGGGCGACCCTCAAAATGGTCTCCCATGATTGAAGGGCATGGCAATCAGAAAGCTCAATGCCACGGCTCTAGAGAATGTACCTGAGATCCTTGAGGAAGGGATCTTGTCCTTTAGATGATATCATACCCATGGTGGGACCAGAAGAAAAAGAAGAGGAAATATACAAGAAGGGATATTAAGACAAGGCAACTGACTAAAACAAAAGGGAAGAAACGGGGAGACCTGAGGGGGGAAGGTATCTGTTCTAACCTATCGTCAGGTAGGAGGCCAAGGGGGGTCCACAATCTCCCTAGGAGGGTATAGGAACTGGGCATAGGGAGTGAAAATGAACTGGCACCCGAGGGGTGACAGACAGTCAACTGTGCTTGCCTAGCTGGGCCCCTCACGGGACCTTAAGGAGTCTTAGCTTAGGAGTGGCCGTATAAACCCAAACCTTGGTCTTGACAGTGTTGAGAATCTCCACTGAGCTGAGACGACTCCACGGACATGCAGGTTGAGAGCCCAATCACGCCCCGTACTCTAACGACTGTGAGGCACACAACACTCACACGGGCATTTGTATAGAGGCATTCATTCAGTCAAGAAGGGGCAATTGCCTGTCTGGCTGCTGCTACTGGAATGTCGCAAGTCAGGCCTTCAGGGTTCACTGGAGAGTAGCTCTGGACAGAACCTATTAGTTGCACTGACAAGGTCAATTCTTTCACGAATTGCTAAAGTAGAGAGAGAAAGTTCAAGAAAGAAGGAAGTGAATGAAGAGTTATTGGGAGTGACCAGAGCCCTGATCTGTGGCCTCCTGTCGCCTGGCCAATTTACTTACCCCCAATGAAGCCTGTCTCTTGCCACACATTGGGCGCCAGCTGTCGGGACCTTCAGATCTCAGTCACCGACCCCTGGGGGAAGAAGGTCACTGCTGCTGGCCCCCCAGCCCAAAAGGACACTCAGACACAGCACGGAAGTCTGTCAAGCAGTTCTTCATTTATTATGTGCTGGGCATTGATATTTAAAGGAATTTTTGGTGGGCAGAATTTTGGCGGGCAGGGTTATCTTATTTTGCAAAGGGGAAGCAGGTGTGGTTTTGCTGGAGCAGTTTCTGAGAAGTACAACCGTTGAGGTTATTCTCAGAAGATTAATGGCATGAAGCGTTCTCATACCAGAGGGATGAGGAAGTGACTTATGGGCCTAGGGTGTGTTCCCACACTTCTCAGGTCTGATTTGTAATGGAGTCAGGAACTGAAACTGGGACCTCACACTCTCATGCATAAAATTATTTTGAAGAACTATTATATCTCTCTGTACCCCCTGGCAAAATTGTTAATGCCCTCTTTGTTGATATTATTTTAATTAATTGATGAATTGAAACACTTGTCCTAAATGCATAACAGAGTATTTTATACTTTTGAATCAAATTGAGATCTTAATTCACACTCTTTCACTTAAAGTCCTTAAGACAAACTGTTTTGAGTTTTAATTTCTTCATTTATTAAAACAAAGATAATATTTCTACCTTTTGCAAAGTTTACATAGTTTGACTTTTATGTGTAACATGCTAAGGCTCTACTGAGCAACTGTATTTTCATCTCTAAAAAATATAATTTATACATATTATTTTTATTCTTTCTCATGTATAATAAAGAGGCTAGAAGTAATCAGAGAGAATCGGCTCTATACAGTGTCTTTAAAATTAAATAAAAAATTAATGAGTTTTCATGAAATTCTAGCTTTGTGTTCCTGACTTATTTTACAATGCAATTGAATAACCCTAAGCAAATATTTCCCTCCCCCAAAACTAACTACATTACAGAAAAAAAATCAGTTGCCAAGTTTTTAATTTTCCCAGTATTACCATCTTATTTGAGAATGACTGGAATTACTTGAGTAACATATCATATTCTAAATGTGTTCAGATTTAAACTGTATTTATATACTCATTGATATTTAAGATTTAAGAATTTAAGAACTGATAGACAACTTTTGTATCCTGAATAAGGAAAAATGATAGAAATATTTTCAAAAATTTAATTAATATTTCTGTCTCTTATTCATCTCCCAAACAGACAATATATCTTATCTGCTTTTGTGGAACAAAGTACCAAACTTTTTTTGAGAAAAAATGTAATTGGTGGTGCAAGTCTGATAAAGAAAGACACTCTCTTAATATTGTTGCCCTTATTAAAGAAATAAATAACTGTATATACTCCTTTGTATTTCCCAGCAATATCAGAATTCATTTGAGATCACAGATGTATTTCTACCAATGAAGTGTGAGAAAAAGGGATTAGAGCCACTTCTGGGTTGGCTCCATCAAAAACCACTGAGCTGCTTTCTATGGGCCCTTCTTCTTCTAGCGTTTGCCCTTCTTCCGTAGCCAGTCAACAGCATCAGGTTGAGCCTGATGTAAAGTTTCAAGACCTCCTTTGAATCTGGAGAGGTGGCAGTCGTTGACCCTTACTAAATTGTGCAGCCTCTGGGTATAAGGTAATAAGATGTCTAATCATATTTCCAACTCTGACACTATCTCCCCAGACAATACCTTTATCCTACCCGCATGATTTTTGCCAGGTTCAGGCAAAAATCAGTCAAATCATGGGTCCCTTGAAATATACCTAAAATGGACTTCTTTAGTTTTATCTAAAATGGAGACCCCAAATCTCATTATCTTTATTCTTACTTTAGGTTCCTGATTATTAAACATTTTGTTCTGCTTAACATCTTATTGCTTTTCAACCATCAAGTTGCAGATGCTACCATGATGCCAACCTGACTTCTGTGGGCAGATGACCTTACTAATGTTTCCTGGAACTACACCTCCCCAGAGCCCTGCAACACTAGGGGAAGACAAAATCAGGCTGGGAGTATGGATCAACCTGCAAACATTCATGTCCAGTGGAGAAGCAATTACAGAAGCCAGATCTTCCAGCCTTTGCATCCCATAATGGTCCTGGACCCAGGATAAAGAACAGGAAAGATTATAGTGGAGGATGGGATGAGTAACTCTAGGGGTGGGAATTTTGTGAAATTGTACCCCTCTTATCCTATAGTCTTGTCAATCATTATTAAATCAAGAGAGAGAGAAGAGTATAAGATTTCACAAGAGGAGGAGTTCGCAGTCAAAAACTGTTGAGTCATTGAAATTTCACTTTGACTATTGAGGCAGCTAATTATTATGGTTTGAAGAATGTCCTGGTAGTTGTAGTAAACATTTAGCATATTTTCTGAAGCATTGAAAGACTGATTTTAATTACTCTGAAGTTTATCAGTAATGTATGTCAAGCCACTATTTTCCAAAATATTTCTCAATTATAGTTGATTTATTTAAAATCTAATATATATAATATAATATATATTAGATTTTAAATAAAATATAATTATATATAATTCCTAGTGACTATATAAATAGATATATTTAAATATATCTATATATATAGTCACTAGGAATTAACTGCTACAGGCTGACTTTCTTTGCAGATAGAAAAGCAGAGAGAGAGACTCAGAGGAAGATATCATTGCACAGAAACATCATTAAATAAAGTAGAAGCAGGGGTTATACCTTGGTGATATCCATGAAAAACATATGTATTATCCAAGTATGTTATCTCAAAGGCCCATATCTATTCTTAAGTATTGGTAAAGTTGCTGGTCATTCAAAATTTATCTACACATAAACCTTTGTTTCACAGAAATCTGAAAAATATCTTCACACTGTCCAAAATGAGACATCATCAAAGTGAAGAGAAATTCTGTGTAATATACTTTTTTTCACTTAAGAAGAACAACCTTTCCCAAATAGATAAATATTTTAAGGTGCTCTGTAATGACCTACATTTTTAAAAATAATAAGCAATGTACCAATCACTTACAAAGAAATTGAAACAGTTATTAAGAATAGTCTGAAAAACAAAAGTCCTAGACCAGATGGCTTCACAAATAAATTCTACAAAATATTCAGGAAACAGCTAATACCTGTACTTTGAATGTTCTTCCACAAGATCAAAGAAACAGGAACACTCCCTTCCACTTTCTATGAAACCAACATCACCCTGATACCAAAAACAGATAAAACACAACAAAAAAAGGAAAACTACAGACCAATATCTCTGGTAAACATAGATGACAAAATATTAAACAAGATCCTGGCCAACCAGATACAGCAGTATATCAAAAAGACTGTACATCACGACCAAGGGGGTTTTATCCCGTGATTGCAAGGCTGGTTCAAAATACATAAGTCAATCAATTTCATTTATCATATCAACAAAAGCAAAACCAAAAACCACATGATTATCTCAATAGATGCAGAGAAAACCTCAACAAATGCCAACATAAATTCATACTCAAAACACTACAAAAAATGTGAATACATGGGAAATTTCTCATGATAGTGGAGTCCATATATAGCAAACCTACAGCCAACATCATAATCAATGGACAGAAGTGTCGGTGCTCTCATAGGGTGAAGTCCAGCAGGAAGGCAAACTACCGGTTCTCCCTTGCTTGTTCAAGGGATGATACAAAAATAGAGACAAGAGACACCAGGAAGAATGGAGGCACTCTCATTTAATGGCAGAAAAACATGAATTTAAATAGGAATTCAGACAAAGAACATATTTCAAACATGTCAGGAATTACAGGTTTCTTAAATGTCAGCTTGCCCCTATGGTATAGGCTGGTATGACAGGAATTGATGAGATACATAAAGGTCAAGACAATTATTCTCCATGATGCGAGCAACTTAATTATCCAAAGGTATTTGAGAGAAACATAGGGGTTAAGTCAGCAGGGTGAGATAGGGTAAAGGTAAACAGAGCATGGTAGGTATCAAAGCTATAAGAAAATTAAGTTTGGTGCTTCACTGACTGTTATCAGAGAAGTGTGTGATGGAGTATGCTTTCTCTAGTGATCAAAAGTGAGGTGGTGTGTGAACTCTGGGTGACTGTGAACTTTGAATGAACCTTAAGGCAGGTAGCCATGTGGCCTGCCATTAATGGAGAGAGGCGGTGAGGTCTCTGTGGGCTTGAGAGTCTGGAAGGGAAGAACTAAGTATGAGAGACAGTTTCTCCCCTTTGCTCACCTTGGCAAGAGAGACTTACAAGGGGGTATCTTCTCAGACCTCCATCCAAGGATGGGGGGAGTTCTCCCTAAGCTCTATCAAGCTTACACATATCCTCATACAGAAGCTTAAAGCATTCCCCCTCAGATCAGGGACTAGACAGGGCTGTCCACTGTCACCATTATTCTTGAACATAGTACTGGAAGTTCTTGCCATAGCAATTAGAGAAGAGAAATAAATTAAAGGAATACAGATTGGAAGGGAAGAAGTCAAGCTCTCACAATTTGCAGATGATATGATAGTTTGAATACATAGAAAAACCTAAAGAATCCAGCAGAAAACTACTGGAAGTTATTAGGCAATATAGCAAGGTGTCAGGCTACAAAATCAGTGTACAAAAATCAGTGGTATTTCTATATGAAAACAGCAAATCTGAAGAAGAAGACATCCAGAAATCACTCACATTCACAGTTGCAGTAAAATCAATAAAATACCTAGGAATAAACCTGACCAAAGAAGTAAAAGACTTCTATACCGAAAACTATGAGTCACTATTCAAGGAAATAGAAACTGATACCAAGAAATGGAAAGACATCCCATGCTCATGGATTGGAAAAATAAATATCATCAAAATGAATATTCACCCCAGGGCCTTACACAAATTTAACATGATACCCATCAAAGTTCCACCAAGCTTCTTTAATAGAATAGAAAAAAAAAAAAAAACTACAGTAATTTATCTGATACCTGAAGACACCCAGAATTTCCAAAACCATCTTGAGGAATAGAAACAGAAATGGAGATATCAAACTCTCAGATCTCAAACTATATTATAAGGCCATCTTCACCAAAACAGCCTGGTATTGGAACAAAAATAAGCACACAGACCAGAATTGAAATCCCAGAAATAAACCCCCACATCTAACCTTAGATAAGGGGGTCCAAAATATTAATTAGAGTAAGGAGGCTCTCTTCAATAAATGGTGTTGGGAATTCTGGGTTGACACATGCAGAAGAATGAAACTGAAACACCTTATCTCACCAGAAACAAAAATCAACTCCAACTGGATCAAGGACCTGGATGTTAGACCAGAAACTATCAAATACTTAGAGGAAAACATTGGTGGAACACTTTCCCACCTAAACCTCAAGGATATCTTTGATGAAACAAACCCAATTTCACGGAAGACTAAAGCAAAAACAAACCAATGAGACTACCTCAAATTTAAAAACTTCTGCACAGCCAAAGAATTTATCACACAAACCAAGAGACCCTTCACAGAATGGGAGAAGATCTTCACATGCCATACATCAGACAAGAAACTAATCACCAACATATACAAATAGTTCAGGAATCTTAGCAACAAAAAAGCAAATGACCCCATCCAAAAATTGTCAGAGATAATGAACAGAACATTCACTACAGAAGAGATCCAAAAGGCTAACAAACCCATGAAAAATTGCTCCAGGTCGCTGATTGTCAGAGAAATGCAAATAAAGACAATATTGAGATACCCTGTGAGAATGGCATACATCAAAAAGGACAGCAGCAACAAATGCTGGAGAGGCTGTTGGAGCAGATGAACCCTTCTTCACTGCTAGTGCAAATGTAAATTTGTCCACCCTCTGTGGAGAGCAGTCTGGACAACTCTCACGTCATTAGACATGGACCTTCCATGTGACCCAGTACTTCCTTTCTTGAGTATATACCCCAATAACTCTATAACACCCAACCAAAAATAAATATGTACACCCAAGTTCATATCAGCACAATTCATAATAGCTAAAACCTGGAAGCAACCCAGGTACCCAACAACAGATGAATGGCTGAGAAAGCTGTGATATATATATATATATATATATATATATATATATATATATATATATATATATATATATAATGCAGCTATTAAGAATAATGAACCTACTTGGATGGAGCTAGAAGGAATTATGTTAAGTTAAGTGAGCTAAGTCAGAAAGATAAAGACAAGTATAGGATGATCCCACACATAAACAGAAGTTGAGAAAGAAGAACAGAAAGGGAACCTAAAAGCAGGATTTCACTAAATCTGGAATAGGGCACCATAGTAAAAACTCCGGGGTGAAGGTAAGGGTGAATATTTGGCTTCCTGGGATAAGAGGTGTAGTGGGAGTGTGGGTGGGATGGAACACAGTCTTTTGGTCGTGGAAATGGTGTTTATGTACACTCCAATTAAGTTGTAGTCATATAAATCACTAATTAATGTGAGACGGGAAAAATTGATTGTCTATCTCAATCTTTTTAAAGCACAGGCTGAGTCTTTTTAATATATAGGCTGAGTCTTTAATATGTTGACTCTCTCAAAAGCCTAGACCAGGGATAAGAGAAGCAACTGGTGGCATAGCTATATACAATTAATGTCAAAGGATAAAATTATGGTGATGTTGGGTATTATGCAGCAAATCCTAACAAAGGGATTTTTCAAAGTTAACACATTTTGGGGAGTCCTAAGATTCCCAAACAGACATGATGGTCCTAGACCTCAAACAAATCCCTCTCTCCATTGTTACAGGTCATCTCTTTCAGGAACAACAAAATAGATCCCTTTGTGGGCCCCACATACTTCCTTGCCCTCAGCTTGTATCTACAACAGTAGAGAATGTTCCATCCTCCAAAGGGAGGATGGAAAACATACTCTATGCTACACCTGAGGAAGACAGGTTGATATTGGGACAGAGTGGAATGTTCCTACTCATGACCACAGAATGTGAGCTCAGATCTACAGGGATGCAGAGGTCACATAGGCTCCTAAGCTGAATATGGGCCCCAGACCAAATCAAATCAATGAGGTTTAGAAGAGTTAACAATATTTATACCCCTTACTTATATTTTGGAGCTACTCTCTTCCCTAATCCAGGTTTCTGGTCCTTTTCCCAGCGATGATGTCATCTCCCCAGACAATAATTTGAATCTACCTGCATATCAGATTTCAGGCTCAGAGAAAAAAAAAGAAATAAAAACTAGTATAGCTACAGGCCTTTAGAAATATAACTAAAATATGCCCACTAGCTATCTACAAAATGGAGGACTCCTCAACACTTCATTTGCACTATTCCAGCCTTTAGGTCCATGATTATTCAACAATTTGTTTGGCTTTGTATGTAAAGCCAAACTCTCTTTTTAGCCACCAGGTTCTGGTGCTAGCATGATGCCAACCAGACTTCCCTGTACAGAAAACCCCACCAATGTGTCCTAGAGCTCCACTTTCCCAGATACCCACCCTACTAGGGAAAGACAGAGGCAGACTGGGAGTATGGATCAACCAGTCAACATCCATGTTCAGTGGGGAAGCAATTACAGAAGCCAGACCTTCCACCTTCTGCAACCCACAATGACCCTGGATCCATATTCTCAGAGGGATAGAGAGTGGGAAAGCTATCAAGAGAGGGGATGGGATCTGGAGACCGGGTGGTAGAAATTGTGTGGAGTTGTACTCCTCTTATCCTATGGTTTTGTTAATGTCTCCTGATATGTTAATGTCCTGATATGATCACCAAAGATTTAAACATGTCTCACCAATAAGGATGCTTTAAAATAGATGTAGCAGTATATAATGCTTGAGTGTAAAAATATTGCTTTATTATGTAAAAAAAAAAAGTGCTACTTCCAGGTAGAGAAAAGAAGAGGGGGTGGAGACAGAAAGAGAGAAAGAAGAAAGGAAGGTAGGAAGGAAGGACAAAAAGAAATAAGGAAGGAAGAAAGAAAGGAAGGAAGAAAAAAGAAAGAAGGAAGAAAGAAAGAAGAAAGGAAGGAAGTCATCTTCTAATTCTCAAAACTCACACTCAAGAAATTGAATTTTAATGTTCAAAGACACGAGTAAATATTGCTATTTGTTTTTTATCTAACTTAGTAGCAAGTCTTCAGAATTTATAAATCTGAGACTTATCAGAATGTGAAACAGATAGTGTTCTGCAAAAAAAAAAATCAAATGGTATAGATAATAGCTAATGAAATTTAATTTTGTTGTAGTTTGATTTTGCTTCAGAAAAAACGTTTAAACAATCTTCTCTAAGAAATTTTCAGAAAAATCTCTATAATATCATCTGGATTTAGAAACATTCTCTTTATCAAATCTGCCTTCTTCTCCAAAGTAAACATTCTGAGACTTTTGTAAATAGTGAAGGAACCTCTGATGCTCCAAAGCAATCAGAACCTCAGCAATGCAACAGATAAATAGAATTTCATAGACAACAGCAAAATAACATCTCTAGAAACATTATGGAAGGATAACTTTTATACTCTTTAATAGCAATGGCTGGCACATTTACATTGCTATTTATTACCTCGCTAGTTTATAATGTTTTTTAAATAAACTATCTATATTATAGAAAATAGAGATGATGTCCTTTTTCACCTTGAAGTAAACTTAGCAGAAGGATTATTGATAATGTGATTTTCCAGAATATACCTCTTTTAAAAATAATAGCAGTTCATGTATCATTATTAATTTACAATGGAGTACTAAATAACTTGAGCATTTAGTTATGAAATATTTAGTCTTTGAGCCTGTTTCAAGAAGAAAAAATACTTTCTCAAAAGGAACCTATTAGTAGGATGTCAGTAACTCTTAAACTAAATGGATTCCAACCTAAGAAGATGGTGAAACACAAGCAATAAATTTAGTCAGTGACAATGGACAGAAGCCCCAACACAGTGCTGACACAGTGCCATGGCCAGTGATCTGCACAGGCACACTGTGGACTCTACGTGGATACAGACTGTGCTGGTGTGCAAAGCATCATGGGTAGGCTGAATAGACCTAAAAGGACAGCCAGCCAGAACTCTCATGCTCTTTGCCTGCAGCTTCTTCTCCTGGTCAGAAGCACGTCAGCGGAGGTGCTCCAGGCATCCATACACCATGTCTACTTCTCCTGGGAACTGAATACATGTGACTGCTAGCCAGTAAACTTTTAGACCCCTCTATAGCCATGAGCAACCTTTACCAGAACGGATAATTGTTTATCATATGGGACTAAACTTTTGATAACTATATTCAGGCCTTATGGACCTAGTATACTCTTAACCTTTGATGATAAGTGCTTATTTTGCCTTTTACCTGTTTCAACCTAAAAAACCTTGTATTGTTTAAACCAGTTCCCAGCTCCTGCTGTGAATCCCTTCACTACCACAAGCAGAAACCAGCACTCCCAAAACCTTTTTAAGTTAATTTAAAACAATGAACCATAGTAAGGAGATCATAAAACACCAATTTAGTGAGAGCTGTGTTTATGTAAAGATGTAAAGACAGACTTCAGTCTGAAAAACTACTGTTTATAATTGCTTTTTTTACATCACCACTCTAAAATTCTATTATAAGTTGTTCAGTTGCCTTAACTCAAGGCATGTAATTTACCATAGATTATTTAAAATTATGACTTGTTTAGGGTGTGTGTGTGTGTGTGAGAGAGAGAGAGAGAGAGAGAGAGAGAAAGAGAGAGAGAGAGAAAGAGAGAGAGAGGTGTTTAATCCAATATGCCTCTCTTATTACTCCTCATTCTAATAAACCCTTCTGCACAACTGCATTTTTTAAATAGTAACGCTGTCAAAAACAATGCAAAATAATTACTTCCACAATTAAAATAACACTGCCACATTGACTTCTACAGTATTTTTCCAGGTAGTTTTACAATTAAAATGTACATTTCATCTTAGACATATGGAATAAGTTATTGGTGCCAAAAATAAGTCTTGAACCATAGATGGCTGTATCTAATTGTTATTACAGAGGTAAATTTATACCATAAGAAATGAATATTATTGGCAGTTGGTTAAGCACAGGTGGCACAAAGCACAAGGACCAGCGCAAGGATCCCAGTTCAAGCCTCCTGCTCCCCGCCTGCAGGGGAGTCGCTTCACAGGCAGTGAAACAGGTCTCCAGGTGTCTCTCTTTCTCTCCCCCTTTCTGTCTTCCCATCCTCTTTCCATTTATATCTGTCCTGTCCAACAATGATGACATCAATAACTACAACAATAAAGCAAGAGGGAATAAATAAATAAAAATTAAAACAAAGAAATGAATATTATTGTATAGGAAGACTTTCTCAATTGGTTAAACAATAACTTAAGTAAGAACTAATTTATTTGCAGGATCACTCATTGTTCACTCAAATTTCATATTGTACCATTTTTCCTTATTTTTAATGAAGTGTTTTTACTCTTCATTTTTTTTTACATTTTCTATTTATTTATTTCCTTTTGTTGCCCTTGTTTCATTGTAATTATTATTGGTGTAGTTATTGATGTCACCATTGTTGGATAGGACAGAGAGAAATAGAGAGAGGAGGGGAAGACAGAGAGGGGTAGAGAAAGACAGACACCTGCTGACCTGGTTCACCGCCTGTGAAGCGACTCCCCTGAAGGTGGGGAGCCGGGGCTCGAACAGGGATCCTTGCACCGGTCCTTGTGCGCTTAAGCCACTGCGCTACCACCTGACCACCTCCTCTTCATTTTTCAACTACTTACTATTACTTGGAATATATATTAAGTTTCCTAGCACCTCAGAAGACCTGAAATACGTACCTTTGAATAATGTTTAGTTAATCAGCAAGCAACATGCAAGTTGCCTTCCCCCTCACTTCCCAAGGTCTATCTTTGACTGTATTCTCTGTGTGTATTGGATAAATTACAAAGAAGAAAAGGTCTAAACTACCAAATCACCAAACTGATGCTGATGTATTCTAATTCCAAATAAAAGAAGCATCACTATTTATTACACTATACCTTATCCTCCCAACCGATTATTTACATTATCTAGGGTCTTCTCAAGTCAACTATAGGGTTCAGGGAAGAAGACAGGCATATATTAAAAAAAAAAAAGATTTTTCCCCCACCAGGGTTATTTCTGGGGATCAATGGCTGAACAATGGATTGTATTGGATCGACCTTCCCGTGGTGCATCCCGTGAGTACCCATTCATTGGAGAAACTGATGATCCTTCCTAGCCGACTGAATCCACATGGATCCCAGTCACTTTCAAAGCCAGCAACAAGCACCTCCTGCCAGCTTTCAAGCTGTTGGTCCTGCTCTTCGAGTCCTCCAACTTAATGTTGAGGGGCTGTCATTTGCCAAATGCGTTCTTATTGGTCAACTGGCGATACAGCATCAGGCAGATGTTATCTGCCTACAAGAAACACATATAGCAGTCGATGAAGCTGCTCGATTCACCATCAGTGGATTCAATTTAATATGCTATAATCTCTATCCTAAACATGGCCGAGCCATCTACGCCAAATCGTGTCTTGCGGACGTTTACCACACGGCCTCTTCGACCTTCTACGACTCCATTACTATTGGAACTATTCAGCTCATCAACATATATAAGCCTCCCAGTGCCCCATGGGATAATGAGGTCCTGCCTAGCCCGAATCACCCAGCCGTTTACGTTGGAGACTTTAATAGTCATCACCAAGACTGGGGATATTCCTCCACTCGTGCTGACGGCTCTATCTTAGCCGACTGGGCTTCAGTAAATGACCTCTCCCTATTATACGATCCCAAACAGCCAGGCTCTTTTCACAGTGCTAGATGGAATAAAGACTCGTCACCCAACCTGTGCTGGATTAGCACAGTCAATGGCCAAGCCTTTCCCACTACGAGACAAGTTCTTAAGATCTTCCCGCACAGTCATCACCGCCCAGCTATCATCCACATTGGTCTCCAGCTCCCACTGATTCTACACTCGGAGAAATTAAGATGGAACTTTCGGAAAGCAAACTGGCGTCTGTTCAGTGATCTTACCAACAAATCTATTCCTGCAATTCCAATTAACTCTATCCCCTCTGAAGATTCCTACAGGCGCTTCCGCCAAGCCATCTTCAAAGCAGCTTCCCAAGCCATTCCTCGTGGGAGACATGCTAACTATACGCCTTGTCTTGATGCTGAATGTGAGCAACTACTAAAGCAGTATGATGAGTCAGGCGACCCAGATGTGGCTGACCATCTCATTGCCTCCCTGGATGCAGCACGCCAAGCCCGCTGGCAACAACTCACGGAAAGTCTGAACTTCACCCACTCAAGTAGGAAGGCCTGGAAGCTTCTTGACAGACTGGGTGCCGGTAGCCAACCCTCTCCCGTCTCCCATCCTCCCGTATCTCCAAACTCAGTGGCCAGTCACCTAACTCAAGTTGGACATGCTAAGATCGACCCAGTCTGGAAAAAAGAAATTTCCCATGAGTGGTCATCCCACTTCCGTTTATCTTGTCCATCTCCAAAATTCTCTCCCTTTACACTGTCTGAACTGGAAGATGCTTTGAAGAGGGTTAAACCAGGAACAGCTGCTGGCTATGATAACATCACCCCAGAACTCATTCTTAACCTGGGTCCCGCGGCAAAGAAGTGGCTCGCTGCATTCCTGTCCCACATCTTGGAATCTGAGTCTATGCCCAAAGTTTGGCATCGTGTGAAGATTATAGCAGTTTTGAAACCAAAGAAAGACCCAACACTGGCCGCCAGCTATAGACCAATTTCTATCCTCTCCGTGTGTTACAAACTCCTTGAGAGGCTGCTTCTGTCACGTATTTCTCATCTTACAGAGAAATTCCTATCACCCGCCCAAGCTGGTTTCCGCCCAGGAAGATCTACCTGCGAACAAGCCCTGGCCCTCTCAACTTACATTGAGAATGGATTCCAGAAGAATTTAAAGACCGGTGCTGTCTTTGTTGATCTCACAGCAGCCTATGACATGGTCTGGCACCTTGGTCTCCTTGTCAAGATCTTCAACACTATATTGTTTCTTCTCCAAAACAGAAGATTCCGGGTGCATCTGGGTGACAAGTCTAGCAGATGGAGACCTGTCTCAAGTGGCCTCCCCCAGGGCTCTGTTCTGGCTCCTACGCTATTTAATATTTACATCAATGACCTCCCAGAAACTTCTTCAAGGAAGTTCATCTACGCCGATGACATCTGCTGTGCAACTCAGGCATCCAAGTTTGACATCCTCGAGGAAACACTCACGAAAGACATGTCTCTGATATCTGATTACTGTAAAAAATGGCAACTAATCCCTAGCACTGCAAAAACGGTATCATCTGTTTTCCATCTACACCATGCCTCGGCCTTGCGTGAGCTTAATGTGCAGCTTGGCAGTACAAGAATCCGGCATGAAGCCCAGCCAGTCTATCTTGGCGTTACTCTTGATCGCACTCTGTCATTTCACAAACATCTCATAAAAACTGCAGCAAAGGTGGGCGCGAGGAATAACATCATTACAAGACTGGTCAGCTCCTCATGGGGCGCGAGCGCTTCCACACTACGATCATCATCTCTGGCATTATGCTATTCCACTGCAAAATACCGTGCCCCAGTATGGTTCCGTAGCCCCCATGTCCACTTGGTCGATTCCAAATTATATTCCTCCATGAGGATAATTTCTGGAACCATCAGTTCCACCCCAGTTCCATGGCTGCCAGTTCTTAGCAACATCACCCTGCCAGATATTCGTCGGGATGCGGCATCATCTAAGTTCATTTCCCACGTCTATGCTCGATCGGACCTGCCAATATACACGGATATCTTCGCCCACCCTGTCCAACGCTTGACGTCTCGTCACCCAATCTGGTCCCCTACACCTACACTGAACTTCTCTGTTCCAGACTCTTGGAAACAGAGTTGGCAGTCAGCTGAGGTAAAGAACAAACACCTCATCACAGACCCCTGCAAGCGTCAACCCGGCTTTGACCTAGCACGTTATGATTGGGCCCTCCTCAATTGCTATTGAACAGGCCATGGCCGGTGCGCCGCTATGTTCCATCGCTGGGGAGCCAGAGACAACAAGAATTGCCCCTGCAGCTACAGACAGACTATGACCGACATAGTCAATGACTGCCACCTCTCCAGATTCAAAGGAGGTCTCGAAACTTTACATCAGGCTCCACCTGATGCTGTTGACTGGCTACGGAAGAAGGGCAAATGCTAGAAGAAGAATGGCTGAACTGTAAATCCAAATCTCCTAACAATCTTTTAATCTTTTCTTTTTACTTGTTATGACAGAAAGAAATTGAGAATGGAAGGTGGGGCAGCGGTGCACCATGTTAAATGCCTAAGACAAAGCTCAAGGATCCTCAGAAGGATCCTGGTTTGAGCTCCAGTTCCCTACCTGCAGAGGGGTGCCTCACAAGTGATGAAGCAGATCTGCAGGTGTCCATCTTTCTCTGTCCCTCTCAATCTCTCACACACCTCTCAACTTCTCTCTGTCTTATCCAATCAATAAAAATGGGAAAAAAATGGCTTCCAGGAAGAGTGGATTTGTTGTGCAGGCTCTGAACCTGAGCTTTAGCCCTGAAGAAAAATAAATAAAACAAAAGAAAAAAATAAAAATAAAATATAAAAGAAAGAAAGAAAAGAGAATGGAAGGGGAAGTAGATAGAGAGAGACATCTTCTGTCTTGCTTCACTGCTCCTGAAACTTCTTAGGTGAGGTCCAGAGGCTTGAGAGTAGATCCTTACACATGGTAATATGTCTTACAGGTGAATATAAAATGATTATACTTTGGTATATTTTATTTTACCTGCTATACAGATAATTTTATTCTTTCAATTATAACATTCTGTTTCCTCTTGCAAGAAAATTAGGACACTATTTTTCTTAACATTATATGACTTTTATGGGGCTTTTAATCTAGCTTTCATTCAAACCTGATATTCCTAGTAGAATAACATATTCTTCAATAGTTATTTTCCACCAAAAATGCTGAATTTTTCATGCTAGTGTTTTCTAGCCTTTAGTGTTTTTAAAGAATTCAGCTGACAATCACATGGGATTTCCTTATAACTGACTCTGATTTTTCTCTAGCAGTCCTCAGAATCATCTATTTGTCTTTGATTTTTTTTTTTTGTCATTTTATTATATATCTTGCTGCACTTAAATTCTGATTGATCTTTACTGGAGTTCACCAAGTTTCCTGAATTTGAGATCTACCTCTTTCTTTAGTTAGGGGAAATTCTAATCTATTATTTCTTCAAATATGAATCCAGTCTCTCTTGTTCTTCCTCTCTCTTTCTCCCTATCCTTCCTTTCTTTCTTTCTTTCTTTCTTTCTTCCTTTTGTTCCTTTCTTCTTGCACCCCAATGATACAAATGTTGTTTCTCTTGACATTGTCTCACAGCTCTCTTACTTTGTCTGTGTTTGTTTTGTGCTTGTTTCTTCTTTTTAGGGGGGTTGGAGTGGGCTGATGGATTAGAGGATTTCATCTATCTTTGTCAGCCATTAAACCAGCTCCCATTGCTCCATGCTGCATTGCTGATAGTATGGCCTATTTACATAATTATTGTTTTACCTGATCTATCTTCTTTCTACCTCAAGACCAGCCCTGCATGCAGGGTATGTTAATCCCACCAGTTAAAACCATTGCAACAGTTGCTAAGGATTCTTCCACCTTCCCAGCATGCTTTTTGCATCTCTCCACCCCCTTTCCTAGCCATCTCCATTTATGACTTGCCACTTCCAGTTTTATCTGATAAAACCTACTTCTGTTCCTGGTTTTGTTCTTTTTTCTCTCTTGTGTCCTGACCTGGAGAAGGGCTGGTGTGCAGAGAGGGAGGTGGCCATTGCGGTTTGGCACCATGTGGCTTAACCCACTGTGCTCACACCCAACTCTGGGGCATTCCCATGTGAATAAAGAATTGTATAACCACACCGTCACAAGTTCCTGGATCCTCTCTCCCGCCCGCAACACTAGCCTGGCATTCTGGTGCACCAATGTGGGACTTAACCCACTCAGCCCCCAGATAAGTATACAGTCAATTGGCTCTCTACAGTCTCATGTTTAACAAAGGCACTGCGGTTCCTTTTCTCCCTCTTCTTATTTTTCTGAGGCCTCTCCACCATGGGTGACCTTCTCCTTATGAAGAGGTTTCTCAAACACTCTACCCTTTTTCCATGACACAGGTTTTCTGTCTCTGGGATATTTTGCTCGGGGCCACCCTTGGATTCTTTTGACTATGGTAGCAGCTTTCAGGAGATATTCAGGGCCCCCTCCCAAAAGGCTAAGGGACCTTGAGGCTGCAATCCAAGATTTAAGGTAACAGGTCATTCTGCTTACCCAGCACCATACATGCTTTCTAGAGAAAGCAAAGTCTGCCCCAATCCTGACCCACCATAAGTCCTCTACATGTCACCCAGAGGCTTTCTATCCAGCAGAAACTTCTCCTGCTCCACCCCCTGCCACTATGCCAATATACACAGAATATCTTTTCCAGCTTTGTGACTGAGATTTTCCTCCAGAATAAGTCCACACATTCCCAATAAACATTACCCCCAACAGACAGAGACCTAAGGCATGGTACCCATATTCCTCCACAGATCTTAAAGAACTTCGTCAGGCAAATAAGGAGTTCATGGTCCATGGACCAGATCCATTTTACAAGGCCTTCTCCAGAACCTTTATACCCCCTTAGACTGGAGGGACATAGCTCATGTTACACTCCCATACCTGCTCTTACTTCAATAGGAAGTATTTTTCAGAGACAAATGACTACAGCAATCCCACAAGAACAGTCAGAACCAGCTTAACTGGGATTTTAAGGCCCTTTTTGGGGTGGGACTCTGGGAGACAGGACTTCATCAAGCAGAAGGGAATTTTTCCCTTGGCTATTTTGATCAGGTATGCCTCTGTGCTTTACAAGCATGGGTTAGGTTAACACCCCCTCCCCACGGGAGCAGCCTCAGCTCCCATTCTCTACTTTGCCAAGAACCTGATGAATTCCTAGCTAAATTCATTACCAGGATCCAATCAGTTTTGGAGAGAATGATCTCTGATCCTGACACCCGTTTTCTCCTCCTGTGTTCTATTGTCTGGAATGGCATGCTTCCTAACTTCCATCAGGCATGCTTCAGTCTTAAAAACGAGCACCCAGACACCTGGATTATAGCCACATGGGAAATTGGATCAAGCTCTTATTAGGCAACCATTATGATGCAGGCCTTTGCAGCTGCCCTAGATAAGAAAAAGGGGGCTTGCTTCCAGTGTGGTCACCAAGAGCATTGGCATAACCAATGTTCAGAAAATAAACCACGACCCCACTTCCAGTCAGGGAATCAGAGGCCCCAATAGTCTTGCCCTTGATGCCAGAAAGGTTTTCATTTGAGGAAAGGTTGTTAGTTTGAGTTTCATAAAAATGAAATGCCACTGCATAATTTAGATTTAAATAGGGATTTAAACTAGGTTCAGGGCATCTCTCAGCCCCACCTTCAAGAAGGAATCAAACGGGTAGCTTTTCTTCCATAAACAAAACACCAGCCCGGGACCCAACCCATTGCTCTGCCCAACACGCCATGTAACAATAGCAAAGTGTGAGCAGCAGGAGGAGCGTGTGGCATGTGGGAACTCACAGCATAAAAATAGCTGGTTGGAGCAAGTGAACGATGTAGATTCAGAGCCTGAGATTTTGTGGACCACTCCTGTTTTACAAAGGGGTCACCCTACTATGACAGTAAGGATTAGTAAAATTTCTTTTAAGTGTTTGATTGATACCAGAGCAGACAAGACAATTTTAAGGCAAGCAGAGGTCCCCCAGATTTGGGAACTCCTTCGAGGAACACATCTACATGGCATGGGGGGATTGACACAAGATTTCCTCACATGAGATTCACTTGTGTGGGAATACCCCAACAGGACTACCGGACACTTTCATCCTTTGGTAGCTGATATTAGCACAAACTTACTGGACAGAGATCTTCTGGAATCTCTTCATGTAGTAATATCCTCAGACGCCTCTGCAGGGCACCATACCCACTCCTGCAAGACTTCTAGATCTGATCAGCACTCCCAATACTAACTGCCACTGTTCGTAACTGAACTCCCTGCTTAGATTGGCTTTCTAAAAAGCCTGTGGCACAGTGGCCTTTGACTAGGATAGGATAAAAAATTTTAAAAGCTCTTCCAGGAGCAGTTGCCCTTGGGACACATTCACCATTCACAGAGCCCATGGAATACTCCTGTCTTTGTGATTAAAAAGCGCTCAGGAAAATGGCACCTCCTCCAAAATCTCCATGAAGTTAATAAAATCATGCAGGTTTGGGGATTCCCCCAAAGGGGTTTGCCTTTTGCTTCTGCAATTCCCATGGGAATTCCAATCATAGATATTCATATATGGGATTGAATTTTCTCTATTCCTTTGCACCCACAGATTGTAAAATTTTTGCCTTCTCTGTTCCTTCTCTTAATAACACCAGCCCTGCCAATAGATTTTAATGTGTGGTACTGCCCCAGGGCATGGCCAATAGTCCTACAGTTTGTCAAGAGGCTGTTAAATCTGCCCTTTTCCCATACATTCATAAGGGCCTTAAGGTTTTTCATTATATGGATGACATCTTAATATGGGGGAAATTAGATATAGATCTCTCTGCCCTGTGTGATTTTCTTATCCCTGCCTTAAAGAAAAACAGCCTTTAATATAGCTTCTGAGAAGGTACAGCTAATTCCTCAAATATCTTTCTTAGGCTCAGTTATTTCTATAATGTAGATTGGTCCCCTAAAGACTTCTGTTACTTTTCCTTCTAATCTCAGTTTTGCTTCTTTACAATTTTTTTCTTAGAAACTTAAATTGGCTTAGGTAGTATCTTTATCTCCCCACTAGTTGCCTCCAACCCCTGTTTGATCTGTTAAAATAAAACAAACAGCCCTCCTCAAACAGTACATTAACTCCCAAAGCCTCCTTGGCAGTGGAAAGGGTTAACCAGGCTCTCCAGGAAATGCACCTGGTTCTACTCTCCCCCTCCTCTCCAGTAAATATTCTAATCTTTACCTCCACTCCCACAGTGGTGGGGTGCTGTTGGGGTCTCTGGCGGGGTGATCTCCAGGGGAAAAAGTAACGGACCGGTTCTTTCTCACTCACAACGGGATGAAAAAAAGACACCAGGGAGACCTGCAGCGTGCTCAGACCTCAGAACTTAAGTCTCAGGTCTCATTTATTAGCAGGTGTACATGAGTTAAATAGAAAACCAAACAAAGGGAATTATTTAAATATGTCAGAAATTACAGGTTTCTTAATGATCAGCTTGCCCTTATGGTAGGGGACTGGTATGACAGGAATTGATGAGATACAAGACAGTTATTCTGCATGATGCAAGCAACTTAATTATCCAAAGGTATTTGGGAGAAGCATAGGGGTTAAACCAGTAGGGTGAGCCAGAGAGAATATGGATATCAAAAGGCCATATAGTTTGGAATTTCTCTTGTCTGGGGTCTGAGGTGTATGATGGAGTGTGTGATAAGGTGTGTTCTGTGATCAGAAGGTAAGGTGACTTTGAGTAACTGAATATTAAAGTAGGTGGCCATGTAGCCTGCAGTTAATGGGAAGAAGTATTGGGGTTTCTGTGGGCCTGTGAGTCAAGAAGGAAAGAACTAAGTCCGAGCTTCTCTGTCAGGTTTCTCTGGTGGGGTGATCTCCAGGGGAAAGGTAATGGATTGGTTTTTTCTCGCTCACAACAGGGGTGACACGAAGTAAAAGACACCAGGGAGCTCCTCTGCATATTAACTCAGAAATCAGAACTCGTTTATTAGCAAGGTGGACATGAGTTAAATAGAAAAACAAAGGGAATTATTACTGAAATATGTCAGAAATTACAGGTTTCTTAATGGTCAGCATGCCCCTAAGGTAGGGGGCTGGGATGACAGGAATTTATGAGATACAAGACAGTTATTCTCCATGACACAAGCAACTTAATTATCCAAAGGTATTTGAGAGAAGCATAGGGGTTAAACCCATAGGGTGAGCCAGAGAGAAGATGGATATCAAGAGGTCATATAGTTTGGAATTTATCTTGTCTGGGGTCTGAGGTGTGTGATGAAGTGTGTGATAAGGTGTGTTCTTCTGTGACCAGAAGGTGACTTTGAATAAGTGAATCTGTGGCTATGTGGCCTGCAGTTAATGGAGGGAAGTATTGGGGTTTCTGTGGGCCTGAGAGTCAGGAAGGAAAGAACTAAGTCTGAGTTTCCCCCCTTATGCTCACCTTGGTTGAGAGAGACTTACCAAGAGGTTATCTTCTCAGACCTCCATCCAAGGACAAGGGTGGTTCTCCCTAAGCTCTATCAGGCTTACACATAGTCCCAACACTTCTCCCCTTTGCTCACCTCGGTTGAGAGAGACTAACTAAGAGGGTATCTTCTCAGACCTCCATCCAAGGATGGGGGTAGTTCTCCCTAAGCTCTATCAAGCTTACACATAGTCCCAATAGGGCACTGTGGCAGAATCATGGCATTCTCAAATGGCTTCATATGCCAGTAGTGGGAGCTCCAAGACTTCTTACCTAGATTGATGCCTTAGCATCAATGGTTCGTCAAGGCTGAAGCAGGTCTACCTCGGTCTTAGGAAAAGAGCTGGATTCAATTATTCTTCCTTTTTCTCTCACAGATTCAGAGTGGCTCATATGCCACTATTTTCATTTTGCCATAAGTTTAATGGATTTTCCAGGACAATTAGATAATCCTTTTCCTTCTAATATATTGACAGCCTCTTTACCTCTTTTGCATCTACTAGTATCTAAACTTTTTTTCTCAAGATCCTATCCTGTTTGCTCCCACAAATTTTACTGATGGTGGCAAGAAGGGAGCTGCTGCCCTTATATATTATACAGATAAACAATGTCCCATGTCTCTCTTTACTGAGCTTCCTGATAACTCCTCTCAGTACAAAGAACTCTATGCTTTTCTCCTAGCCTTATAGCTGTACCAGAACCTTCAAAATTTTTTTTCTGATAGTATGTATAGTGTTAACTTACTTCCATGGCTTGCTCATTCTTATGTGAGAATTGATTACAACCCACTTTCTCCTCTCTTAATTCAAATTGCCTCTATATTCTGTTCTCAAACCCAACCACTGTATGTTCAACACCTTCATTCTCACAGCCCTCTTCCTGCTCCCCTGTATGAAAGGAATGCTGCAGCTGACAACCTCAACCTCCTCTCCTAGCCTCTGTCTCTAATCCTACTGACTTTCATTCCTTAACCCATCTTAATCTTAAAGGCCTTCGAGCTTGATTTCCTGATATTCTTCTGGCACAGTTGAAACATGTTCTTCCTACATGTTCCTCCTGTGTAGGTCTAATCAAGAAACCTGCTGTTCAAACTCTTGGGGTTAACCCCTGAGGCTTAAAAGCCAATGTTCTTTGGCAAATAGATGTCACCTACTTACCCAACTTTGGCAAACAAAAATATGTGTTTGTCTCAATTGATATCTTTCCTAAATGTATTTGGGCTACAGCTCAGACTTAAGAAAGCTTTAAAAAGCTTACAATCCATATGCTCTCCTGTTGTGCTGTAATGGGTATACATCTTCAACACAAAACAGACAATGGGAATGCTTTTACCAGCAAACAATTTAAAGACATTTGTTCCCTCTGGAACATTAGTCACACTACAGGCATTCCCTATAATCTACAGGGACAAGGCATTGTCAAGAGGGCCCATCAAACCCTGAAGGCTCAATTACATAAAGAAAAAAGTGGAATATACCCCTCCAATATCCAGCTGGCAAAAGCCTTAACTACATTAAATTTCTTTAATATTTATAAAAACTCAAATCAACCTATTATTTTTCATTTGCAAACAACATTTACCCTCTCAGCTACTAAGGTCAAATGGACAGACCCACTTGTTAAAGTTTGGAAAGGGCCTGACCCCCTATTGACCATGGGGAGGGATTCTGCATGTATGTTTCTGCAGTATTACTCAAAACCTGTCTGGCATTATGCCTACCATTTCCAGCAATACCCTCATGATGGCACTGCTATCCCTGATGAATAAGAAACACTGCAAGAGGACTGCTTGCAGGACACACCCCAGGACCCATAATACTACATGGTGGGTTATAAAAAATCTGGGTCACAGAACCACAAAACAAAGCCTCCCTACTGCTTCTCTCTTCCACACCCTTGCTCTCTCTGAGAGAAAAACTCTGAGTTTTTCTCTTCCTGTGTGTTATAGACTACATGTCATGTGTGTGTTTCAAGTTTGGTAAACATTAACTTTAAGGTTAAAAGTGTAACTTTGAAGCTATAGTCTTACCAGGCAGAGTTAAATGAAGGAGTTTTCAACACAATTCTTGTATATGTAAAATTAATTTGCTAAAGTAACTGAGTAGTTAAGGTGAAAGTCTTAATATTTAATGTGACAATTCATCATTTCCAAAATTAAAATACAAAGTCTCTATACAGGACATTTTTGGAGAGCCCCCAAAAGTGCCCTGTGATCTTGTGGAAATTAATCCACACAAATCTGGCATCAATCTGACATTGTGAATGTTCTAAAAAAAATTGTCACTAACATGTGTTATCTCTCTAACTCACCTGAGTTTGTTTAAAGTCTAATGTAAAAATTAGTTTAAAATCAATATATCACTAACATGTGTTAACTCTCTAAGTAACCTGAGTTTTTTAAAGTCTAAGGTAAAAATTAGTTTAAAATCAATATATTTTAACTAATCCTGGTCTTAAGATCCTGCACACATGTAGGGTGTTTCTTCTTCTTAAAAGGGTGTAAAAAAAGGTAGAAAAGACGCTACTGATATGTAAAGTTCTCATATACCTTATCAATTAAAAAGGTTGAACCAGCCCAGGTGAATGATAGGTCACATAATGGTTATGCTAATGATTCCCATTTTTGAGGCTTCTAACAATGGTTCTTCTCTTTACCTTTCCACACTTTATTGATTTAAATTTTTTAGACAACCTTAAAATCATACTAGAAAGGCCTTCCAAAATTATATAGATACTTAAACCAATTATAATCATCGAGTTAACAATAATAATAGTAAACTTCTAACTTGTTACAAGTTTTATTTTTTTTTCACAAGTAAGTGAATTACAGCTGTCAAGTCTTCACATGAAAAAGCATTTGCTCATATGGTAAGATATTAAACTATATTAGAACTTCCCCTATATACAACTTATGTAAATTAACAACAATATTCACATATTTTTCTACACTTAATTGGTGTATCTCATTTTGCCACTATAGGCCTGCCTTTGTCAGCCAACAATTTAAAAGCTTTATTCCTTTATAACATCACCCATGCCACAGACATCCCTTACAACCCCCAAAGACAAACGGTTGTTGAGAAGGCCCGCCAAATACCTAGGCCCAATTAATTAAAAAAAAAAAGGAGATATATCCCCCCAATATTTAGTTGGCTAAGGCACTAACTACATTAAACCTCTTTTAAAATTTATAAAAATTTGAACCAGACTCCCTGCTAACCATGGGAAGCAGATTTATTTATATTTCTTTCATAGGAATCTCTGAAAACCATCTGGACCCCTGCACACTCTGACATTGACCACTAGATGGCATGACTACAGTGCCCCCTCCGCCCCCCAAAAAAAAACATGATGTGACCTGACATGATCTAGAGAACCTGATTCGCAGACTCCAGGGACAGAACTTTCTTACTGCCTTTTTCTCACCCATTACTGTCTGCCCTTCCTGCTTCTTCTTTGCCTGCCACTTTTTGGCAGTCCTAGCACACTCTCTACAGAAAAGCAAAGTTCCATTGGCTGTCCTTCCCCACTGAGATAGACATGCAGTATTTCTTCCCCTGTTCATTGGCATTGGACTGACACTTCTATCAGACTTGCTGGTATACCTCTTGGACACTTTACACAACTTTACAGCAGCTTCCCTTTATGCTGCTGGGTTTCTCAAAGACTGACTGCAGCAGTCCATGGACTTTGCATCCAGCTGACCTAGGACTCTACAACACTGAATATCCCCTTTGCCTGGCAGGCCACGAGCCCCTTTGCCTGGCAGTCAACAAGCTCCTTCGCTTATCAGGCCATATCCCTTCACCTGCTAGTCCCTGCCCTCAGAGGTAGGAAATGCTCCATCACTGCCAGGCCTTCCCCTTGAAGGCAAGAAATGCCTCCTTGCTGTTAGGCCCTGCCCTTTGTCGGCAGGAGACACCCCTTCACAGTTAGGCCTCACCCTCTCTGCCCATCAGGCAGCCCTTTTCTGCCTACCAGGCTTCTCTTCAGTCTCACGCTGTCCCTTGCTACTCTTACTTATTCCTGTCTTATTCCAGCTCTTTTGAAAATGCCTGCATGATATCATTCAGGTTTCTGCCCAAAAGGTTTCTGTTCACCCAAACACTGCTATTCCCCTGACAGAAATGGAGTCTTTTACAGACATTGGCCAATTTATATATGGTCATTAAGAAAAAGGAAGATGTCAGGGAATTGTGAGAATGTGATTGAGCTTGGCAAGGCTTGAACCTGAGGAGTGTGTCTATCCTGTTAGTCCCTCTCTTCTGAGAGCTTGAGCAAGGAAGGACAGTAGTAACCCCAAAGGTGTGTCTTATCCTATCAGACTCCCTGCCTCACAAAACACCCTGCATTCCTGATACTATGGTCATTAGATAAAAAGAAAGGGGGAGATGTCGGGAATTAAACCAGCTCCCCTTGTTCCATGATGCATTGCTGATAGTATGGCCTATTTATAATCATTTTTGCCTGATCTATCTTCTTTCTACCTGGAGACCTGACCTGCCTACAGGGTATATTAATCTCACAAGTTAAAACTGTCACAACAGTTGGTAAGGATGCTTCCACCTTCCCAGCATGCCTTTTGCCTCTTTCCACCCCCTTTCCTAGCCATCTCCATTCCTGACTTTTCACTTCCAGTTTTATCTGCTAAAACCCACTTCTGTTCCTGGTTTTGTTCTCTTTTCTCTCTCATGTCCAGACCTGGAGAAGGGCTGGCATGCAGAGCAGGGGGTAGCCATCGTGGTTTGGAGCCATGTGGATTAACCTGCTGTGATCACACCCTGACTCTGGGGCGTTCCTGTGTGAATAAAGAATTCTATTACCATGCTGTCATGAATTCCTGGATCCTCTCTCCTGACCACAGCAGTAGCCCAGCATAACTTGTCTTCCTGCTCTCTATTTCAAGTTGTGGCATCTGTCTTCTTTCATGTGTTGCCATTTGTTGTTTGGTGGTGGTGGTGGTGGTGGTGGTGGTGGTGTGTGTGTGAGTGTGTGCTTCAGCTCAATCACTGTAATTTGCATTTCTCAGAAACTGTTATTGATATGTCTCTGAATTTGTTGCAGACCTCTTCCACAGACTTGTTCAATTCAGGCAGCATTCTTAGGACTATAGCTGGAAGGCTTCATCACAGTATCTATATAAGTGTTGAATTTATTGTTTTCTTCAAGTTACTACTATCTTGGCCCATCAATATATATGAAAAAAACAAAAACAAAGCATTCAGACAAAATGTGAGGTCTGGGGCTCCTTGATTCCAGGGAGCAGTTTCAGTCAAGAAACTTAGGACTTTTGTTTCACTATTTCCCCTCCCCACTGTTTTAAATTTGTAGTGGCAGGGCACACCAGGGGTGCAACTGCAGAGGTAGCCAGGCAACAAGTTTGTCAGGGAATAGATTACAATGGGTAGCAGCAGGGGAGGTGCCACTTGTTACTGACAGGTAACTGGCTGCCTGCAACTAAGGTATTCAGGTGACAATGGGAAATAGTGGAAGAGATGCAACCAGGATCAGAGGCAGCAAAAGAAATAATCAAATGGGCCAGGCCTGTGATAGTAGTGAGAATCCAGTAAAACAGATGATTGACAGATGGTGGGATGATGGCCAAGTGGTACAGAACTGAAAGGGGAGTGGATTTTTACTTTTGACATTAGTGTCTGTTCTGGATACTGGCATTTGTTTCTGTTTTGTTAGTTTGTTGGAGCTTCAAACTCATTTCTCTGCTGTTTTTTTCCATGTATGTTGTAGTTTTAGTTATGATGGTGATGCAAAAAGAAAACATAACCTGATAGTCCACTGTCATATTGGTTAGAATATGGTACATTTTCTTATTTTAGTTTCTATTTTCTGCCAAATTCTGTGCTCTGCACAACAAGGGTAATATTTTTAAAAGTCAAGTCAAGAGGCCAGACAGTGAAAGGTAAGGTATTGGGTTGCAAATGTAAGAATGAAAGTGATAAATGAGCTCAACACTTGTTTATATAGTTGGACGGCATTCTTACATTGCAACCCAATAAATATATATGTAATTGAATTTCATTTTATAGAGGTGGAGTGAGAGATGGAGTGAAGGAACCTTATTGTTGTCAATGGTAATATGAAGTCAAAGCTTACCCAATAGCTAACCTTCCTTTCCCTGCAAAACTGAGCATTGTGTGATGTTTTATATTTTTTCAGTTACTCAGAGAAAGACAGGCCATGTATAATATTTAAAACATGAAATCATCATTCTAACAAAGATGGGACCAGATAGTGGATCACCTGGTAGAGTGCACATACTATCACTCCTACAAAGTTAAGCAGATTTCTTATCATTGTAACATAATTCAGTAACAAACAGATCATAACCTGTTAACAAACCTAAATCAAAATACAAAAACACAATTTAAGACCTACTTATATGCTTATTCTGCAAATTCTCAAGTCTTTCATGAGAAAATTTCTAGTGTTTCATGGTTTTACTGACCTGAAAAGTTGTTCAGTGTCCAAGGTTAAGGTTAAATTCACTACTAATTGCTCTATCATTATAGGTCTTATTTTTTAATTTGTTTTTAATATTTTATTTTATTTATTCCCTTTTGTTGCCCTTCTTGTTTTATTGTTGTAGTTATTATTGTTGTTGTAGTAGTTGTTGGATAGGGCAGAGAGAAATGGAGAGAGGAGGGGAAGACAGAGAGGGGGAGAGAAAGATAGACACCTGCAGACCTGCTTCACCGCCTGTGAAGTGACTCCCCTGCAGGTGGGGAGCCGGGGTTTGAACCAGGATCCTTATGCTGGTCCTTGTGCTTTGCGCCACCTGTGCTTAACCCGCTGCGCTACAGCCCGACTTTCCTCATTATAGGTCCTACAAGACTCATCCAATAATATTTCTTTGCTTTATATGATATTTGTTATCGATTTTTTACGTAATTGTTTCTTACATAAGGACTTAAGCATTCTTTATTGAGATTAATTCCAGCAAATTTCATATGTACTAAAAGATATATTGACTTTCTTGTAGGACAAATAAAACACCAAATAAAAGAATACAGATATAAATAAATACCTTAGCTTTTAGCTCATGGAACTTGAATTGTTAGTATACAATTATGGGAAGTAAGGAACTTGTTAATATCTATTTTTTTGAGATTATAATAGTCTTTCTTTATTGCTGTCCTATTATCCTGTGTTTTCTGAAAATTCTATTTGACTACTATAAATCACATTATCTGTTTTTAAGTGTTTAGGTCTATTTCAAAATTCATAGGGTGTTCATTCCAACAAGTAACAATTTTAAGATAAATGAAAATTTTCAGTGAGGCAATTTTATTAGCTTAATCTATAAAGTTTTAAATGAGATTAACTATTTTATTTAAAATTTATATGCACTTATTCTGAAAATTGGGTAATTGAGTAGAAAAGAGAAACTAAATTGCCAAAATCTTATAATATATATATGATGATTTGGTATTTTTAACCTTCTATTCATAACACTATAATATTTTCAGTAATTACATATTATATTTCACTTCTTTGGGATGTCAGTAGATAATTATTTTAAGAACACAAGATGGAGAAAGCAAAGCAGTATTTAAATATCACTAGGATGTTCCAATCTACATTATTCTACCATATGGCACTTATAAGACTTGAAAACTACCTCTGCCTACTCATTTAACAGTTTGCTCCTTTGAAAAAGTATAAGTAAGATAATTCTACTGCAGATTTTTTCATTGTTATTATCTGGCTACATATCATATTGATTTTGAAAGATTTATAATTCTCAGTCTGTTTATCATGAAAGCCTGTACTATGCCAGTTAACTAAGATTTTATGAAAACTTTCATCATTTATATAATTAATGTAAAAGATTCCATCTAAATATGTAACTTTATAATCGGTCCAATAATCTAAGTGCTGAAGCACACACTATTAAGATATGACAAGAAAAAATTTTCCATATATGCAGAAGAAAAATACAATTTTTATGAAGTTTGATGGAAACTATTCAAGTTAGGGAACTCACACAGCATGAAGATAACATATTTTCTTTATCTTTCGTCTTTTCCAGTTTGATTATATGTGTCTTGGTGTGTGCATCCCTGGAGAAATTACTGTTGGTAATCTCTGAGTTTCTTATATCTTTACATGTTTCTCATTTTTCATATGGGGGAAGTTATCTGCTACTATTTTGTCAATATGTGTTCCCCCCCAACCCCCCCTGCAGGTCAATGATTCAATGTTGTTCCAATTTAAGGCATCATACATGTTTGTGATGTTGTTTTCTTTGTCCTTTAACCTCTTCTTTAGGTCTGTCATTCTTATTTTTTCTTGATTCATCTTCATACTTACTGATTCTTTTTTTCATTGTTCTGCTGAAGTCCCTCAACACTATTTGTTAGTTCAGCTGTTTTTTTTTTTTTTTTTTTTTTTGTCCAGCTACTATAGCTTTTTGTTTGATTAGTGTCATATTTAGTTCATTTATTTTGTGGGCTTATTCAGCTATTGTGGCTCCTAGCTCTGCTTTTGTGTTACTTTGTCTGGCTATTGTGGCATTTACTTTGGCTGTTCTTAGTTTATCTATTTTGGATTTTGGTTCTTTCCTTGCTTTTTGGTTTTGACTCCTATTCTCTCTCAGGGTTTCATCTCTACTCCTCTTTCCATTGTGGTTTTTCTGCTATTAGTTTATCTCAACAACAAACATGTTAATTAGTTTTTCAAGTTATATCCCAAAAAATGTTATTATCTCTGGTTTATTATAATTTTCTCTTGGCTTTTTTTTCTTTATTTGTTGGTGGGATGGATTTTCTAAATCTCCCCATTCTGTTTGTTCCCAACACATTTCAGGTTTCCTTGAGATTCTAGTTGGCCAGAGGTGGCAAAAGTGTGTAGGTAACATACATTTTCTTATTTAGGAAATAATAAACTTTATATTTATTGGCCAATATTTTCTATTTTTTCCATTTCCTTTTATCTTTATTTTGGATTGAATTTCTTACCTCAATATAATTCGTTCCTTAGGTTTATTTGTTAATATTATAGCTTACCATTTTCAAGTTATTTGAACATCTTTATTTTTTAATTATATAATAATCATGGAATTAATAATAAATACTATTCAAACTTTCTTTCTTTCTTTTTTCTCCAGGATGATCTCAGACTTGGTGTCACCATTATGAATCCATTGTAACTGGCAGCCTTTTTTTTTTTTTCTTTCCTATTTACCTGACAACACAGAAAGAAATTGAGAGGGAATGAAGAGACAGAGAGGAAGAGAGACAGAAATACACCTGTAGCCCTGCTTCACTAATCACTGCAGGTGGGAAGCAGCAGGGACTTAAACCTGAATTCTTGTACATGGTGATATATGTATTTAACCAAATATATCACTGCCCCTCTCTGTTTTAGTGTTCATAAACCAGCCACCCAGTAGTACTCCTCTTATGATATAATACTTGTATCATAATATATTAGTATACTACATTTGTTAATTAAGTAACAAGCTGACTAAATTATAATAAATCATTTTATAGGTTTCTTCCACATGTATACTAGTCAGTGTATTTAATTCATGTTGAAACATTTGTGGTTTTCTTCTTTATTGAATAGCATTACTTGTCAAATTGTAATTAATTCTTTTAATATATTAGATACCTATCTACAGTCTTGTTATTGTTCTTCACATATAATCCAGAACTTCCTTGTCATATTAATTTATGGGAGCTTCTGGTGAAGGAGTTGGAGAATGTTGATGTGGACTTAAAACTTCTAAACTCAGAGTTTTATGATTTTTATATTGGTAAACTTCTTTACATATCTATAGTACTTATATCAACAATGTCATTTCCTTCAAGTTTTATAAGTTACCATTTATTATATTTTTTATTGCCACCAGAGTCATTGCTGGGACTTGGTGCCAGCACTATTAATCCATTGCTCCTGTTGGCCATTTTTTTCATTTTTCTATTTTGTTTGATAGGGCAGACATAAGTTGAAAGGAGCTTTTGAGATGGAAGAGAAAAAAATACCTACTTTACTACTCGAGAAGTGTCCACATTGGAAGTGAGGAGCAAAAGCTTGAACCCAGATCCCTGTGCCTGGTAATATGTATGCTCAACTATGTAGGCCACCACCTGACCACCCTAGTTGCTATTTTTTTAATTTATTTTACTGGGGAAAATAATGATTTATATAAAAAATATTGTTACATGTTGTGTACAGTTCCTTATGTCTCCATGATAAGTGTCTATATACCACACCATGCAACCAAGTGACAATTTCTCAAACATAGTGCACTGGATCTTCTTTTTTAATATTTAAAAAAAATACCCTTTTGGGGAGTCGGGCTGTAGTGCAGTAGGTTAAGCGCAGGTGGCACAAAGCACAAGGACCGGTTTAAGGATCCTGGTTCGAACCCCGGCTCCCCACCTGCAGGGGAGTCACTTCACAGGCGGTGAAGCAGGTCTGCAGGTGTCTATCTTTCTCTCCTCCTCTCTGTCTTCCCCTCCTTTCTCCATTTCTCTCTGTCCTATCCAACAACGACAACAACAATAAAATAATAAGGGCAACAAAAGGGAATAAATAAAAATAAATAAATATTTTTAAAATTTTTTTAAAATACCCTTTTTGTTAAAAAAAATTTTAAAAATACCCTTGATGTTATTTTATTGCTGTAGTTATTTTTGTTGTTATTGATGTGGTTCTGTAGGATAGGACAGAAAGAAATGGAGAGAGGAGGGGAAGACAGAGAGGGGGAGAGAAAGACAGACACTTGCAGAACTGTTTCACCACTTGTGAGGTGACTCCTCTGCAGGTGGGGAGCCAGGGACTTGAACTAGAATCCTTAAGCCGGTCCTTGGGCAGTGCACTGGATCTTTAACTAATTTTTAATTGCTTCTTGCCTCCTCCTATATATATTTTTTTATCTTGGTGGGTTATAACAAAGCCATTCTTATTTTTACACTGTGCTTACCCCTTCACTGATTATTTATTTGTTGTTATTGATCACAGTGTTCCTAGTGCTTACATGATGAATCTACACCTCACAGTGGCAATTTTTTCATAGATTTTATTTTATTTGATTAAAAAAAGAGAGAGAGAGGAGGAAGAGGCAGAAAGTGAGACAGAAAGATACCTGAAATTCTGACTGACCACCTGTGAAGATTTCCCTGTGAAAGTGGGGGCTGGGGACTAGAACCCAGGTTATTATGTATAACATGTGCACTCTACCAGGTACACAATCACCTGCCCCCTCCTTTCTTTTGTTTCTTTTGACCTATCTTTGAGTGAAATTACCCAGTATGAGTTTTTCCCTTCTAACTTATGGCACACTCAGCATGATACCATTCTAATGTATGATATTCTCATAGGTGTCAAGTGCTAACTTATTGCCATCTTGATTTGCATTTCTTTTATAATGAGTGACTGAACATTATTTTCATGTCCATAGGCCATCTGAATCTCTTATGAAAAGTTTGATCATAATCTACCTCATTTTAATGGATTTTTTAATTGCTTAGTCTTGTAGGCTCTTTCTCTCATACACTCTATTTGTATTTATTATTACCTTGTCTTATGTATTAGTGTGTAAAAAGTTCCAATTCAGTTGATTGTCTTTTTAGTGATGGTTCATTTTTGTGGCAGATATTTTTTCTTTCCCAGGACCTCATCTCTTCTCCCCTTTCCATTGTGTTTTTCTGCTGTGAGTTTTATCTCAGTGACAAACATGTTAATTAGTTTTTCACGTTTTATCCAAAACCTGGTTTATTAGAGTTTTTTCTTGGCTTTTTTCCCCCCCTGTAATTAGTTGGTGGGATGGATTTTCTTAATCTTCACATTCTGTTTTTTATAATCTTGTTTGTTTATTTTTATTTATTTACTTATTTATTGCTAGAGTTATCACTGGGGCTCAGTGCCTGCACTAGGAATCCACAGCTCCTGGTGGCCACATTTTTTTTCCATTTTATTGAGTAGGACAAGATAAATTGAGAGGGGCTGGGAAAGATAAAAAGCAGGCAAGATTGACCTTCACCACTTGTGAAGGCTTCTTTCTTTTTTTTTTTTAATTGATTTAATTATAATCAACACATCGGTTGGATAAAAGTGGTACAATTCCGGGAGTCAGGCTGTAGCGCAGCGGGTTAAGCGCAGGTGGCGCAAAGCACAAGGACCGGCATAAGGATCCTGGTTCGAACCCCGGCTCCCCACCTGCAGGCGGTGAAGCAGGTCTGCAGGTGTCTATCTTTCTCTCCCCCTCTCTGTCTTCCCCTCCTCTCTCCGTTTCTCTCTGTCCTATCGAACAACGATGACAATAATAACTACAACAATAAAACAACAAGGGTAACAAAAGGGAATAAATAAATAAAATAAAATATTTTTTAAAAAGTGGTACAATTCCACACAATTCCTACCACCAGAGTTCCTCATCACACCTTCTCCATTGGAAGCTTTCCTATTCTTTATCCCTCTGGGAGCTTGGAACCAGGATTGTTATGGGGTGCAAAAGGTGGAAGGTCTGGTTTCTATAATTGCTTCTCTGCTAGATATAGACATTGGCAGGTCAATCCAGGCTATTTCTTTTTGCTCTAGTGGTGCAGGGCTCTAGAGATGAGGGGATCCAGGTCAAATTGATGAGGTTCTCTGGCCAGGGAATTCATGTTGGCATCTGCAATTTGATGGCTGAAAAGCATTAGCATATAAAGCAGAACAAATTGTTTAATAATCAGGAACCTAAAGGTAAGAATATAGCAGATGAAATTTTAAGTCTCCATTTTGGAAAAATCTAGGAAGTTGATTTTAGGTAGATACAAAGGTAGGGAATGCCCCACTCTCTAAAGGGTGATTGGGTCAACATACTATGCCACTTGAGGAAGACTGGTCCTGATATGAGTACAGCCTAAAATGTTCCTAGCTATGACCACAGAATGCAAGCTCAGACCTACAGGGGTGCAGAGGTTTCACAGGCTCCTGTGTTTAGTTTGGGTCCCAGGTCAGATCAATGGGGTTTACAGTTAATATTAATATAGTATAGCATTTATAAAAAGTATTTATTTTTTTATATATTTATATAAAAAGTATTTATATATTTTTTCCATATTTAGGAGCTACTCTCTTCCCTGATCCAGCTTTCTAGTCTTATTTCCAACTCTGACACCATATCCCCAGACAACACCATTAGCCCATCTGTATGTTAGTTATTGGGCTCAGGCATAAATTAGTAAAGTTGTGGGTCTTCACATTTCTATCTTTCTCTCTCCATCTCTATCTGTCTCTACCCTTTCAATTTATCTCTGTCCTATAGAATAAAAAAATAAATAAGAGAGGAAAAAATGGACACCAAGAGCTGTGGCTTCATAGTGATAGTGTAGGCAATGAGGCCCAGAAATAACCCTAGAGGCAAACACAAACAAAAGAAAGAGTATACATCACTGAAGTTTCTAAAGAAAGTTAGTCAGAGACTAGATTCAAACCTGAGCTGTGCACAAAGCAAAGCGAGCACACTATCCAAGTAAGCTAGTAGGCTCTATGATATGTTTCTAGGCTCCATATACTATGACCAGGCAGTAGAATATCAGCAGAGTGCACAAATCAATTTGCACAAAGAACAAGGCTCAAGTCCCTGTTTCCTACCTTTAGGAGGGAAACTTTGTGAGTAGTAGATAAATGTTGTAGATGTCTCTTTTCCTCCCTCTTTCCCCCTCCATCTTTTTTTCTCCCTATCTTTATAACGAAGAAGGAGTGGAAAAGAAGAAGAAATAGCAAAACAAGGGAAGTAGGAAAAGAAAAATACAAATGTGATCCCTGGGAGAAGAGGCTTTATCACACAGACTCTGAGCCCTGGAAGTAAACCTGGTGGGAAAAAAAAATGTATACCAGAAAATATTGCTTTTGACACTTCTTTCTTATAGAAGTGTTCTAAGAGAGGGATCTTCTTTTGGCCAATGGCAGATTTTGTACTTGTAAGTAATAAAAACAGCAAGTTTGATATACTCACAAGTCTATGAATGTATGAATGAATTTGACTAATGCAGCAGTTGAGTGTACAATACACTTCAATAATAAAAAAATGATTATAAAATACCCATTACAATATTGATTTATTTTATAATTTCAAGTTCAGATACATTTTTATTGGATAAACTATAGAATAACATAAGAAAGTAAAAATAAAATAGTTTGAAAATATTTGTACGGTAAGTTTATATCCCTGTTATGAAAATTATCAGTGTCCTGCTAGGCAAATGACATGCTATTATGCTAAATTAATTTTTCCTCTATAGAGCTTATATTTCCCCAGTCCTGGAACATCTAGGATGGGGCTCACTTTCCTGCATACTTCTCTTAGTTCATACCATATGATATCACATCTGTTGATCCCAATCTAATCAAAACAATGGATACCATCTCAACATGCTTCACTTCAGAGTGTGTCCAGAGATGTCAGGCTTGGAATGTCAACCCTTCACTCTCGTTACTTGAGTGAGACCTTTCCTTTCCTTTCCTTTCATAGGATTCTCTAATTCCGTTCCAGGTGGTTCATTTCCTAACAAAGTCCCAAAACCTATATATAGATCAGGTCTCATGATATAGGGCATATGTTCACATGTATCCATAAATTAGGGCAAATATATACCTGAAAGCAAAAGTACACAATAGTCTGCCATGAGTCAGTATGAAGTTCATAATGAAATAGTGTCTACTTAGACTTAGATACCCTCCTCACCTACTTTCTATTATACTTCCCTCACTCACTCCAAAGCTATCCTTATCAAAGCAAGGACTGCAAAAGTTGAATAATGGCCAGAGACTTGCATGCTTTAACGATGACTCTTTAGTCACTATCAGGCCACCCCATCAGCTGGGGCCCTATTCAGGCAGTCCTGAGATTCCCAAACAGATATGATGGGCCTAGACCTTCAATAAATCCCTCTCTCAATTGTTACCAGTCATCTATATCAGGAACAACACAATAGACCCTTTTGTGGGCCCTCATAGGCCTTTGCCCTCAATTTGGATCAACAACCGTAGAGAATATTCCATCTTCTGAAGGGAGGCTGGACAACATACTCTATGTTCCACCTGAGGAAGATGGGTCATGATATTGGGGCAGCTTGGAATATTCTTACTCATAACCACAGAATGTGAGCTCAGATCTACAGGGATGCAGGGCTCATGTAGGCTCCTAAGCTGAATATGGGCCCTAGACCAAGTCAAATCAATGGGTTTTACAGTCAACAGTATTTATACCCCTTCCCCATATTTGGGAGATACTCTCTTCCCTGATCCAGCTTCCTGTTCCTTTTCCAGCCATGACATCATCTCCCCAGACAATAACTTGGATCCGCCTGCATATCAGATCTCAGGCTTAGGGGAAAAAAAAAACTAGTATAGCCATAGGCCCTTTGGAATATAACTAAAATATGTCTACAAGCTATCTAAAAAATGGAGACGCCCCCCGACTTTTCATCTGTATTACTCCAGCCTTTAAGTTCATGATTAGTCAACAACTTGTTTGATTATATGTTAACTCTCTTTTCAGCCACCAGGTTCCAGATGCTATCATGATGCCAGCAAAATTTCCCTGGACAGGCAACCCCACCAATGTGTCCTAGAACCCTAATTTCCCAGAGCCCCACCCTACTAGGGAAAGAGAAAGGCAGGCTGGGAGTATAGATCAACCTGTCAATGCCCATGGTCATTGGGGAAGCAATTACAGAAGCCAGACCTTCATCCTACTGCATCCCACAATGACCTTGGGTCCATAATCCTACCTCTAGGATAGGAAAGCTATCAGGGGAGGGAATGAGATGTGGAGCTCTGGTGGTGGGAATTGTGTGGAGTTGTACCCCTCTTATTCTATAGTTTTCTCAATGCTTTCTTTTTATTAATGAATTAAAATAAAAATATATTTTCAACTAAATCTAATAGGTCATAGTAACTTTTGTATGAAAAGTTCAGGAAATGTAACTATGGAAATGATCCACTAATTTTTCAGTTATATATATCTGAAATAGTGGTTGATATTAGTGTTTATTGTATTTAGTTGTATTTATCAACCCCTGGAATACAACTATTCAGAATAATTTAGGTATAATTTATTATTTATAACATCAAACTTTTAAACATTAAACAAGTGAATATATGTTCAATTATTCATTTTCAATGTTTTGAATATTATTACCCCCCCAATGAAGCTATCACTAGGGCTGAGTGAGGACACAATGCATCAGATAAATTGAGAGAGTAGAGGTAGGGAAGGAGGAGAGAGATAAACATAGACACCCGCAGACTTGCTTCACTACTTGTAAAGTATCACTACTGAAGGTGGAGAATGGGAGCTCCAACCCCAGTCCTTGCACAAAGTAAGCTCAACCAGATGTACCACTACCTAACCCCCAATAATCTTCTTTATTAATTTTACTGGGAAAGTCTAATTTAATAATACAGTTGTTTTTATTGCTCACTTTGATTTTAGTTACTATATATGAATTCAAACTTTCTCAAATTATTTTCTCATCATATTGGTTTGTTTTAGGAAAGCTTTAAATTTCAAGCCACACTAAATGGAAAAATTTTGGTTTGGAGAAGAATGATATATGACCTTTAAGTCACTTTCAGAGGTTTTAGAACAACTTTTCTTCTTCACAAAATTACCAAACATAATTTTATCTTTCTCAAAATTAAAATGTGCAGTAACACTATTAAAACAATTTCCTTTTAAATGTATTATAGATATATTAGAATATAGATACATTTGCTACATTCATATATCTGTATTCTATAAAAGCTGATATAACATTTATTCCAATGTCTCCTTTATTGACTCTGAATTACTCGTTGTTGACCATATAGCAGTGGCTGGATTTAGGGAAAAAAATCTTTGAATAGTGTTAACCAATTTATAATATAATGCAATCATCTACTGTAATCAAGCCAGATAACTATTTAGACCATTTTTAAGTGCACTTCCAGAAAGTGAAATGCGTTTGCATGAAGACAAAGTTAACAAATACCATTTGACCCTGTCATGAACAGCTCCAAAATATCCAACTTAATGTAACTGGGTAACTTAAAACAGAAGGATGCAGCGATCTGTAATATAGTGCAGTAAAGTTTATGCATCAAATATGTGGAGGCAGCTGAAGATACACCTGCAAGATGAAATGTTGCTTATACAGTATACTGCAACACCTTGCAAAGTCTAGCATGGGTCCTTCATGTATTACACATATTTACAAAAATTTGATTTTAGTAAACTAAGGCAAACACTTTGCTGGTATGTCATTCACTTGGAGGCAAATATTCACTTAGGGTAATTAGTTTTAATAGTGAGATTTTAATCATTTCATTCCAAACATAAATATTTGGCTAATCAATATGAAAGGTATTTAGTCTGTATAGTTGGCTTTGCTTCCCAGCATTAGTACTATGTAACAGATGGCTGATGTCATCTCTGCTTGGAAGAACTCAGTTGGCAGTATTATCATAGCATATTTCTGGGGACTTGTGATATGCTATGCGATGATGAAAAATAAAAAAAGGCACAAAAGGGAATTCCCCAATGAAGATATGCTTATATGATTTGATATTGTATATTACCTTTTCATAATAAAGAAACACACACATACCATTTAACTGATGTTTTACATAAGCATTTTTTACATATATTAATGATACCATTAAACATGAATTTTAAACTCTGGTCATTAAAATCTCATTTTTAATATTTTATTAGTTCTTATTTTTATTCAGTATGTGCAGATAGAACACCTTAGTTCAAATAGCTTTTACACCCACCTAGGAAACCAGCAATGATTCCAAAGTGGCAGAAAGGCAGAGAGAGAGAGAGAAAGAGATCTCAAAAGTTGAATTCTATGATCTTCTTATTTGATGAGTTGAAGATGAAACTTTTTATTTATCTTGGAACTTCATTATATTGATAGAGAATCCATCATTATATTTTCTAATTTATATTCCCTCTTTTGTAGATCCTCAGTCAGTATGTAACATTGGTCAAAATATTTGATTTTGTAAAGGATGGAGGAAGTAGGAGAGGTGACAGATATATGAAGTGTATTTTTAATAGAAAAATGAAGTAGTTTGAATCAACATTATGTGCTCTAACTACAATGAAAGACAAAAAATCAGAGTGGGAGATAGCTTAATGCATAGGCAAAGAACTTCTATGTGTGAGATTCCAAAGTTTCAGGGTCAATTCACAGCACCACCACAAAGCCAGAGGGATAAACTAGGCTGTGGTAAAAAAAAATAATAAATTTAAAAAGTAATTAAAAGGGGAAAAAGCAAATACCCAATCTCTTAAGGAAGATAGTATCCATTGTAACTTGAAAGTTTAAATTTTAGGGGAGATTCCATAAGATGGTGGAATGAGAAGCTGCTAGTGGCTTGAGCTCTGACTACATCTACTGGAAATGGTAGGATTTTTTGCCTTTAGTAGGACAGTCAATAAGGGGTCCTAGCGGTTACACCAAGGAGGTGACTATAACTCAATTTGGCTTAGAAAATAGAGTAAAAATAAAGGGAAATTTTTTAAAATTATTATTCTTGAATCACACCAGTCCCTGGGGCCAAGAATCTGCTCCGAGCAGGCTTCCCTGCTGAGCTTCTTTCTTTACCAAGATTCCTGTCCCAACAGGAGGTGTCATTCATTCTAATTCTATTCCATTCTGAAACCTTTGGTCTTTTATCTTTCTAAGTAGCCAATCAGCTGCCTCTGCTCAGGGGGCCTGAGGCAAGCTGGAGCCATCCAAGCTGAAGACAGGAAAGATGTTTTACTCTGTTCTATTTTATTATCAATACAAGATAAACGCTTATCCCTTTCCCCTTCTCCTTCAGGTTGACCAGAATTAACTCATAGTGTATTTTTCATTGCTAGGGTACTGGGTGTCTTATTCACTGCTAAGGTAACTTGTTTCACTCTTCCTACCACCCCTACCCATTTTATTCCTCCCCCTCCGCATAGCAAATTAAATAATAAAAAATAAATAAATAAACTCTTTCCTTTCACTGCTCTTTTATTACTGTTCTTTTTCTTTTCTTTCTCTTTTTTTCTTCTTTTTCTCATTCTTGTCATCCTTTCTTCCTTCCTCCTTCAGCTTTCTGAATTCACTGATACATGTTTGGGAATTATTCTGGGAAAGAAATCTGACTCAGAGTGGACTCTCTCTGCATGTATCTCTGCTCTACTTCCCTTTCTCCTCTATCTACCCCTAGAATATACAGTGGATAATAGATTTGCATAACTGTATTCCTGCTATTCTTGTCTACTCCTGAGGTTTTTTTTTTTTTTTTCTTTCTTAACAATCAGCTGCCTCTAATCAGGAGGCTTGAGGCAATCTGGGACAGGTGTTTAACCCTGCTCTATTTTATTATTAATATTATATAAAGGTGTATCTCCCCTCCCCTTAGGCTGACCAGAATTAACTCGTAGGGTATCTTTCATTGCGAGGGAAAAGGGCATCTTATCTATTGTGAGAGGAACTTGATATACTACTCCTACCTCCTCGACAGACTGTCCGCATATCCCTCCTCCTAGTAAATTTAAAAAAATAATAAAATAAAAAATAAATTAATTAATTAAAAAACTTTACTTTCACTGCTCTTTTATTACAGCTCTTTTTCTTATCTTTTCCCTTTTCTCTCATTTGTTTCTCTTTTTTATCTTGTCTTCCATTTTTTCATTCCTTCTTCTTTGTCTTTATGAATTCACTGATACTGATTTGTGAATTATTTGGGGGCAGAAATCTGACTTAGAGTAGACTCTCTATGTGTGTATTTCTACTCTACTTCCATTTCTCCTCTTGCTACCCCTAGAATATACAGTGGATAGTAGATTTGCATAATTGTCTATTCTTGCTATACATTCATTCTTTTCTCTGTCTTCTTCACTTGGACTTGGTTGCCATTTTTCCACAGACTAGAGACATTGCTTGGCTAACTGGTAGTGATCAAACTGCTTCAATCCTTGCTTCAATTGTTATTGTAATTCCTGAGGTTGGTGATTGCATTTGTCATAAAGGTATTTAGTACAGTGTTGCTAGGACTCAAAACACAACAAAGGAGAAACAACAGAACATACAAATAAGAAACACATAAATCAAAAAATAGATAGATCAAAAACAAATAAAACTGCTACTCCAATGAATGAAGACAAGAGCCCAGAAGAAACTACAAGTCAGCCAGAAGTAACCATAGATAAGAAAAGTATGCAAGCGATAATAAACTAATTAATCACAGAAATGAAAACAACTATGGAGGAACGGAATGGCAGTATTAGGGAAACAATAGTTGAGACCCCCAAGGAAAACACTGATTATCTTGAGGCAATTAGAGAACTGAAAGCTGAAATAGCTGAACTGAGAAAAGAAGCTGAGGGAAGGGAAAGCAGACTAACAGAAGCAGAAAATAGAATTAGTCAGACAGAGGATGAATTAGAGGAAACTAAGAAAGAAGTAAAAGAGCTCAAAAAGAGATTGAGAGACACTGAAAACAACAACAGAGACATATGGAATGATTTCAAAAGAATTAACATTCATAGAATTGGCCTATCAAAGGACGAAAGAGAGGAAGGGGAAGGAAACATTCTAGAGGAAATTATAGAAGAAAACTTCCCAGACCTGAATAACAGAATTCACATTAAGATTCAAGAGGCCCAGATAGTACCAAACAGAATCAACCCAGACCTGAAGACACCAAGACACATTATAGTCACAATGACAAGAAGTAAGGATAAAGAAAGGATCCTAAAGGCTGCAAGAGAGAAACAAAAAGTCACATACAGGGGAAAACCCATAAGACTATCAGCAGACTTCTCCACTAAAACTTTAAAAGCCAAAAGAGAATGGCATGATATCTATCGAGCTCTGAATGAAAAAGGGTTTCAACCAAGGATAATATATCCTGCTAGACTTTCATTCAAATTAGATGGAGGGATCAAAACCTTCTTAGACAAACAACAGTTAAAGGAGGCAACCATCACCTAACCGGCACTGAAAGAGGTACTAAAAGACCTCTTATAAACAAGAGCATTACTATAATACTTGCCATATATCAGAGCAAATAAAATTTGTTGAACAACGGCACTACAATACATTAAATCCATAAGATCAATAAATGTCAATGGCTTAAACATATCAATCAAAAGGCACAGAGTGGGAGGATGGATCAGAAAACATAACCCAATCATATACTGCTTGCAAGAATCCCATCTGAAACAACAAGATAAACACAGACTTAAAGTGAAAGGATGGAAAATTATCATACAGGCTAACAGGCCACAAAAATGGTGGGAACAACCATTCTCATCTATGACACAATAGATTTTAAATTAAATAAAGGAATAAAAGATAGTCAAGGACATTACATAATAATTAGAGAATCAATCAGCCAAGAAGACTTAACAATTATTAACATCTATGCATCCAATGAGGGACCATCTAAATCCATCAAGCACCTACTGAAAGAATTTCAAAAATACATCAATAGTAATACAATAATAGCGGGAGACTTTAATACTCCACTCTCACACTTAAACAGATCAACAAAGCAGATAATCAACAAAGATTCAAGAGAATTAAGTGAAGAGATTGACAGACTAGACCTCTTAGACATTTTCAGAGTCCTTCACCCCAAAAAATTGGAATGCACATTCTTTTCAAATCCACATAACACATACTCAAGGATAGACCACATGTTAGGCCACAAAGACAACATTAATAAATTCAAGAGCATTTAAATCATCCCAAGTATCTTCTCAGAGCACAATGGAGTAAAACTAACATTTAACAACAAACAGAAAATTATTAAAAGTCACAGAATTTGGAAACTAAACAACATACGCCTTAAGAACCACTGGGTCAGAGAGTCACTCAAGCGTGAAATTCAAATGTTCTTGGAAACAAATGAAAATGAAGACACAACCTATCAAAATATTTGGGACACAGCTAAAGCAGTACTGAGAGGGAAAATTATAGCCATACAATCACATATTAAACAACAGGAAAAAGCTCAAATGAACGACTCCATTGCACACCTCAAGGACTTAGAGGAAGAGGAACAAAGGAACCGTAAAGCAAGCAGAAGGACAGGAATCACTAAAATTAGAGCAGAAATAAACAACATCAAAAATAAGAGAACCTTACAAAAGATCAATGAAGCCAAATGTTGGTTCTTTGAAAGATTAAACAAAATTGACAAACATCTAGCCAGACTCACCAAACAAAAAATAGAGAAGACTCAGATTACTAGAATTGTAAACGATGGAGGAGATATTACAACTGACACCACAGAAATCCAGACAATCATGCGAAACTTCTATGATGAACTATACGCCACCAAGCTAGAGAATCTGGAAGAAATGGAACAATTTCTAGAAGCATATACCCTTCCAAAACTGAAACAAGAAGAACTACAAAATCTAAATGCACCAATCACAGACAAAGAAATTGAAACCATTATTAAGAATCTCCCAACAACAAAAGTGCTGGACCAGATGGCTTCACAAATGATTTCTACAAAACTTTCAGGAAACAGTTAGTACCCATACTTCTTAAGCTTTTCCATAAGACTGAAGAAACAGGAATACTCACTTCCGCCTGCTATGAAGCCAACATCACCCTGATACCAAAAGAAGAGAGGGACACAACAAAAAAGGAAAACTACAGACCAATATCTCTGATGAACATAGATGCCAAAATATTAAACAAGATCTTGGCCAACCGGATATAGCAGCACATCAAAAAGATTGTTCATCACGACCAAGTGGTATTCATCCCAGGAATGCAAGGCTGGTTCAACATCCATAAGTCAATCAATGTCATTCACCACATCAATAAAATCAAAGCCCAAAAGCACATGATTATCTCAATCAATGCAGAGAAAGCCTTTGATGAATTCCAACACCCATTCATGCTCAAAACTATACAAAAAATTGGAATAGATAGTGGAATCTATATATGGCAAACCTACAGCCAACATCATACTCAACGGACAAAAGCTGAGAGAATACCCCCTCAGATCAGGGACTATACAGGGATGTTCACTGTCACCATTACTCTTCAACATAGTATTGGAAGTTCTTGCCATAGCAATCAGGCAAGAGAAAGAAATCAAAGGAATACAGATTGGAAGGGAAGAAGTCAAGCTCTCACTATTTGCTGATGATATGACAGTATACATAGAAAGACCTAAAGAATCCAGTAGAAAATTACTGGAATTTATTAGGCAACATAGCAAGGTGTCAGGCTACAAAATCAATGTACAAAAATAGTGGCAATTCTTTATGCAAACACTAAATTTGAAGAAGACATCCAGAAATCACTCCCATTTATTGTTTCAGCAAAATCAGTAAAATACCTAGGAATAAAGTTGACCAAAGAAGTGAATGACTTGTATTCTGTAAACTATGAGTCACTACTCAAGGAAATAGAAACTGATACGAAGAAATTGAAAGGCCTCCCATGCTCATGGATTGGAAGAATAAATATCATCAAAATGAATATACTCCCCAGAGCCATATACAAATTTAATGCAATACCCATCAAAGTTCCACCAAGCTTCTTTAAGAGAATAGAACAAACACTACAATCATTTATCTGGAACCTTAAAACACCTAGAATTGCCAAAACCATCTTGAGTAAAAAAACAGAAATGGAGGCATCACTCTCCCAGATCTCAAACTATATTATAAAGCCATCATCATCAAAACAGCATGGTACTGGAACAAAAATAGGCATACAGACAAGTGTAACAGAATTGAAAACCCAGAAATAAATCCCTATGGACATCTTATCTTTGATAAGGGGGCCCAAAGCATTAAATGGAAGAATGAGGCTCTCTTCAATAAATGGTGCTGGAAAACTGGATTGTCACATGCAGAAGAATGAAACTGAAGCACTTTATCTCACCAGAAACAAAAATCAACTCCAAATGGATCAAAGACATGGATGTTAGACCAGAAACAATCAAATAGTTAGAGGAAAATATTGGTAAAACACTTTCCCACCTATGCCTCAAGGACATCTTTGATGAATCATACCCAATTGCAAGAAAGACTAAAGCAGAAACAAACCAATGGGACTACATCAAATTGAAAAGCTTCTGCATAGCCAAAGAAACTATTAAACAAACAAATAGACCTCTCACAGAATGGGAGAAGATCTTCAAATGCCGTACATCAGACAAGAAACTAGTCACCAAAATATATAAAGAGCTCAGCAAACTTAGTACCAAAAAAGCAAATGACCCCATCCAAAAATGGACAGAAGATATGAATAAAACATTCACCTCAGAGGAGATCCAAAAGGCTAACAAACATATGAAAAACTGCTCTAGCTCACTGATTGTCAGAGAAATGCAAATTAAGACAACATTGAGATACCACCTCACTCCTGTAAGAATGGTATACATCAAAATGGACAGCAGCCAAAAATGCTGGAGAGGCTATGGGGACAGAGGAACCCTTTTGAATTGTTGGTGGCAATGTATATTGTTCCAGCCTCTGTGGAGAGCAGTCTGGAAAACTCTCATAAGGCTAGACATGGACCTTCCATATGATCCAGTAATTCCTCTCTTGGGGTTATACCCCAAGGACTCCATAACACCCAACCAAAAAGAGGTGTATACTCCTGTGTTCATAGCAGCACAATTCATAATAGCTTAAACCTGGAAGCAACCCAGGTGCCCAACAACAGATGAGTGGCTGAGAAAGCTGTGGTATATATATACAGTGGAATGCTATGCAGCTATCAGGAACAATGAACCCACCTTCTCTGATCCATCTTGGACAGAGCTAGAAGGAATTATGTTAAGTGAGCTAAGTCAGAAAGATAAAGATGAGTATGGGATGATCCCACTCATCAACAGAAGCTGATAAAGAAGATCTGAAAGGGAAACTAAAAGCAGGATCTGACTAAATTGTAAGTAGGGCACCAAAGTAAAAACCCTGTGGTGAGGGGGAGACATGCAGCTTCCTGGGCCAGTGGGTGTTGGGGGTGGGTGGGTGGGATGGGACACAGTCTTTTGGTGGTGGGAATAGTGTTTATATAGACTCCTAGTAAAGTGTAGTCATATAAATCACTAGTCAATTAATACCAGAGGGGCAAATTAATTGTCTTGTAGTTTTTAAAACACAGACTTAGTCTTCTTAATATATAGGCTGTGTATTTCATATGCGGACTCTCTCAAAAGCCTAGACCTAGTAGATCAGAGGCAGCCAGTGGCACAGCTATTTACAAGATACTGGTTACTATACAGCAAACCCTAAAGTCCTAAAAGGACTTTTCAAAGGTAACCCAGTTACCAAATAATGTGGTGATAACATTAACTATCCATTGTCTTTTTGAACCCTAAGACAGCAGGAACCTTACCTCTCCACTATAGAGTCTATATTTCTCCCAGTCCTGGAACCTTAGGATAGGGCCCACTTGCCCCGACCAACAGGGCGGTGAACAGTGGCTAGGAACCCAATAAGACCTGAAATGATAGGGACACTAGACACGAAGAATGACAGCAAGACAGGTTTCTGATCAAGCTGCAAAATTTTATTGTGAACACATGCATTATAAGGCTTTGGGTAAGGAGAGGGAATGCTGGGGGGGGGGGGGAGGGAGCAAACTTCAAAGCGGAATGTTCCTTGCAACAAATGGCGGAAACCAAACTGTGTGTTGACTCACTTGTGTTGACTCACTTGATTACTGATAAATGGTTTACCTAAAGGGAAATGGCCTGCCCAGGGGGGAATTAACACTTGTCTTGAGGGGTTCCATTGTCTCAAAGCTTATCATCTATAAAGCAGAGAAATGGCTCCTGGCACCCACTTTACTGCATGCCTCTCCCAATCCATATCAAATAATATTGCATCAGCCAATTGCAACCTAATCAACGCAACGAGTGCCACCTCAACATGCTTCAGCTCAGACTGTGTCCAGAGACTTCAGGTGTGGAATGACAACCTTTAAGCTTCATTACTCGGGTGAGACCTTTCCTTTCATAGCATTCTCTAATTCCATCCCAGGTGGATCACTTTCTAAAAAAGTCCCAAAACCTAGATATATACCAGGTTCTATGAGAGAGAGCATATGTTCACACGTATCCATAAACATGTGCAAAATATATACCTGAAAGCAGAACTACACTAGAGTTTGCAGTGAATAACCCCTCACAACACCTCCTCTCTACTATTCCAACCTTTGGGTCCATTATTGCTCAACAATTTGTTTGACTTTGTATGTTAACTCTCTTTTCAGCCACCAGGTTCCAGATGTCATCAGGATGCTGGCCAGGCTTCCCTGGACTGAAGACCCCACCAGTGTGTCCTGGAGCTCCATTTCCCCAGTGACCCACCCTACTAGGGAAATAGAGAGGCAGACTTGGAGTATGGACTGACCAGTCAACGTCCATGTTCATCGGGGAAGCAATTACAGATGCCACACCTTCCATCTTCTGCAACCCACAACAATCCTTGGTCCATGCTCCCAGAGGGATGGAGAATGGGAAAGCTATCAGGGGAGGGGATGGGATATGGAGATTGGGTGGTGGGAATTATGTGGAGTTGAACCCTTCCTACCCTATGGTTTTGTTAATGTATTCTATCTTAAATAAAAAATAAAAAAATAAATTGTATCAATAAAAATTATTATTGTTTAATATAAAAGAAAACTTCCTTGAAGTTATTTGTCTTTTTAGCTTTGTATTTTCTCCATTCAAAATGTTACCATAAAAGGTACATAGTGATGGAAAATGGTTAGGGATGAGAGTGACTTTGCAGACACATGTTAGGGGGACATGCCCCACAGCAAAGAAGTGGCTCGCTTCATTCCTGTCCCACATCTTGGAATCTGAGTCTATGCCCAAAGTTTGGCGTCGTGCGAAGATTATAGAGGTTTTGAAACCAAAGAAAGACCCAACACTGGCCACCAGCTATAGACCAATTTCTCTCCTCTCTGTGTGTTACAAACTCCTTGAGAGGCTGCTTCTGTCACGTATTTCTCATCTTACAGAGAAATTCCTATCACCCGCCCAGGCTGGTTTCCGCCCAGGAAGATCTACCTGTGAACAAGCCCTGGCCCTCTCAACTTACATTGAAAATGGATTCCAGAAGAATTTAAAGATGGGTGCTGTCTTTGTTGATCTCACAGCAGCCTATGACATGGTCTGGCACCGTGGTCTCCTGGTCAAGATCTCATGATGCCTGCCTCCATGGGTGGCCAACACTATATCGTTTCTTCTCCAAAACAGAAGATTCCGGGTGCATCTGGGTGAAAAGTCTAGCAGATGGAGACTTGTCTCAAGTGGCCTCCCCCAGGGCTCTGTTCTGGCTCCTAAGCTATTTAATATTTACATCAATGACCTCCCAGAAACTTCTTCAAGGAAGTTCATCTACGCTGATGACATCTGCTGTGCAACTCAGGCATCCAAGTTTGACATCCTCGAGGAAACACGAAAGACATGTCTCTGATATCTGATTACTGTAAAAAATGGCGACTAATTCCTAGCACTGCAAAAATGGTATCATCTATTTTCCATCTGCACCATGCCTCGGCCTCGCGTGAGCTTAATGTGCAGCCTGGCGATACGAGAATCTGGCATGAAGCCCAGCCAGTCTATCTTGGCGTTACTCTCGATCGCACTCTGTCATTTCACAAACATCTCATAAAAACTGCAGCAAAGGTGGGCGCGAGGAATCACATCATTGCAAGACTGGCCAGCTCCTCATGGGGCGCGAGCGCTTCCACACTGCGATCATCATCTCTGGCATTATGCTATTCCACTGCAGAATACTGTGCCCCAGTATGGTTCTGTAGCCCTCATGTCCACTTGGTCGATTCAAAATTATATTCCTCCATGAGGATAATTTCTGGAACCATCCGTTCCACCACAGTTCCATGGCTGCCAGTTCTTAGCAACATAACCCCGCCAGATATTCGTCGGGATGCAGCATCATCTAAGTTCATTTCCCACGTCTACGCTTGACCGGACCTGCCAATATATGCGGATATCTTCGTCCACACTGTTCAACGCTTGAGGTCTTGTCACCCAATCTGGTCCCCTATGCCTACACTGAACTTCTCTGTTCCAGTCTCTTGGAAACAGAGCTGGCAGTCAGCTGAGGTAAAGAACAAACACCTCATCACAGACCCCTGCAAGCATCAACCCGGCTTTGACCTAGCATGTTATGATTGGGCTCTCCTCAATTGCTATCGAACAGGCCATGGCCAGTGCACCGCTATGTTCCATCGCTGGGGAGCCAGAGACGACCCGAACTGCCCCTGCGGCTACAGACAGACTATGACCCACATAGTCAATGACTGCCACCTCTCCAGATTCAAAGGAGGTCTGGAAACTTTACATCAGGCTCAACCTGATGCTGTTGACTGGCTACAGAAGAAGGGCAAATGCTAGAAGAAGAAGGGGGACATGAGAAATTATACCCATCTATCCACGAATGTACAGTAAACATTAACCATCAGTAAAATGATCAAATATAAATGAAATTTCCATACTTGTAAGAAAAGAAGAGGTTTCATATATAGAAACAATTAGAAATATTTGAAAGGTAGGTCAGATTCAAAAAGTCTTTCCTGACTAAAGTTACAAAGTCTCAGTCTCAGTCCCCACCATAAACAAGAGTTGAGCAGTTATCTGATCTTCTCTCTCTCTCTCTCTCTCTCTGTGTGTGTGTGTGCGTGTGTGTGTATTTGTGTGTTTGCCTCTCTATCGCTCTCAAAAATATATTTGAATAGTGTATTTATGATTGTATACACAGTGGTGGAAGAAGACCTAGGTTGGTGGTGAGAGTGATGTCCAGATGTCTATCACAGAAGGATGAAAAATTATGTCTATGTAACAACTGTATTAGAAATCATCACTTCCTAAACAATGAAAAAATGATTTAGGAAAGGAATATTTATCAATACAGTACTATACTTTCTTTTCAAGAAAAGCAAATGGTCATTTCATTTCTCAATTCATTTTGAGGCCATATTAACTTCAGTATTGAGTTGTCAAGAAAATGTGAAAGGTAAAATAATATTTAAATTAATATTTATTGGGAAATACATTCCATGTTATCATAAGGGGGAGAAATGTAAAAAGTCAGTCAGTTCATTCAATAGTAACAAGCTATATAAAAATTTTCATTGAATGAAATAAACAATGAAATACAACAGATCTTCACAAATATTTGGAACTATGCAGGATAGATAAAATATCATAGAATGCAAAAATAAAAAATATTTCCTTTTATTATATAATAATTTATTACAAGAAATCAATATTTCATTGAATTCTGCACATGCCATGAACATGATTATACTCTGTTTCTCATGTTACTTGCAAGTTCTTTCCTAAACCTAATAAAAGTACAGATTTCATTCTGTCTTTCAATAATTGTTATTCCAGTCATTGGGTTAACAATGAATTACTTCATTTGTTACATGTATTTAAATTTCCCCTACTATATCCTAAGTGGAATAATAATATTCATAAAAGAAGATATAGTCTAATTTTCTAACATCTCATGTTTTAAACTATTTTTAATCTGTTTTACAATAGTCTTAAACTATTTTAAGTTTATTATAAATTTAAATCTCAAAATGAAGGTGAATCAGTGTTATATTAATGTATGCATGCCATAACCAGAGATTTACAGGTACTGATACCTTATTAAAGCAATTTAATATTTAGCAGTATAGCATAAAGCTAGCTCTGAGAGTGTACAAGATGACATAAAAGAGAAATATTAAAGTAAAGCATATCTATGAAATTCACAAATAAATATTCTATTTTTCTATAAGGAATAAAATTACATTTATTTAATTGTGACATTGTGAAGGAAATTTTATTGTCATCTCTCTATATTCAAGAAATTATAATTAGCCGTATTTATAAATGCCTATGTCAGCTTTGATGATTGTAAAAACACATTTGAGATAGACAAATCTTATAATGGTAGCAAAATGTGTGGCATTTTACTATGTTTGAGAGTACTGGGCAATGCAAACAGCTCCAATCATTGCAACTGAGAAACGAAGGCTGACAGAAAACATTGAAATCAGTTTAATGGTTCTGTTTGTTTCTTCTCTAAGTATGATTAAATAATCATAAGAACTTCTCTAAGGGCTAATCTACTGTATTTTCCAGATTTTCACCTTGGGGACATATTGTCCCTTGTCACTGAAACCTAAGGGACAGAAGGGGACGCCACAGGGTGGCACAGCAGGAAGCTGAGACACTGATGAAACAGTGTTCAGTTAATGAAGGAATGGCCCATGGCCTCCGCTGCTCTGCCATATGTTTGAAGAAATGCTAATGACTACAATTCAAATACCTTTTTCATCATAACTATATGTAAATGTGTTTATAAATGCTCTCTTATAAATGTACCATCACATTTTTAAAAGCCAACTGCTAATGTTGCTTTCAACGTCTATAATACATAATAATTAAAACTTAAGCAATTCTGCTTAATTATACCTTATGGGAAACTGTACAGTAATTTATAGAAATTAAACAGAAAAACAAAGATCAACAAAAATAAAGCAGCAGTTGAACTACTGAATAATAAATGACTTTGATCATTAATTTACAACAGCAAAATCATTGTAAGTAAAAGACTTCTATCCTAATTCTTAAACAGCTGACTTGTGAAAAAGAGGGTGTTAGAAAATTGGGTATTCCTTGTAAGGTCACAGCTTGAACCAATGGTGTCTGTCTATATTATTTGTATTTATTCTGCCCACCTAAAATGAAGCAGTAATTTTTGCTTGGAAATTCTCAATAATATAGTTCTGATCTCATTTTTTATGCTTAGCCCTAACTTTCAGTTGCATATTCTCTATACAATGATCCACTTTATAACAGATTATCCAGTGACTTATCCTGAACAGTAACCTATCTTGTATTTTATACCTATTTTTTTAACTACTCTAAGAGCTCACTTGATTAACTCTGTTTATTTAGTCATATCTCATCAGTGAAAATGGTCAATTTTCACACTCAGAATTGCATACTCTTAATACCAAAAATGACTGATAGATTAAAATTGCATTATTAAGTTAATAGAAATAAAAACCCATTTTATCTACAACACTCTGAACATGTCTGATCTCATGTGAATAGATTATGATTATATCAATTAAAATCTTACTATTTTAAAATTACTCAGATAAAAGAATTGTTAAATTTTGTTTTAGTGTCTAAAACCACTGAATTTGTTTAATTGCTAATGCACTAAGTTCTATTTTTGCTAATAGAAGTATATACTATAGAGCTATTATAACCAAAGTAGCCTGGTGATGGAATGAAAATAGATATGCAGACCAGTGGGAAAAAATTGAAAGTCCAGAATTAAGTCCTCACATCTACAGACAAGTCTTTTTTTTTTTTTTTTTTTTACAAAGAAGCCCAGAACATTAAATGGAGTAAGAAGAGTCTCTTCAACAAGTGGTGCTAGAGTAAACTGTGTTGAAACATGTGAACAAATGAAATTGGACCACCACATATCACCATGCACAAAGTCAACTCAAAATGGATGAAAGATATGGATATTACAATAGAAACTATCAAGTACATAGGAGAAAACATTGGCAGAATACTTAATGTCCTATGTTTCTAAAAGATCTTCAGGATTCAAACCTCCTCAATTAAAAAAAATAATTATTTTTATGCTAATGCAACTAATTCTTTAATTTTACTTAAAGTCTTCCTGGATTGTTAGTTTTCTTAGAACATTTTCACTTAAAGCTTATAAAATATTATTTTGTCTTCTAGTGCTTTATAATTTGCATTTGAATATTTATAGGCTTAGTCCATTTGAATTTAAAGGTATTATGAGAGGTAGTTTTTTTTTTAATTTTACATTATTTAAGTATATAATTTTCAATAAAAATTGTCCCATGAGTAAAGCAGCAAAAATTGTCAGCAGATCTCATCATGTCTTAAACTTGTATTTACTCAGTGACCTCTCTGTCATATTCCAATCTGGGTAAACATTAAATTGTTTCTATTGTATTAAACAAAATATGCTGACCAGATATTTTGTTTCAATTCATTTAAATTCATTTTTAAATAAATCTTTACTTATCACTATCACTGTACCCATGTGATCTTGAAGAAATTATTTAATAGCTGTAAACTGCTTTTTCTTGAGAGAAATGGTTAAAGAATATAACCTAGGGTTAGGGAGCCAGGATAATATGCAAAAGGCTTTCTTGTCTGAGACTCTGAAATTTCAGGTTCACTCTCTGGTACTATTATAAGCCAGAACTGAGAAGTACTGGCTAGGGCTTCTCTCCCTGAATCTCTCTCTCTCTCAAATAAAATAAAAATATTTTTAAAAGACTAAAATCTAAAGCAATAAAGCAGTTCACCTCAGTAGTGTACCTACTTTGTAGTATGAATGAACCAGATTTGAATCTAGCCCCTCCACTGCACAGGAGAAAACTTCAGTGCTGTGTCTCTGCCTCTTTCTAACTAACTAATAAATGAATTAATCTTTGGTACATGAAGCTCAAGCTACAACAAGAAAAAAAAAATCAAACATTTGGCCATTGTTAAAATGAAAGGGACAGTCCATACTTGATACACAGTCTGTGATATGAACTGATCCAGTATGCAAGTTGGGACCCTAAGAGGCTGAGCAAATTCATAGTACTGTGTTCTTTACCACTCTGATTTCTATTGTGGCTTCTCTTGTAATTTCTCTGTTAGTGCTGAAGTTTTCTTCTATTTTACTTCTCATTTTAGCTAAGGCCATAATAAATATACTTTTTTTTCCTTTTTATCAGAGCACTGGTCAGCTCTGGTTTACAGTAGTGATACAGGAGATTGGAATTGGGACTTTAGAGCCTCAGGCATAAGAATCTCTTGGCATAACCATCAAGCTATCTTCCCCTGCCCTTGAATATTATCTTTAGAAGGTTAGCATAGCTCTGTTCAACTTGAGGTTTTCTTACAATAGCATGTATGTAATGTCCTTTATCTTCTCACTGTATTAGTTGTTATTGGAGGACCAGTGCTCAGGGGTCTGTGTTTGAACTTGTAAATATAGCTTGAACTTGTAAGCACTGAAAAGTCATTAGATTGGGTTGTTGTTTTTGTCTAATATCTTTCTGTGGGCTCAATATATGTAGTGGTAGCACTACTCATGCTTTGGGTCTGGCAGGGTACAAATTATGGTAGAAAGTACACTAGAAACCTGCCCCCAGTATCTAGTACTTTGAAAATTTAATTCCAACATGGTATCCTCACAGAGTTCTGGCAAACTACTTCATAGCGCTGAAGCTCTGACTAAACCTTTTCCAATTTACAGATCTTAGTTTCCCAATTTTCACTATTGTAGAGTTACATATTAGAGAGGAGAATCTAACAGGCTGTGAGCCAGCCACAGAGTATATCTTTTCCCAAAACTAGCTCCACAGTTAATTACTATGGAAACTGAATTCCAGTCATCCATCAGAACTCTAACAAAAGAGCATATGGTACAGTACACACACACATCACATACACACACACACACACACACACACACACACTAAATGTAAGAGTTCCTTGTTGTTAAAATTTCAGAGGCTCTTGCCGGCCGGGCTGGCTTCGCAGTGGTGAACAGAGACGCGACTAGAACCCAATGTAAAGCATACAACAGTTACTGGTTCAATCTTCCCTTCTATGCCCAACCACAGCAAGCAAGCTTCACAAGCCATAGAGTAGTGCTGCAAGTGTCTGCAGCCCCTCTCATTCTCACTCTATAGCTCTCTTTCTCACTTTCTATCAAAAGAGAAAGGGAGAGGGAGAGGGATAGGGGGAGGAAGAGGGAGAGGGAGAGGGAGAGGGAGAGGGAGAGGGAGAGGGAGAGGGAGAGGGAGAGGGAGAGGGAGAGGGAGAGAAATGGGAAACAAGAAAAATATAGTAGTGGCCAGGAACAGTAAATTAATACAGGCACTAATACTCATCTAACTTAATAACCTTGGTGGGAAAAGTTAATATGGTGTCCCACTCATAAACAGAAGTTGAGAAAGAAGAATAGAAAGGGGGAGGAGGTAGTGCAGCAGGTTATGTGTACATGGCGCAAAGCACTAAAGACCAGGTCTGGAGACTGGCTCCCCACCTGCAGGATCACTTCACAAGCAGGTCTGCAGGTGTCTTTCTCTTCCCCTCTCTGTCTTCCCCTTATCTCTCCATTTCTCTCTTTCCTATTCAACAAAAATACCAACAATAATAATAATAACAACAATGATAAACAACAAGGGCAACAAAAGGGAAAAATTAGCCTCCAGCAACAGTGGATTCTTAGTGCAGGCACTGAGCCCCAACAGTAACCCTGGAGGTCAGAAACAAAAAAGAAGACTAGAAAGGGAATTTTTTTTTAGCTTTATTTATTGGATAGAGACAGCCAGAAATCGAGAGGGAGGCGATAATAGGGAGAAAGACAGAGAGACACCTGCAGTACAACTTAACCACTCGCAAAGTTTTTCCCCTGCAGATAGGGACTGGGTCCTCAAACCAGGGTCCTTGCTTATTGTAACGTGTGCGTACAACAAGGTGCACCACCACCCAGCCACAAAGGGAAATTTGACTGAGTTTGGAGTACTGCACCAAAGTAAAATACTCATAAGCCCTTTAGTAGGCCTCTCCAGGATCTTGCCCCAATGTAGAAAAATAGTTAAGGACTGCTTTCCCACTCTCTGAAGGGAGGCTGGGTCAACCTACTCTGCCACTTGAGGAAGACTGGTAGTGAAATGAGTGAATGTTCCTAGAATGTTCCTGGATATGACTATGGAATGTGAGCTCAGATTTACAGGGTTTCAAAGATTCTGTGCTAAATATTAACAGACATGGGCCCTATGTGAGGTTTACCATTAGTGGTATTTATATATTTCTCTTATATTTGGGAACTACTCTCTTCCCTGATCCAACTTTCTAGTACTATTTCCAACTCTGACACCATCCTCTCAGAAAATGCTTTTAGCCCACATGCATGTTTGGTGTTGAGCTCAGGCAAAAATTAGTAAAGTCCCTTGTAATATAACTAAATTAGACTTCCTAGCTTCTTCCAACTTGAAACCCCCAGATATCATCTATTCTATACTTACCTTTGGATTCCTGGTTACTAAATAATTTGTTCTGCTTTATTTCAATGTTTTTTAGCCACCAAATTGCAGCCACCATGACACCAACCTGACTTGCTGAGCAGAAGATCTCATTAATGTGTCCTGCAACTCCAACTTCCCAGGGCCTTATCCCACTAGGGAAAGAGTAGGGAAGCTTCCAATAGAAGGGATGGGATGTGGACTCTGGTGATGTGAATCTTGTGGAATTGTATCCCTCTTATCTCACAATCTTGTCAATCATTATCCAGTCACTAATAAAAATAAATCATAAATTAAAAATAAGAAAAATGAAAAAGAAATAGTTGCCAGTAGTAGTAAAGTCATGCAGGCATTAATGCCCAGCAATAACCCTGGTGGGAAAAGTTAATCTGGTATCAGGCAAATTAATTAGGCATCAGGAGAAGTGCCACAGAGTGAGTCAGTTATCCTCTCTCTCTCTCTCTTCCTCTCCCAATCTCTCTCTCTCTCTCTCTTTCTCATCCCCTTCTCTCTCTCCTGTGTTTACTTTTATTTTTTCATTCCCCATTGTTTCAGAGTTGGAAAAATATGAATTTACTGAACTTCCGTAAAATTTGCTACCTGCTTACATGATTCAAGTTCCGTAACATAATTTTTTCAGTCATGATTTGTTGTCATTTGGAGTCTTACTGTGTCCCACTACCTGGAGGCTAAACTTTTTATCTATTGCTGTGGAATGTTTGCTTATATACATTCGGATTGTTATGATTTTGATTTTGATACTAAGAAGAGAAATACCCAGATCCTCTTTGATCATCTTGGAACTAAGAAATTAGTATCCAGATAATTTTTTTCATATACAACTCCACAACAAAATAAAATTGTAATAGTATATGAATGTTTAAGAGGCTTCAGACTAATATAGTTAGATTTCCCAGCCTACCCAGGAATTTTTTTTCACAAAACTATGTATCTTGTCAGGAAGATGAAACATTACTTGAAAGTGTCAAGAATTAAAATAGAGTTGGGAAATAACTAATTCATGCTAACAAAAAGGGACAAATATTAAGCAACATTCTAATTGAGAGCTAAATAATGAGTGATGAAAAGCCATTTGACTCGTATTGTAGATATAGAAAATAAAAGGCTAATTCTGTTTTTTCAAATGAGCTTGATCTCAGTATATTAGGAAATATTTGAAAACTGGATGATGCATTTTCATTCTTCCTTGAGATACCATAAATGAATATTTCTTTCGAATTCGTTTTGCCTTAGACATGAACTCAGAGCTTCTAATTACATAGGAGCAGCTCACCCATCCTTTCTCCAGCAAAAGCCTCTTAGTAAAGTAATGCCACATGGTCAAGAAAAAATCTCACAGAGGTCAGATTCTCCTTCTTTTTTCACTAAAGATGAATATGGGATAAAATAGATTCAAAGACATTATGTCTTGCAATTCATTTACTAGACAAGAATCACAAGGAAGTAATATAAAAAAGCACCAGCAATAGATTTGGATATTATTTACTGGTAAATTGTTTGCATAATGTTTGCATATGAATATATTACATATGTACATTTCTTACATTATTTTCCTTAATTAATTTGATTTATTTTTTAATAGCAAGGGCCAGTGTCTCTGTTTCTACTTCTATTTGGTAATGTTCTGGGTCATAATAGACTTTGTCAATTTATTTTGTGTTCTGGTCACTTAAACACAGAGAGATAATATATTTGTCCTGCATATAAAATGTTTACAAATAAAGGATAGTCACAAGTTTTAAAGTTAATACTGTTCTGAAGTTTGATACTTCATAATGAAAACTGAAGATTTACCTATTCTTATTTTTAAATTTATTTTTCTTTAATATTTTTATATATTTATTACAGGATAGAAACAGTAACACATTGAAAAAGGTAGGGGATAGATAGAAAGAAACACAGAGACAAATTCAGCCCTGCTTCACCACTCATGAAGCTTTTACCCTGCAGATGAGGAACAGGGGCTTGAACCTGGGTCCTTGTGTACTGTAATGTGTGCACTTAAGCAGTTGTGCCACTGCCAGTCCCCTAAGCAGTTGAAGATTTAAAGATAATTGGCATAATTTACATATATGACCTGGAAATTTGATACATATACCTTGGACCTTAGGGGAAGGAAGTTGTATGATTCCCTTCTGAAAAACAATCATTTTTTGTGGTTCATGCTGTTGGCAATCCACATAGTGATCTATTCAAAGTTAAATTAAATAAGATAGAGAATTTATGTTGAGATCTCAAACTTTACTATAGGGCCATTAGTATCAAAGCCTCCTAGTACTAGAAGAAAAATAAACACACTGACAAGTGGAATAGAAATGAGAGCCCAGAAATAATTCCCCACAACTATAGACCTCTAATTTTCAACAAAAAGGGCCAAGCTATTGAATAGATAAAAAAGAGTCTCTTCTACAAATGGTACTGGAAAATTGGGTTGAAACTCACAGAAGTGTTAAACTGAACCACTACATTTCAACATGCAAAAAGGCAAACTCCAAATAGATCAAGGATTTGTTTGTCAGACCAGTCACTACCAAATACTTAGTGGAAAATATTAGCAGAACTCTTTTCCACCTAAATTTTATTGGTATCTTCAATGACACAAGTCCAACTTCAAAAAAGACAAAAACAAAAATAAACCAATGGAACTACATCAAATGGAAACACAACAAAATAAGCACAACAAAAGAAAACACAAGAAAAAAACTGCATAACAAAACTGCACAACAAAAGAAGCCACTAACTAAACAAGGAGATTCCTTACAGAAAGGGAGATCTTTATATGCCATATATCAGACAAGTAGCTAATAACCAAACTGTATAAAGAACTCACTAGGATGTTGGGCGGAAGCACAGTGAGTTAAGCTCACATGGTGCAAAGTGCAAGGACTGATATAAGGATCCTGGTTCAAGTCCCTGGCTCCCCACCTGCAAGGGAGTCACTTCACAGGCAGTGAAGCAGGTACGCAGGTGTCTATCTTTCTCTCCTCCTCTCTCCATTTCTCTCTGTCATACCCAACAACTACCACAATAATAAAAAAGCAACAAAAAGGAATAAATATTTTAAAAAATAAGAACTCACTAAAGTCAGCACCGAAAATAAATAAATAAATAAATAAATAAAATGAAACATAAAGAAAAATAAAAAAAAGAAATTTCCTCATCCAAAAAAGAGGAAAGCATATGAACAGAACATTCACTAAAAATGAGATCCAAACAGCCAACAGACATATGAAAAAAATGCTCAAAGTCATTGATTTTCAGAGAAATGCAAATTAAGACAACAATCAGTTATCACTTCACTCCTGTGATAGTAACAAATGCTGGGGAGGTTGAGAGACAAAGGAACCCTTCTGTATTGTTGGTGGGAATGTACATTGGTCCCACCCCTATGGAAAACAGTCAGGAGAACTCTCATAAGACTAGAAATGAACCTACCCTATCATCCTGCAATTCTTCTCCTGGGGATATAATCTTAAGGAAACAAATACATCCGTCCAAAAGTTATATGTATACATATGTTCACAGCAACACAATGTGTAATAGCTAAAATTTTGGAAGCAATCTAGTTGTTTAATAACAAATGAGTGGCTGCGTAAGTTGTGGTATAAATACACAATGGAATATTACTCAGCTGTTAAGAATGATGATTTTGAACAGGATGTCAGAGGACCTAGTGGGGTTTTTATTGTTGTGTGGAAAACTGAAAAATGTTATGCATGTACAAACTATTGTATTTACTTTTGACTGTAAAACATTAATCCCCCAATAAAGAAATTTTAAAAAGAGAAAGAATGATGATTTCTCCATCATCAACTCAACTTGAATGGAACTTGAAAGAATCATGTTAAATGAGATAAACTAGAAAGAGAAAATGAATATGGGATGATCTCATTCATGGACAGAAGTTGAGAAATGATAACAGAAAGGGAAACATAAAGCAGAACTTAAACTGTGTTTGGAGTATTCCACCAAATAAAAGACTCTGGAGGGAGAGTGGATTTTCAGGTCTACTGAATGGGTTAGGGACATAAACTTTTGGTGGTGGAAAGGATGTTAAACTATACTCCTGTTAACTTATAAGTCACTATTTATTCATTATGTCAAGGGAAAATAGATTGAATGTTTCTCAAGTTCTTTAACTGCCTATATACTAGTTTTGAGTATATATTCGTTTAGTCTAAGGACTTAATTTTTCAGATTTGAAAACTGAATGAATTCTGAAACTGGGATTAAATTGTCAAAGCATTGCTAGAATTTTTTTTTCAAATACTGTTACTTTAGACCAGATAGATTAGAATCAACTATTCCTGTTAGTATCTAAGATATAGTTATTTGTAGGTAGCCTTATGTGACATAAATCATGGTCAGGTCAAATGTGGTACTGTAAATCCAAACCATGGGATTTTCAAAGTAAACCAAGCTCCTAAGTAACTTGGTTAGAATAATAATTATCTATTGCCTTCTTTTTTATATAAAAATGATTTTTTGAACTTATTTATTCCCTTTTGTTGCCCTTGTTGTTATATTGTTGTAGTTATTGAAGTCATCATTATTGGATAGGACAGAGAGAAACTGAGAGAGATGGGGAAGACAGAGAAGAGAGGGAAATACAGACACCTGCATACTTGCTTCAGTGCTTGTGAAGTGACTCCACCGCAGGTGGGGAGCCAGGGGCTCGAACCCGCATCCTTATGCCTGTCCTTGAGCTTTGCACCACCTGTGTTTAACCTGATGTGCTACCATCTGACTCCCTATCCATTGACTTCTTAAACTCTAAAACTGCAAGGAACTTTTCTCCATTCTACTTAATATCTGTATTTCTTCCAGTCCTGAAACACCTGGGATTTTGCTTGTATTTCTTGATGCTTCTCCTTTTGACCCCTTACCTTAACCTGTTATACTGCCTCTGCTCACCTCGACTAAATCAATGCAATCAGTGCCACACAGCATGCCACATTATGCTGCCACCGTTCTTGATATCTTGGAGATTTTCTAGTATTTAGGCTATTTTGGCATTGTGTTGTATTCCATTTGAGTCTTTTTGCCTCATATCCTGACCACTTCTTGGATGAAAACCAAGCCTATTTTTGTTATAGATTATTCTTCATTTTATAGGATGACATCTGACAGGAGTAGAACACCATCATTATTTTTTTTATCAAATTACTATGAATTCTGATTAATTTGAGGATTTTCTTTAAGTTTAGGTATTGAAAATCAAGAGTATTTTAGCACTTAAAGTTCTACCAAAATGTCACTGGCACAGTGGATTTTCCTGGCTTAGCTTCTTATAAGGAAGAGCATTAAGGGAAAACAAAAGACAAAAAAATGTTCTGAAATTCTGACCTATGTTAAAAACTTATTTTAAAATGAGGAAAAATGGAAAAATATGAAAATTCACTTTATAAACTATTCTTTTTTTTTTTTTTTGGCCTCAAGTGTTATCACTGTGGCATAGTGTCTACACTATTACTCCACTGCTCTTAGTGATTATCTTTCTTTTTTACCTTTTCCCCCTTTCTTTTATTTGAAAAAACTGAGAATAATGAGAGTGAGAGTGGGAGAAGGAAAGAGAAATAGAGAAACACCTGTATGTAATTTCACTGTGCACCAGCCACCAAAGTTCCCTTCCACCCTTCCTTAGTAGCCTCCCCTGCTCCCAGAGTTCCCTGATTTGATACAGTACATCATGCCCAGTTCATGTGTCACATTTTTTCTCCTATGTTCCTAATTATTAGGTCCCACTTATAAGTGAAATATTTGGTATTCATCCTCTTCTTGGCTTATCTCACTTAACATTATGTCTTCCAATTTCATCCAAGATTACACAAAGTTGGTTTTATTATTTTCAGCAGCTGAATAGTAGTAGGACAAAAATTTACACCTCCATGAACAGTGTAGAAGTGTCTCCTTTTTTCCACACTCTCTCCAACATTTGTTGGTATTATCTTTTCTAATATATGATATTCTCACAGGTGCAAAGTGATATCTCATTGTCTTTATTTGAATTTCTCTAATAATCAATTACTTTGAGCACTTTCTACAGTGTCTGCTAACCTTCTGCATCTCTTTTTCTGTAAGGCTTCTGTTCACGTCTTCACCCTATTTTCTTATGAGTATCTTTGGGTGAGGCATTTGAGGTCTGGCAGGTGAGCAGGGGGTATCAGCAGTTCCTGGGTGCCTCTGTGCAGGAAGGGCACAACCTGTTTTCTCTGGGCTTAGTACGTAGAATCTGGTGGTGCAAGAGGGGATTCAACAACTCTGGTAGGATCCAGTATGGGATTCCAGTGAGCTGCTGGTAGCCCTTCTTCTTCTAGCGTTTGCCCTTCTTCTGTAGCCAGTCAACAGCGTCAGGTTGAGCCTGATGTAAAGTTTTGAGACCTCTTTTGAATCTGGAGAGGTGGCAGTCGTTGACTATGTGGGTAATAGTCTGTCTGGAGCCGCAGGGCAGTTCGGGAAGTCTCTGGCTCCCCAGCGATGGAACATAGTGGCGCACTGGCCATGGCCTGTTCGATAGCAATTGAGGAGGGCCCAATCATAAGGTGCTAGGTCAAAGCCGGGTTGACGCTTGCAGGGGTCTGTGATGAGGTGTTTGTTCTTTACCTCAGCTGACTGCCAACTCTGTTTCCAAGAGTCTGGAACAGAGAAGTTTAGTGTAGGCGTAGGGGAGCAGATTGGGTGACGAGACCTCAAGCGTTGAACAGTGTGGGCGAAGATATCCGCATATATTGGCAGGTCCGGTCAAGCGTAGACGTGGGAAATGAACTTAGATGATGCCGCATCCTGACGAATATCTGGCGGGGTGATGTTGCTAAGAACTGGCAGCCATGGAACCGGGGTGGAACGGATGGTTCCAGAAATTATCCTCATGGAGGAATATAATTTGGAATCGACCAAGTGGACATGGGGGCTACGGAACCATACTGGGGCACAGTATTCTGCAGTGGAATAGCATAATGCCAGAGATGATGATCGCAGTGTGGAAGCGCTCGCGCCCCATGAGGAGCTGGCCAGTCTTGCAATGATGTTATTCCTCGCGCCCACCTTTGCTGCAGTTTTTATGAGATGTTCGTGAAATGACAGAGTGCTATCGAGAGTAACACCAAGATAGACTGGCTGGGCTTCATGCCGGATTCTCGTACTGCCAAGCTGCACATTAAGCTCACGCGAGGCTGAGGCATGGTGTAGATGGAAAACAGATGATACCGTTTTTGCAGTGCTAGGGATTAGTTGCCATTTTTTACAGTAATCAGATATCAGAGACATGTCTTTCGTGAGTGTTTCCTCGAGGATGTGGTAGCCCTGTTCTGGATCCACAGGACACACACCCGACAACTGGAATTCACACTGACCCAAACATAGTAAAACCTTGGGTGAGAAGGACTTCTCTGGGTCCAGGGGATGTGCATACAGGTTTTAGGATCCACACTCCCCAGAATACAGTGGAACCTTGTGTACTCTGCTTCCCTTAGATACACAGGCAGACCACACTCACCTGCCCCAGTACAGTGAAGCCTTTGTTTTCCCTGGACACACCTATGAATTGGAATCCTCACTCGCTAGAAAGTTGTGGAACCCAGACAAGGTTCAGGTCTGACTAGGCAGGCTTCTGGTTGAGTTTAGGGATTAGGGTGAGGTCTTTCCCAGTGGTAGTTCAGGCAGACTGAAACCAGCTATCTTGGGGTGGAACATTCATTCAGGGGTTCATGCACAGGGTCTGGCAGGTTAGTGTATGTAGGTGGCAGTGCTGGGAACTAGGGTCTAAGGAATCTGGACAGGATTTCCTTGGCTCATTCCTTTGTCTCCTTTCCAATGCTTCCTGTGTTTCTCTTCCTCTGTCTTCAGGTTTCTGTGTCTCAAGGTTTATTTCTATATTTGTTGGTTCATTTATTTCCCTTGGTTTTTGCTTCTGTTGTCTGTCACCATTTCACAGAGAGCAATCCCCAAGCTGCAAGATGGTTGCCATCTTCTTTCTTCTTGATATATATATTTTTTTTATTTGCTTGGGAAAATCATTAGTTTTGCTATTGTCCTGTAAAAATATTCATCCTGTCTCCTATATTTTATTATAATTTGTGTGTGTTTGTGTGTGTGTGTGTGTGTGTGTGTGTGTTAGAGACAGGCAGAGAAGAGAAAGGATTAGATCACAGTATTGAATCCTTCAATCAAATAAGGGCCAGGATTGAACCAGGGTCACTCACAAGGCAAAGCATCGTACTATCCATGTGAGCTATTTTACTGGCCCTTGTCTGTCACATGTATATGTATATGTAGATGTAGATGTAGATGTAGATGTATGTAACATATATATGTCATCAAGTGGCACACCTGACAGAATGCACATATAACCATGAGAAAGGACCAAAAGTTCAATCCCCATGTTCCTCCACAGAGAGGTGCACAGAGCTATTTAGATATCTTTCTCTTTTCCTCTTCTTCTATATTGGAAAGGAAAAAGGATAAAAGAAAAAGAAAGAAAAAAAGAAAGGTAACTAAGAAAGGTGGAGTCTTGGTACAGGTACTGGGTCCCAGCAATAAACCTGGTAGCATATTAAATAACAAGTTTATTTAATTTTTTTTTTTACTTCAATTTTTTTTTTTTTAATTTTTTATTTAAGAAAGGATTAGTGAACAAAAGCATAAGGTAGGAGGGGTACAACTCCACACAATTCCCAACACCCAATCCCCATAACCCACCCCCTCCCATGATAGCCTTCCCATTCTCTAGCCCTCTGGGAGCATGGACCCAGGGTCCTTGAGGGTTGCAGAAGGCAGAAGGTCTGGCTTCTGTAATTGCTTCCCCGCTGAACATGGGCGTTGACTGGTCGGTCCATACTCCCAGTCTGCCTCTCTCTCTCCCTAGTAAGGTGTGTCTCTGGGGAAGCTGAGCTCCAGGACACATTGGTGGGGTCTTCAATCCAGGGAAGCCTAGCCAGCATCCTGGTGGCATCTGGAACCTGGTGATTGAAAAGAGAGTTAACATATGAAGCCAAACAATTTGTTGAGCAATCATGGATCCCAAGCTTGGAATAGTGGAGAGGAAGTGTTAGGGAGGTACTCACTGCAAACTCTAGTGTAATCCTGCTTTCAGGTATATATTTTGCAGTAGTTTATGGATACGTGTGCACATAAGCTCTCTCTCACAGAAACTGGTGTATATCTAGGTTTTGGGACTTTGTTAGAAAGTGAACTACCTGAGATGAAATTAGAGTGTACTATTAAAGGAAAGGTCTCACCCGAGTAATGAAGCTGAAGGGTTGTCATTCCACACATGAAGTCTCTGGATACAGTCTGAGGTGAAGCATGTTGAGGTGGCAATCGTTGCGTTGGTTAGGTTGTGATCAGTGGATGCAATATTATTTGATATTATATTTATTTTGAAATTATATTTATTTTGATATTATTTTGATATTATATAATTTTGAAATTATATTTATTTTCCCTTTTGTGCCCATTATTTTTTATTGTTGTTGTAGTTATTATTGTCATAGCTTTTAGATAGGACAGATAGAAATGGAGAGAAGAGGGGGAGAGAAGGATAGAAACCTGCAAGCCGCCTTCACTACCTGTGAAGTGACTCCCCTGCAGGTGGGGAGCCTGGGTCTCAAACCCAGATCCTCGGGCTTTGCGCCATGTGTGCTTAAGCTGCTGCACTCCCAAGTTAATTTTGAACTAGAAATTATTTACTGACCTACTTATAGAGGTTTCACCTGCCTTAATTATTCCTGTTATACCATGAGTATACTGAATAAATTTAAAGTTTGGACAAAGCACGCCATTTGTTACTGATAATTTATCTATTTAGAAGTTTAGAAAGCAGGCTTTTTTGTAATAATATATTTACTTGTTCATTATGAAAGAGATGAGAGAATAGAGCAAGAAAGAGAGACCAAAATGCTACTGAGCTATCTGTTTCATAAGATAGTGTCCATGGTAAGTGAATTTGAGGCATCTGAGGGCTCAGGCATATATGTTCTGAGCTATAATAGAATGAGATATCTGTCTCCCAAGCTTCTAGGAAACAGTATGACTATTACTCAAATATATGAATATTTATTTACTAAGGAAAATGACATTGTGATGACAATGAAATTTGACATGCATCATTATGAGTAATAAATAGTAACCTCAGCATTCACTCAGATATATACAGTATTAAAAATCATTTTATTATTTGCATGTGCCTTAAAAGAGTACAAAAAATAAACTAAAGACTTTAGACAATCTGGCTGGCAAAATACTAGCCTTTGGTAACTATAAGTTACTAAAAGCAATTTTTCATTTAACTCATCAAAATCCAGTGCCAACTTCATGTCTATTAAATTTAATTTATGGGGTGGAGAAAATAGTACAATGTGTATACAAACATACTCTAATGCCTAAGGCTCCAAGATCCCAGGTCCAATGCCCCACACTACCATGGGTCAGCACAGAGCAGTGCTTTGAGAATAAAGCAAAAAAAAAAAATAATAATTTAAATTTCATTTATGTAGCCCCTGTGTTTAGTAATATTTTGGTTTTATACTTTAAATAAAATAAAATATTATTCTACCGTTTTGTCTTCCTCACATGTGTATACAAGAATGGGTCAATTAACATATTTCCTTAACTGATAATTTCTTTGAACTAGACATTATGTGTAACTGCAGTTCTGGGAACATCATTGATATGAATTTTAAAATATTTAGAGCAGATGTTACATTACTATATTAAGAAATTTGAAGACTAGGAATTATCTTCTGATAGAAAATGTGCATTGTCCCCTTCTTATATGATTTAAATAATAATTGACTAGCATAATGCACTTATATGCATATACATAGCTTCCAGGAAATAAATGTCTTTCTCACTAGGTCTTATCATATTCTAGCATTAGTCTTAAGAACTAACTGAACATGTTTAATACTACCATAAAGAAGTATTAGACATTATTTTTCCTTTTAGATAGAGATAGACAGAGGTAGTTAGAAATAACAAGAGTGAAAGAGACCATAGCATAAATGCATCATTCAGTGTGGTGGAAGTTGGGTTTGAATTCATTCCCATATATGGTAAAGCAACACACAATCCAGGTGAGCTGTTTCACATACCCTGAACATTATTTTAATTAAAGCTATAAATACCATTTTAAAAATAAATCCTGGGGGGTCATGCAGTAGTAAAGATGGTTAAGCATACATATTTCCATGTTCAAGGACCTGATTTGAGCTTGATCCCTACCTACAGGGGAGAATGCTTCAAGAACATTAAAGCAGGTCTGCAGGTGTCTGTCTTTCTCTCCCTGTATCTTTCCCTCCCCTCTCAACTTCTCTCTGTCCTCTCAAATATACAATAGAAAGAGGAAAAAGAAGAAAGATAATATGGTGCTGGGACTAAGCTTTAGCTCCAGTGACAATCCTGGTGGCAATAATAAACAAAGAAGTTTGGGGGACTGGGTGGTGGTACACCTGGTTGAGCACATGTTATGAACAAGTGTGCAAATGAAATCTAATTTAAAAAGTTCAAAAAATATTCAACAAGTTATTACACTTAGTTATTTAAGAAAATATATTATCTAAAACCTGGAGAATTATTATTTATCTATTTTCAGTTATGTTATGACCTAACTTGAATTTTAAGCAGTCTTATTAATGATGACTTTTATTCATTCCTTTAAAGCTCTTATAAGTATCAAATTGATTTTATAACATATAAAACTGAATTGAAATGAACTTTTAGAAGATAACAAATCACAGCACTTGAAGAGAACTAAAATGACACTGAGAAAAATTAGGTTACAGAAGATTCTTTATGTAAAACTGCCAACCTAGTAATTAAAAGCATATTAAATATAATATAAATATATAAAAGAATGCAAATAAAGATCTCAATTTAAAAGCTATAATTATGGAACTAGGAGATCTCACAGCAGTAGAGCATACACATTACCATGTAGAAGGGCCCAGGGTTCAAGTCCCTAGTCCCTGCTATCAGGGATGAAGCTTTATAAGAGGTGGAGTAGTGTTGCAAATGTATCCCTTCTGCTCTTTCCTGTCACCCTCTGACTCTCAAAAAAAGAAAAAGAAAAAACTGGTCACTAGGAGTGGTAAATTCATTGTGCAGGCACCAAGTCCTAGCAATAATCGACAAATAATAATAATATTCTCAGGTTAGCAACATAGTTCACTTAATAGGGTTCTTGATTTCTTATTCATATGACCCAGGTTTAAGCAAATCCTTCACTTTCTGGGAGAGAATTTAATGTGTACTGAATTTTATTTTCTCCTATCATTTCTCTCTCTCTTTTTACCTTAAAGAGCTGTCCTACAACAGTGAAGGCACAGTGATGATAAAAAACAACAAATATATTAATATTTTCTAAATTGCTCAAATCTAAAATACACCATTTTCAATAACAATATATGAAATACAAATACTTTATTATATACTGTGTAGTAGTAGATACATATAAGCTCAGGAAACATGCTAAAGAAGATTTCCTAGAATACTGGATTTCTGCAAATATGAAATTTAAAAATCTAATTGGGGAAACATAGTAGCACAAAGAAATCATAAAATGTCATTTAAATACTATTCTAGGAATGACTATTTAAAAATAAAATTGTTATATTACCGTGACTCTACAGAAAAAATATATAGCACATATGGCATCCATGTAAAATATTATGAAAGTAAAGAAAGATAGATGTATAAAAAATTAAGTTATTTATAAGCATTGCTTTGCTACCGTCAAAGAGACAAAAAGAATTTTCTGGTCTAAAGAAGTTCAGAGAATAATGAGGAAAAAAAATATCAAGAACAGACAGTAAATCAAACCTCAACTGAAAAAGCAAAACTTTCTACTTATCTGTCTCATCTTTTCACAAGATCATATGTCGGCTATAAAGAAAGGTATTTCAGGTAATTTCTGCTAATTTAAATGTTATTGTATAAGTTTAATCGATATGGAAATGTAAGATATAATCACTAATTACCATCACAATCCCCTATTTTTTCCTACCTAGCCCTGATGTACTTTCTTTAGTCCTTTCTGATCCTTCAGGAAATACAACACAAAACAAAACTTTCTGAGTATTTTTTCACTGCTCTGGAGAACTTCTGAATCAGAATGTAATTACCCACTTGCAGAAGTTTATGCCGTCAATGAAAAGTTTTACATTTTCTTCTTTTCTGTCTCCTCCTTCTCAACTTCCTTTTTTTAATCTCTCCCCTTAAATTTAATTAATTAATTAATTTGTGGTATTAATGACCTACAGTAGATACAGTTGTTGGCAAAATCTCTTAATTTTCTGTAAAATATTCTACCTCTGCTACTGGACCTGAAACTCACCCCCCTTCCCTCCATCAAGAGTCCTTAATTTTGGTGCAATACAACAAACCCTGTCCAAATTCGATTTTGTGTTTCCCTTTGTGTTCTTATTTCACAACTTTCTTCCTCTAAGTGTTTGACAGTTTCTTTTCCTTTTTTTTTGCCTCCAGGGTTATCACTGGGGCTTGGTGCCTGCACTATGAATCCACTGCTCTTGGAGGCTGTCCCCCCCTTTGTTGTTGTTGTTGTCGTCGTTGTCCTTATTGTCTTATCATTGTTGTGGTTGGGCAGTAGCACAGTGGATTAAGTGCACATGGCATGAAGCACAAGGACCAGTATAGGATTCCAGTTCAAGACCCTAGCTCCCCACCTGAAGGGGGGTCACTAAACAAGCAATGAAGCAAGTCTGCAGGTGTCTATTTTTCTCTCCTCCTCTGTCTTCCCCTCCTCTCTCCATTTCTGTCTGTCCTATCCAACAACAACAACATTTGATAATTTCTAATCTAAGATCCAAGTCCTTGATCTATTTAGAGTTTGCCTTTGTGTTTCATGAAAAGTAAGTGGGTCAGTTTCCTTCTTTTTGGACATTTCAAACCAATTTTGTCAACACCATTTGTTGAAGAGACTTTATTTGCACCATTTAACAATTTGGGGCTCTTTGTCAAAAATTATATGTCCATGGGGTGGGGGGGTTATTTATGGACTCTCAATTGAATTCCACTGGTTAATGTGTCTATTTTTGTTATAGAACCAGGTAGTTTTTATTACAATGGGCTTATAATATAGTTTGAAATCTGGGAGTGTAATGCCTCCAGGTTTGTTCTTTTTTTCTCAAGATTTCTTTGGTGCGTCCAAGTATTTTCTTGTTTTGAATAAATGTTTGTAGCTTTTGTTCTATTCTCTTTGAAAAAATGGTAGGGACTTGATGGAGATTACATTAAATTCTATATGGCTTTGAGTAGAACGGCCATTTTATTATTTGCTTCTGTCTTGTTGGGATTTTTCTTTTCCTCTGTGCTTCTGTCCTAGTTCTTTGATGCAGAAGTTCTCTTTGGCAATTTCATTTTATGTCTTTTGAAATTTGTGTCCTAGGTGTTTACCTATATAGATTTGAGCAGATATACTCTTCAACGTATTTATCTCTGTGCATAATTTGTGGAGTCTGTTGCCTCTGCTGATATAATTGGATTCCATGAAAGTGTTCTATAAGAATCACACAGACTTAGGGCTTTGCTTTACTTGAGATGAAGGTGGGGTACTCCAGAACCTCTCTACAGAGGTAGGTCAGTCCAAAATTGAGCAACTCCCAATTAACAATACAGTATACCCCATTCCATAAGTTATTTTAAGTGTGATGTTGCCAGTCAGGTGGAATTTTCCATGGAAACCTGAGTCAGGTTTTAGATTCTGTGTACAGGAGCAGGAGGTATGATGTTGCTTCAGTAGTCTATAAGATTCCATTTAACTGTTGGTCACATTAGGGTTTAGGTACTGGTTATGGTTGAAATTTCTGACAAGCTCTTGTTAGCCAGTAAGGCTACCTGAAATTCCAGGAAGTCAGGAAAGGGACACTGTGATTACAGCCCTTAGATTCTTGTGTTGTTATTCAGGAATGGTGTTAGATGGCCTCTGGTCTGTTGGTTCCAGGACCTCTGAAGTCAGCCAGTTCTTGATGTGTCTCGTGAGTGGGTGGGACTGTTGTCTAAGGGTGACACCACTGCCTCATTGGGGAGAATATTGACCTGATAAAGCTTCTCCAATTTTCCAAAGAATGTAGATTTGCTCCACGGGTCTGTGTGCCTATTTTTGTTCCAGTACCATGTTGTTTTGATGACGATTGCCACCTCAACATGCTTCACTTCAGACTGTGTCCAGAGACTTCATGTGTGGAATGACAACCCTTCAACTTCATTACTCGGGTGAGACCTTTCCTTTCATAGTACACTCTAATTTCATCTCAGGTGGTTCACTTTCTAACAAAGTCCCAAAACCTAGATATACACCAGTTTCTGTGAGAGAGAGCATATGTTCACACGTATCCGTAAACTATTGCAAAACATATACCTGAAAGCAGAAGAACACTAGAGTTTGCAGTGAGTACCCCCCCTAACACTTCCTCTCCACTATTCCAATCTTTGGGTCCATGATTGCTCAACAATTTGTTTGGCTTCGTATGTTAACTCTCTTTTCAGTCACCAGGTTCCAGATGTCATCAGGATGCCGGCCAGGCTTCCCTGGACTGAAGACCCCACCAATGTGTCCTGGAGCTCAGCTTCCCCAGAGACCCACCCTACTAGGGAAAGAGAGAGGCAGACTGGGAGTATGGGCCGACCAGTCAATGCCCATGTTCAGCGGGGAAGTAATTACAGAAGCCAGACCTTCCACCTTCTGCAACCCACAATGACCCTGGGTCCATGCTCCCAGAGGGATAGAGAATGGGAAAGCTATCAGGGGAGGGGGTGGGAAATGGAGATTGGGTGGTAGGAGTTGTGTGGAATTGTACCCCTCCTACCCTATGGTTTTGTTAATTAATCCTTTCTTAAATAAAAAATAAAAAATTTAAAAAAAATTTTAAAAAAGAATGTAGATTTGCAAGCATCTGCTACTATGATGAGAGGGTAGAGCTACAGGTATAGGTTGACAGAGTGGCTATCTGGTTGTTTCAGGATTTGGTTTGACAAAAGATGCTTTCTGTGAGAGGTATAATCCCCTGGCTTCAGGCTGCCATAAATAGTTAACTGCACTTCACTCCTCAGACCTGCCCACAATTCACCTCTCCAAGAGTTCTTTAGGGATAGAAAGCTGTTGGCTGACAAGCCTCTCTCTCTACACAGTCTGCTTGTGCAAATTCACAAAAGGGATGTCAAATACCCCTCTATTTGTGTGCTAAAGAACTCATGGCACTGGAATGTAGCTAGGTAGCTCCTCTGTGGACATCGTCTGAAATACCTTCCTGAACCAGCAGGCTATTGGGCTGAGGGTGGGGGGAGGGGCAGTGGGAATTGTGGTAGAAAATTTATCATCCTTTATAATACTTTTTTGCTGTTCATATACACATCACAATTTCCTTTGTGATATCTCTGTCTTCCTCCTTTTTTTCTGTCTCTCCTACTGGCATATAAATTATGTTTCCATAAGGAGATGCCAGTATCTGCAGAGATTTCTTGAGAAGAGTTAGACTACAGTTGTTTTCACACAGTCACTTTTGCCCCTCCTCTTAATTAAAATGCACCAAGTCTCTGATTATCAGAGAAATGCAAATAAAGACAACAACGAGATACCACTTCACTCCTGTGAGAATGTCATACATCAGAAAAGGTAACAGCAGCAAATGCTGGAGAGGGCGTGGGGTCAAAGGAACCCTCCTACACTGCTGGTGGGAATGTCAATTGGTCCAACCTCTGTGGAGAACAGTCTGGAGAACTCTCAGAAGGCTAGAAATGGACCTCCCCTATGACCCTGCAATTCCTCTCCTGGGTATATATCCTAAGGAACACAACGTATCCATCCAAAAAGATCTGTTCTTGGCAGCACAATTTGTAATAGCCAAAACCTGGAAGCAGCCCAGGTGTCCAACAACAGATGAGTGGCTGAGCAAGTTGTGGTATATATACACAATGGAATACTAATCAGCTGTAAAAAAATGGTGACTTCACCATTTTCAGCCAATCTTGGATGGACCTTGAAAAAGTCGTGTTAAGTGAAATAAGTCAGAAGCAGAAGGATGAATATGGGATGATCTCACTCTCAGGTCGAAGTTGAAATACAAGATCAGAAAAGAAAACACAAGTAGAACCTGAAATGAAATTGTTGTATCGCACCAAAGTAAAAGACTCTGGGGTGGGTGGGTGGGTGGGTAGAATATAGGTCCAAGAAGGATTCAGAGGACCTAGTGGGGGTTGTATTGTTATATGGGAAACTGGGGAATGTTATGCATGTACAAACGATTGTACTTACTGTTGAATGTAAAACATTAATTCCCCAATTAAAAAAAAAAACACTTTTCTTATATAATGTAGTAATTTGGAAATATTTTAACAGATACAGATTTTTCCACCTATTTTAACGAACCATCAGACTAAGAAGCATAATAATTGTTCAATATTTCTGTATACTTCCTTTTCTATTAAATTCCACCACCAGAAACATGAATACACCTATTACTCTGCAGTAGTTATGGATTATAAAATTTAACTAAATTTATCTTTAAATATGACTTTTCATTTATTTGTTAATAGAGTACATAATTATAAATTTACTATTAAATGCATTTTTACTATGATTTTTGTGAAGGAGCAAGTCCCCCAAGTTGATTCAATTAGGAATCCCTCATATAGAAAGTTAGGTGATTTTAGAGATTAGAAGCAACTCATAGAGAATAAGATAGTAGTGGAATTTCCCCTTTGCATCACAAAACCAGAACAGCAGGTTTTATGGTCAAAGATATGCTGAAAATTCCTTTTATTATCACTAACCCACATTCTCTGCTTCTGTAAAAAATGCTTGCTTCCTGACGTCATGTAACTTAGCTCTCCGGGAGCCACAAATGATTTTTGGAATGTTTTCATTAAAGATAGCTATAGAAATGTCATGTAGCCCCCTAGAAAATCCCCACTTCTAGACCCTTTAAAGGGAGATGACTTCCAGACCTCGAGATCTCAGAACAAAGGGGCCATATTGTCATGATGGCCTAGGATCTCCCAGTTGGGATTTATCTCTTGTCTTTGTGTACTAACCTTATTCTCTCTCTTTCAAATTTAAGAATAAATTCCTTATTCTTCACTTATATACAGGAATCGTGTCAGTTTGTGTGAATTTGAGTCAGAAGTACTCTTTCAATTTTCAGCATTCTTTAAGTGTTGTCCAAGGAACTTTGGAAATATTAAGTGGAATATATTTTTCATGGGTAACAAATTTCAGTTTTTGTTTTTATTTTTACAAATTTGTTACCTGACAACTTCGATAATCCAAAGTTGGGGAAATCAATATTCTTCTTGCCCAATTGGGTACTATTGTTTGTATTTTTTTTTTAACATAGCGTGTACATTTAAGGGTAAAAGAATTGCAATTCTTGAAGGATAAAGAAGAGAGGTAAAGAATTAAATATTATTGAGTAGAAATTAAGTGCCTTGTTTCCTCTGAATGTTGTGAGGTTTTTGCAATTCAGCTGCATGATAATTTGATTTCTGATGTAACTTAAGCACTTCTCCACTTTCGTGTTTGTTGTGGATAAATCTCACACTATTAAGTGGCTTATGCCATTAAGTGTAAATTTTATTCACTCTTCTAATGTTAAAAGTCTCTATGATGAAATCTGTTGTTTACTTAAAAATGCAAAAATCAAACAGGGAGCAAGGCACTGATGCATTAAACTATAAATTTTTATGCAGAGTCATCATTGCTGTTCTGGAAGGGAAACATCATCAATTCTTCTGGGGTCATAAAGTAAATAGAAATGCACACATATCTCATCTTGCTCTCATATGCTTCTCATATCTACATGCATAGTATGTGGTTATAGATCATCCCTGACTGTTTTTATTAATATTGCAGTTGTTGCATATATGTTTCAGACTATGTGATTTTTAGCTCTCAATCTAACAATGTAAGATGTTGATAAGTAAGATCAAATGACAAGTCAACATTATGCTTTACTTCTTCAAATATTTCAATTACTTTAAAGATGATATTTCTGCCTTGATTTCAAGACGTAGAAAATTAGTGAAATCTACCTGTTTCCTCTGACGATACTACTTCATTCTGATTTGAACATTCTCCCTCTTTAAATTGACAGCATCATTCAGTTTTGAGATTTCTATCCACCTAGAGTAAAACAGTGTCTGGTTCTACAGGAAGAATATAAGCTTTCACATATTTCTTAGCTTTATAATCCTAAGGGAAAAGATACTGTAATGGAATCAATTAGCATCTGTGACAGTGAATGACATGCTTCATAAATAACAGCTTGCTTCCCTGCTAAATTAAAGATCAATTGTATGAGGAATTTTTTTTAAAAAATCTCAATTACAATAAGTTTTTCTTCAACTTTTATTTTCAATGGTACTTGACTATTTCTGATTTAAAGACTTTTTTTTCTATTACTATCCCTGAGAGTCATTGCTGAAACATAGATCATTTTATTATAGAAACAGAGTAAGCTAATTATATTCTGAGAACTTGCTATAATTTTAAGGGTTATGCACAAGATGTTAACTAATCACACAGCTCCCAGATATTTGTAACATGCAGTGTGACTCTAAGGTCACATTCAAATGAGTGCTAGGCATGATTTGTGATGTGTTGTTTCTGGTGCTGCACAGAGGAAAACATGGCACATTATTCAGAGTTAAATTCACAATACTTGATAGTCTTGCTTTAGATATAATAGAAATAAGTCATATTTCATCTATGTTTAATAATTTGAAACATTTCTGAAAAATAAGGCTTTTGTGGAAAAACCTTTGTAAAATACAAGAGGAAGAATTAATTTCTAATTGCAAATATAATGCAAATTAATGCATACACTGCTTAATATACATATGCTAGAGAAATTCCTTTGAAAAAATTCATATCTTTAAGTTGTTCTAGTAAAGTGAGTAGGAAAACTTGTAATACACATATATGTTGAAGGCAGTGTAATTGCCAATGGGAAATTCATTAAAACTAGTCAGTATTATCAAATTCAATAAAAAAATTTGCAGAACTGAACCTTTTTATGTTGAAATATATTAGCTGCTTATGATTATATTAATGCTAGTATTAATTTATAGGTTTCTTTTAAAATACCTGCATTTCCTGCTTATTTCATTGTTATTGGTTATTTAATGATTTCAAACTTCAGATACCCTAAATAATTCTTGAATTTACTGCCTTACGTCTGAATAGTCTTTTCAATCTGAAATATAATAGCAAATTAGTTTATTCCCATCATCTTCCCAAGTCGAGCCAAAGCCTCATAGTATTACATTTCGTTTTTAAGTCTCTCTCAAATTATCTGTTACATCATTTCATTATTTTACTTGCATCTCAATTAGTTTCTCAGATACATCACACTTTTCCAATTTATGTGAGATGTTCTCAGATATTTTTCTACTTACAACTGCATCAATATTTTTTGTTCATTTTATTTCTTATAGTTTTTTTTCTTAGTATTGTTCCTATAGTAGCATTTTCAGCATAATAACTTGTTTTTAGTTATGTACACTTGTCAGTGTGAGATTTATATACCCCAAAATACTGGATTATTAATAGGAATAATAGATATAAACTCAGATATAAACTTACAATTTTGGAAATATTTTTATAATGCATTTCCCTTTGGAAGCAAAAAGGTTATATTTTCCTTCTTTTTTATTCAGCAATAACCATATTAGATTGTATGTAAAACATGTTCAAAAGATTAATTTAAAGAATAAGAAAGATAATGACCTTATTATTTGGAATAACTTGATCTTAATATGAGTTAAGGAAGTCATTTATGTTGTTGCTTCTGTCCTCAAATTAAATAAAAATACTTGGCTAACCAGTGAAGCATAACATTTATTAATAACAAAATCTAGAGAAACTGAAATTTGTAACTTTAAGATGCTACTTTTATCTAACTGAAATGTGATTTTTATTTGCCACAATACAACTAATTACCTGAAATTTAAAATTAAATTAAAAATTTTGTGTTCCTTAATAAAATAAGTTACATATTTTTAACCATGAAAGCAAAATTTTGTCTTAATAACTTTTTCTGTTATAAGATAGATCACACACACACACACACATACATACATACATACATATATGCTAGGATCAATTAGAAAAGGCAATAAAAATTTAAAATATTGTTTAAAAGTATAGTATTAAATCATAGTTCAAGTAAATTATAATATAATTTTTAATATTATGTAACATTAATAGAGTATCAAATGTTTACATTAAGATCAATATTCAGAATACACCTGAATCATGTTACTTTTATGTTCTCTGCATTTGACTTATGATGTCCTCTGATGTGTACATTTATTGTATAGGTGTGAAGTCTTTAAGATGTTTCTTAAGTAGAATTTCCTCATCTTACTCAACTTCTAGGAGGAACAATAGAATTTCCTCATCATACTCAACTTTTAGGGGGAACATGAATTTCCTCTTTTCTGTTAGTAATTATTACATGAAAATATCGTTGTTGTATTAGAGAAGTGTGTTCCTTTGAAAACAAGCAAGGATTCTTGTGAGTACAATAGTTATGGCCAGTAAGATACCACAAAAACCTGACAAACCCTCAACCAAATATGTTCACATCTCTTTCCACCATACTCCCTAAACATTCCTTGTCTTGAAGGCTTAAAATATGTCAGAAAGATTACTTAGAAATTATCTAAAGTTTAATATTTCACATTTTCTGTCCTACTGTCCACATTTAGTCACTTGATGCACCTCTTCTGATAGTTATTTCTTTCTGCATGTTATCTACCTCAGCTATATTACAAAAACACAGAACTATGTACTTTAAAAAATCATTTTAGGTTTTCAGAGCACTAGCTGACCTCTAACTCCCTCATAAAGTTCTAGGCAATTTTTTCAAACAGTACTCCAAGTTCTCCCATTGTAACCTGCACACATACAGTACAAAATTTTACTTGGAAATAAAAGAAAAAAAAATGATCACATTATGAGGCCTTCAGCTTTTACATGGAGATAATTAGAGTCAAGGATAAACCCATATGGGAAAGTCCTTCAGTTTCACAGTGAAAATGAAATAGATCTTTAACAAACTGGTTTGAATGTTGTTAAGGTGACCAGATGTGCCTCTGTTTACCTTCATTTCCTAGTTATTCATATGTCCTGGTGAGTGACTGGGGTGTTTCATGTTAATATCTTGGCTTTCACTAAAGAAGTAGGAAAGTAGCACTGCTTCTGGAGGAAACTTTTTTTTTTTTTTTTGTCCTAAAGAGAATACTAAGACGCATTTGATTAGGAAAGAAAACCTGAACTGGGAAATGAGACTAAACAGCACATTGTTCATATACACATATAAATATTTTAAATTAATATTGTAAATGTGATATACTGTTGTCATCTGTCTCTTACTTTTTAAAAGTGAACATGGAGCATGGATCTGGTGTACTGCATGAATATAAAAACTTTATGGTGAGAGGGTTGAGGTCCTGGAACATGATGGCAGAGGAAGACCTAGTGGGGGTTGAACTGTTATGTGGAAAACTGGGAGGTGTTACACATGTACAAACTAGTTAGGTTAACTAGTTTAGTTTAGTTAGCTAAGAACATATGTGTACACAAATATTTTTGGATGGGTGAGTTAGGTTCCTTAGGATATATCCCCAGGAGAGGAATTGCAGGATCATAGGGTAGGTCCATTTCTATTGTCTTTTAATGTCAACTGTAAAAAAAAATATTCCCCCAATAAATAAATTTTTAAAAGTTAACATGGAGTATAAAAATAAATACATACATGTAAAAAAATCCAAAATACCAGCATAGTTAATAGAACATATTACTTGTAATAATTAATGCTTTTGCTACTATTTAGAGCATATGTGAGCATAAAAGAATCAGAAAGTCCATGGGAAACTGGATTAGTAGTGTTAAACAAAAAAGCTATATATTTCTATCTTAAATATTTGTATTTTTTTCTTTCTTCTTTTTGGGAATATGACCCTCAAACATGACTTTTTCATATAGACACCCGCAGACCTGCTTCACCGCTTATGAAGCCACCTCCCGCCCCTGCAGGTGTCTTTCTCTCCCCCTCAAGGAAGAGAGTAGCTCTCAAATCAGGGGAAAGTATATAAATATTGTTTACTGTAAACCCCACTAGTTTGATCTTAGGCCCATATTCAGCACAGGAGTCTATATAATCTCTGTATCCCTAGAGGTCTGGGCTCACTTTCTGTGGTCATGGCTAGGAACATTCAGGCTTCACTGATTTCTGGACCCATTGTCCTCGGGTAGTAGGTAGAGCATGTTATCCAACCTCCCTTTGGAGAATGGAGCATTCCTTACCATTGTTGATCCACATTGAGGGAAAGGTCCTATGCGGGCTCACAAAGAGGTCTATTATGTTGGTCCTGATGGAAATGACCAGTGACAGTGGTGAGAAGGATCTGTTAGAGGTCTAAGCCTATCATTTCTGTGTGGGAACCCCAGGACTCCCTGACTAGGGGCCCATGTGACAGAGTGGCCTGGCTGTGACTCAAGAGTCATTGTTAAAGTATGCCAGTCTCTTGCCCCTATTCAGCTTTTGTAGTCTTTACTTTGTCTGACACAGTTAGCTTTGGAGTGATTGAGGGACATGTACTAGGACATATGTGAGGAGGGTATCTAGTTTTAAGTAAAAACAATTTTATTAGCTACTTTAAGGTGTATTTTTAATTCTTTCTACTTTCTTGCTTCAGTTTTTGACTCATTACAAATTATTATGCACTTTTATTTAAGGTATATATTTTCCCCTAACTTATGGTTACATGTACATATGCTCTCTGTCTCATGGGCCCTGGTCTATATCTAGGTTTTGAGTTTTCGTTAAGAAATGTGCCACTCAAAATGGAGTTAAGGAGTCCTATGAGTTAGGAACGGTTTCACCAGAGTAATGAATCTGTCCTAGCCTGACGTCTCTGGACAGAATCTGAAGTATGCTGAGTTGGTACTGGTTGCATTGATTAGGTTGGGATCAGCAAATGCAGTATCAGTTGGTATGAATTGGAAGAAGCATACAGGAACCCTAGAGGTTTCAGGACAGGGAGAAACATGAGCTTTATAGAGAAAGGGAAATTTTCCTGCTGTCTTAGGGTTTAAGAAGGCAATATATAGTTCTAGCTATCACCAAATCATTTGGCAATTGGATTAACTTTAGGATTTGCTGTATCATACATGACATCACCATAATTTATGACCTTTTATGCTATTTATATAGAGCTGTATCTTATAAAGTAATGCTACTGGTTGCTTCTGTTCTCCCTGGTCTAAGCTTTTAGGAAAGTCAACATTTCAAAGAACAAGTCATTATTAGAAATGCATTAACAATTTGAGACCACTGTTAAATTCAATTTGATTTCCAATTTGAAGTCTAAAGGGCTTAGATTGAAGGAACATATACTTAGCCTATGGTCTATACATTAAAAAGTTTGAGACAGTCAGTTTCATATTAACTAAATAGTTATTTGTAAGATTGTAAGTTAATAGAAGTGTATATTAACACTATTTCCATCACCAAAGGTCATTGCATTTCTTATTATGCACCGTTAACTCAGTATGATAGCATATGCTACCCCCCCACCCCAATTATCTTTTTAATACTCTCTTTAGTCTGCTTTCCCACCACTATTTTCTTATAAGATTTAAATTTAGAAGTACCCAAGATAAAAGTAAAGTTACAATTAGTGTAGATATAAAAGAAAACATTAGGTTGTAGTGGCATTATTTGAGTATTTCAGTTAATTTATCATATTTTTTTTGTTTTGGGTCACAAACTATGCATTCTGTCAGTTTTGCTTTTCTTTTCTTTCCTCAGCAAGATAAAGAGCTCAATGATGTCTAGGTTCTTCTTGTTTATTTTTTCCCTTCTTAATAAAGGATGGACACATGTCGTGTTCCCTAACCCTTTTCAACACAAAATGAATATTGATCTATTTTCAGCTATGCCTTTCTAACTGCTTCCTACCTGGTGCTGCTAAAGATAATTTGTTCTGTGTGAATAAAGACTTTATGCACTGATTGAAAGAAAAGGTACAAAAAGATAGTGCTGTACAGAATTTAAGTGAAGCAAGCAGCTTCTATAAAATAACTCTTAATTGAACTAAAATATCTAAAGTGTATATGAGTTTTTTAAGACCTTTTGATTTTATTTCAACAGTTTTTGTAAATAACTATTACAATTTAGAAAATCAACCATATCTGACAAGTAGTTCTGTTGATTTTGTGCTAGTACATATAGCATGCTCTTCTTTTACCTTATAAAGGTACCTAGGAAGCAAGAAAAATAGACAAAAATATGAAAGGTATCCAAATTGGAAATGAATAATTAACATAATAATTGCTTTCAGATAATACAATATACATATACAATTCCAAAGACTCAATAAAAAGAGTTATTTTATACTGTATTAGATAAAATAAATTAATACAATCAACTAGTAGGCTGTCAAACTAATATATAAAAATCTATTGTTAATTATGAGGTGGGAGGTACAGATAGTGGAATATAGGGGGATTCTGTTTGTTTTCCTTGGAGATCAGAGAAGACTCACAACAATCTTTTGGACTAATAGACACTGAAAATTGTTTGCTAAAACTTAGTATTGGAGTAGTGGAATCATATCCTAAATAATAAGATAAAATAAAAAAATGTTCAAATAAACATCCTGACTGCACACCTCAAGAAGGAGTTAGTCAACGTTTTTTTTTCTTTTGGCTTTATATATGTCTTGGAGCTCCTGTTCCCCAGAACCGGCCCCACTAGGGAAAGAGAAAGGCAGGTTGAGAGTATGGATCGAACTGTCAATGCCCATGTTCAGCGGGGAAGCAATTACAGAAGCCAGACCTTCCATCTCTGCATCCCACAATGACCCTGGGTCCATACTCCCAGAGGGTTAAAAAATAGGAAAACTATCAAGGGAGTGGATGGGATACGAAGTTGTGGTGGTGGGAATTGTGTGCAGTTGTACCCCTCTTATCCTATGGTTTTGTTGGTGTTTCCTGTTTATAAATAAAATTAAAAAATAAAAAGTAAAAAAAAAAATAGCAAAGCAAATGAACAAAGAAACCTAAATCAAGGGGAAAAAAGTGAAACAATACGAAATATGGCAGGAATGAATAATATTGAAAATAAAAGGATCATATATTAAGATCAGTGAAGCTAAGTGCTGGTTCTTGGAAAGAGTAAAAATATTGACAAATCTTTAGCCAGACTAAAAAATATATGGGAAAAGCTTCAAGCAAATAGAACAGTAAATTAAATCAGAAATTATTAACAAATACCACAGAAACCCAAACTATCATGTGCAGCTACTGTGAAAAAATATGTGGTACCAAGCTAGAGAACTATGAAGAGATGGAAAACTTCCTAAGAGCATATAACTTTCCAAACCTGAGCAAGAAGGAGCTACTAATATAAAACAAAAATAGACCAATCACAGCCAAAGAAATTGAAGCAGTTCTTAAACATTTACCCAACAGTAAAAGCTGAAGCTCAGATGGCTTTATAAATTAATTTTATAAGACTCTTAAAGTAGAGCCAATACCCATAATTTTCTTTGTTTCTTTTTTTTTTGTTTTGTTTTGTTAATTTCTGTACTGGGGAATGAATTGTCTGATAGTCAACAGTAAATACAATAGTTTGTACATACATAACCTTTCTCAGTTTTCCACATAGCAATACAACCCCCACTAGACCCTCTGCTATCATTTTCCAGGACTTGCACTCCCCCTGACCCACCCATCCCAGAGTCTTTTACTATGGTGCAATACACCAACTTGTGTTTTCTCTTCTGATCTTGTTTTTCAACTTCTGCCTGAGAGTGAGACCATCCCATATTCATCCTTCTGTTTCTGACTTATTTCACTCAACATGATTTCCTCAAGCTTCATCCAAGTGGGCTGAAAACAGTGAAGTCACTACTTTTAATAACTGAGTAGTATTCCATTGTATATCTATATACCACAAGTTGTTTAGCCACTCATTTGTTGTTGGACACCTGGGTTGCTTACAGATTTTGACTATTAAAAATTGTGCTGCAAAGAACGTATGCGTACACAAATATTTTTGGATGGGTGAGTTAGGTTCCTTAGGATATATACCCAGGAGAGGAATTGCAGGATCATAGGGTAGGTCCATTTCTAGCCTTCTTACAATTCTCCAGACTGTTCTCCACAGAGGTTGGACCAATTTACATTCCATTCAGCAGTGCAAGCAGGTTCCTTTGACCCCACAACCTCTCCAGCATTTGTTTCTGCTACCTTTTCTGATGTCTGACATTCACAAATTTGCATTTCTCTGACAATCAATGACTGAGCTTTTTTTTTTTTTTTTTTTCATGTGTTTCTCGGCTTTTTGGATCTCTTCTTTGGTGAATATTCTGTTCATGTCCTCTCCTCATTTTTGCATGGGGTCATTTGTTTTCTTGTGGTTGAGTTTGTCAAGTTCTTTTTTTTATATTTTAGTTATTAAACTTTTGTCTGATGCATGGCATGTAAAGAACTCTGATTCTGTGAGGGGTCTCTTTGTTTGGGTTATGGTTTCTTTTGCTCTGCAGAAGATTATTATTTATTTATTTATTTATAAAAAGGAAATATTGACAAAAACCATAGAATAACAGGGGTATTACTCCACACAATTCCCACAAATAGAACTAGGCATCCCATCCCCTCCCCCGATAGATTTCCTATTCTTTATCTCTCTGGGAGTATGTACCCAGGGTCATTATGGAATGCAGGTGGAAGGTCTGGTTCTGTAATTGCTTCCCAGCTGAACATGGGTGTTGGCAGGCCAATTCATACTCCCAACCCACCTCTTTCTTTCCCTAGTTGGGCAGGGTTCTGGGGAAGCTGGGCTGCAAGACACATTGGTGGGGTTGTCTGTCCAGGGAAGTTTGTTTGGCATCATACTGACATCTGGAACCTGGTGGCTGATAAGAGAGTTAACATACAAAGCCAAACAAACTGTTGAACAATCATGGACCTAAAGGCTGAAATAGTACAGATGAAGCGTTGGGGGTGTGTGTCTTTATTTTGTATATTGTAGGCCTATTTTAGTTCTATTCCAAAGGCCTGTGACTGTGCTAGTTTTTGTTTGTTTGTTTGTTTGTTTTGTTTTTTCCCCTGAGCCTGAAATCAGATATGAAGATGGATTCAAGTTATTGTTTGGGGAGATGGTGTCATGACTGGAAAAAGGACCAGAAAGCTGCATCAGGGAGAGAGTAGCTCCCAAATATGGCAAAGGTGTATACATATTGTTGACTGTAAACCCCATTGATTTAATCTGATCTGGGGCCCATATTCAGCTTAATAGTATATGAGACCTCTGCATCCCTGTAGATATTCTGTGGTCATGAGTAGGAATGTTCTAAGCTACCACGATTTCAGGACCCATCTTCCTCAGGTGGAGCATGGAGTATGTTGTCAATTCTCGCTTCAGAGGATGGAACATTCTCTACCATTGTTGATCCAAATTGTGGGCAAGGTCCTATGGGGGCCCACAAAGGGTCCTATTGTGTTGTTCCTGATATAGATGCCTGGTATATTGGGGAGAGGGATTTATTAGAGGTCTAGCCCCATCATGTCTGTTTGGGAATCTTGGGAATCTCAGGGCTCCCTGACTAGGACCCCAGCTAATGGGGTGGCCTGATAGTGACTAAAGAGTCATCGTTAAAGTATGCCAGTCTCTGTGCAGAAGCTTTTTAATTTGATGTAGTCTCATAGGTTTATACCTGTCTTAGTTTTATTTGTAATTAGATTAGTTTAATTGAAGATGTATTTAAAATTATTTGGAAAAGAGTTCTGCCAATACATTCCTCTAAGTATCTGATCCTTTCTGGTCTAACATCCAGGTACTTGATCCACTTGGAGTTTACTTTTGTGCTTGGTGATTATAGTGGTTCAGTTTCATTCTTTTGCATGTTTCAACACATTTTTTTGAACATCATTTGTTGAAGAGCCTCACCTTTTGCCATTTAATAGTCTGGGAACCTTTGTCAAAGATTAGACCTCCATAGCTGTGAGGGATTACTTCTGAGCTCTCAATTATATCCCACTGGTCAGTGTGTTTATTCGTGTTCCAGTACCAAGCAGTTTTAATTACAGTGGCCCTATAATACAATTTGAGATCTGGGAATGTGATGCCTCTAGTTCTGTTCTTTCTTCTCAAGATTATTTTGGCAATTCTAGGACTTTTCTTGTTCCAAATAAACATTTGTAACATTTTTTCTATTATAGTGGAGTTGAGATCTTGATGGGGATAGCATTAAAATTTTATGTGACTGTGGGTAGTACATTAATTTTAATGAGGTTACTTCATTTGATGAGGTTAGTTCTTCCAACCCATGAACATGAATATCTTTCCACTTCTTTGTGTCTTTTTCAATTTCCTTGAGTAGTGACTCACAATTTTCAGTATATAAGTCTTTCACTTCTTTGGTTAGGTTCATTCCTAGGCATTTTATTGTTTTTGTTGCTATAGTAAAAGGAATTGATTTCTGGATTTCATCTTCTTCTAACTTAAGTATTTGCACAGAGGAATGCCACTGACTTGTGAATGTTAATTTTGTAGACTGACACCTTACTGATGATTTCCAAAAGCTTCTTGTTGGATTCCTTAGTTTTTTCTATGTATACTATCATGTCATCTGCAAATAGGGAGTGTTTGACTTCTTCTCTTCCAATAGGTCTCCCTTTAATTCCTGATTGCTATGGCAAGAACTTCCAACACTATGTTGAATAGTAATGGTGATAGTGGGCAACCATGTCTAGTACCTGATCTGAGGGGAAATGCTTCCAGATTTAAACCATTGAATATGATGTTGGCTGTAGGTTTGTTGTATGTAGACTCCGCTATCTTGAGGAATTTTCCATCTATTTCTAGTTTTGGTAGCATTTTGATCATAGAGGGATGTTGGATTTTGTCAGTGCCTTTCTCTGCTTCTATTAATATAACCATGTAGTTTTTGGTCTTGTTTTTATTGATGTGGTGGATCATGTGGATTGACTTATGTATATTAAACAAAAATTGCATCCCTGGGATCAACCTCACCTGGTCATGATGAACATTCTTTTTACTGGATACAGTATCCAATTGGCTAGAATTTTGTTCAATATTTTAGCATCTATGTTCATCATAAATATTGGTCTGTAATATTCTCTTTTGGTTGCATTCATGTCTGCTTTTGTTATCAGAGTAATGTTGGCATTATAGAATCTGGAAGGGACTATTCCTGTGTCTTCAGTCTTCTGGAAGAGTTTTAAAAGTAGAGGAATTAGTTCTTCTTTGAAGGTTTTGTAGAATTAATTTGTAAAACCCCATATGGTTCAGGACTTTTATTCTTGGGAATGGTTTTGATAACTGTTTAAATTTCATTAGTTGTGATGGGCTTGTTCATGTTATCTATTTCCTCTTTATTTAATTTTGAAGTTTATAGATATCTAGGAAATTGTCCATTTCTTCCAGGTTCTCTAGTTTTGATGGCATATAGTTCATAGAAGCCTCACATGATGTGTTGAATTTCTGTGGTGCCTGTTGTGATATGTCTTGTTTCATTTATAATCCAATTTATTTGGGTCTTCCCCCTTTATTGTTTTGTGAGTCTGGCTAAAGGTTTGTCAATTTTGTTCACTCTTTTGCAGAACCAACATTTACTTTCATTAATATTTTTTCTGGGTTAGTTTGATTGGGACCCTCTTGGCTTCTTGAACATTTATGTCTTTAATGTTGTCCAGAATAGAGAAGTTCTCAACTATTATGTCCTGAAGAATGCAGCTTCTAAGTCCGCCATCTTCCAGGGACCCTCCCAGGGTATAGATCTTATCCTGAGTTTCCTGGTCAGTTCTCTGCCTCTTGATGTCAGCACAAGGCCTCCCCCATGCTGTTCCAGCCTCTGAGGGCAGTTGCAAAAAATCCAGATTAAATATCTTTTCTTGTTCCTAACATTAGAGAGTGTTCCCGCAAGATGGCAGACTGAGAAGCTGCTAGTGGCTTGAGCTCTGACCACATCTTCTGGAAACGGTAGGATTTTCTGCCTTTAGTAGACCAGTCAATAAGGGGTCCTAGCGGTGACACCAAGGAGGTGACTATAACTTAATGTGGGTTAAGAAACAGAGTAGAAAAAAAGGGGGAATTTTTTTTTCTGTTTAATTATAAAGCACACCTCCTCCCCCTCCCCAACCCCCATAACCAGTCCCTGGGGACCAGCTCCTAGAAGGATCCCCTGCTGAGCTTCTGTCTTTACCAAATTCCTGTCTCACCAGGGAGTATCATTCATTGTAAGTCTATACCCTTCTTAAACCTCTGGCCTTTTTTTTCTTTCTAAGTAGCCAACACCCCCCACCTCACCCTGCATAGCAAATTAGATAATTAAAAATAAATAAATAAATAAAATCTTTCCTTTCACTGCTCTTTTATGACTTTTCTTTTTCTTATCTTCTTCTTTTTTTTCTCTCTCTTTCTTTTTTTTTTTAATCATTCTTGTCATCCTTTCTTCCTTAATCCTACAGCTTCCAAAGCCACAGGCCCTAGCCCCCACACCACCAAACTGTGCTTTTTTGAATTCACTGATACACATTTGGGAATTATTTTGGGGAAGAATTCTGACTCAGTGTGGACTCTCACTGCGAGTGTATCTGCTCAACTTCCTTTCCTCCTTTAGCCACCCCTAGAATATACAGTGGATAGTAGATTTGCATAACTGTCTATTTCAGCCATCTTTGTCTAGTCCTGAGGGTTTTTTTTTCTTTTCACTGCTCTTTAATTACAGCTCTTTTTCTTCTCTTTTCCCTTTTCTCCCACTTGTCTCTTTTTTCTTTTTTTTTAATCTTGTCATACACTTCTTCCTTCCTTCTTCTTTGCCTTTCTGAATCTGTGAATTATTTTGGGGAAGAAATCTGACTCAGAGTGGACTCGCTATGTGTGTATCTCTGCTATAGTTCCCTTTCCCCTCTTGTTACCCCTAGAATATACAGTGGATAGTAGATTTGCATAATTTTCTATTCTTGCTATCCCTATTTCTTTTCTATTTTTTCTTCACTGGAATTTGGTTACTATTTTTTCACGGACTGGAGAAATTGATTGGCTAACTGGTAGTGATTAAACTGCTTCAATACTTGCTTCAGTTGCTACTGTAATTCCTGAGGCTGGTGAGTGCAATTGTCATAAAGGTATTTAGTACAGTGTTGCTTATGCTCAAAACACAACAACTGAGGAACAACAGAGCATAAAAAAAGAAACACAAATCAGAAAATGGGTAGATGAAAAACAAATAGAACTGCTACTCCAATGAATGAAGACAAGAGCCCAGAAGAAACTACAAATCAGCCAGAAGTAACCATAGATAAGAAAAGTATGCAAGCAATAATAAACTTATTAATCACAGAAATGAAAACAACATTGGAGGAAAGGAATGGCAGTATTAGGGAAACAACAGTTGAAACCCCCAAGGAAAATACTGATTATCTTGAGGCAATTAGAGAACTGAAAGCTGAAATAGCTGAACTGAGAAAAGAAGCTGAGGGAAGGGGAAGCAGACTAACAGAAGCAGAAAACAGAATTAGTCAGACAGAGGATGAGTTAGAGAAAACAAAGAAAGAGGTGAAAGAGCTTAAAAAGAGATTGAGAGACACTGAAAACAAAAACAGAGTCATAAGGGATGATCTCAAAAGAAGTAACATTCGCATAATTGGCCTGCCAGAGGAAGAAAGAGAGGAAGGGGAAGCAAACATTCTAGAGGAAATTATAGAAGAAAACTTCCCAGACCTGAATAACAGAAAGGATATCAAGATTCAAGAGGCCCAGAGAGTGCCAAACAGAAACAACCCAGACCTGAAGACACCAAAACACATCATAGTCACAATGAGAAGAAATAAGGATAAAGAAAGGATCCTAAAGGCTGCAAGAGAGAAACAAAAAGTCACATACAAGGGAAAACGCATAAGACTACCCGCAGATTTCTCCACTCAAACTCTAAAAGCTAGAAGAGAATGGCAAGATTTCTATCAAGCCCTGAATGAAAAAGGGTTTCACCCAAAGATAATATATCCTGCTAGACTTTTATTCAAACTAGATGGAGGGATCAAAACCTTCTCAGACAAACAATAGTTAAAAGAGGCAACCATCACCAAACCGGCCCTGAAAGAGATTCTAAAAGACCTCTTATAAACAAGAACATCACTATAATACTGGAAATATGTCAGAGCAAACAAACAAAAAAATTTTTTTTGAACAATGGCACTACAATACATTAAATCCATAATATCAATGGCTTAAACTCACCCATCAAAAGGCACAGGGTGGGGGATGGATCAGAAAACCTAAATCAACCATATGCTGCTTACAAGAATCCAATCTGTCACAACAAGTTAAACACAGATGTAAAGTGAAAGCATGGAAAACTGTCATACAGGCTAACGGACCACAAAAAAGGGCAGGAACAGCCATTCTCATCTCAGACACGATAGATTTTAAATTAAATAAAGTAATACAAGATAGGCAAGGACATTACATAATGATTAGAGGATCAATCAGCCAAGAAGACTTAACAATCATTAACATCTATGCACCCAACAAGGGACCATCTAAATACATTAAGCATCTACTGAAAGAATTTCAAAAATACATGAATAGTAATACAATAATAGTGTGAGACTTCAATACCCCACTCTCACACTTAGACAGATCAAAAAAGCAGAGAACCAACAAAGATACAAGAGAATTGTATGAAGAGATTGACAGACTAGACCTCTTGGACATTTTCAGAGTCCTTCACCCCCCAAAACTGGAATACACCTTCTTTTCAAATCCACATAACACATACTCAATGGTAGACCACATGTTAGACCACAAAGACAACATCAATAAATTCAAGAACATTGAAATCATCTCAAGTATCTTCTCAGACCACAGTGGAGTAAAACTAACATTTAACAACAAACAGAAAATTATTAAAAGTCACAGAATTTGGAAACTAAACAACATACTCCTTAAGAACCACTGGGTCAGAGATTCACTCAAGCAGGAAATTCAAATGTTCCTGGAAACAAATGAAAATGAAGACACAACCTATCAAAATATTTGGGACACAGCTAAAGCAGTACTGAGAGGGAAACTTATAGCCATACAATCACATATTAAACACCAAGAAGAAGCTCAAATGAACGACCTCACTGCACAACTCAAGGACTTAGAGGAAGAGGAACAAAGGAACCCCAAAGGATCCAGAAGGACAGAAATCACTAAATTTAGAGCAGAAATAAACAACATCGAAAATAAAAGAATCATACAAAAGATCAATGAAGCCAAATGTTGGTTCTTTGAAAGATTAAACAAAATAGACAAACCCCTAGCCAGACTCACCAAACAAAAAAGAGAGAAGATTCAAATTAATAGAATTGTAAGCGATGGAGGAGATAGCACAATTGACACCACAGAAATCCAGAGAATCCTGTGAAACTTCTATGAAGAACTATATGCCACCAAGGTAGAGAATCTGGAAGAAATGGAACAATTCCTAGAAGCATATGCCCTTGAAAAACTGAACCAAGAAGAACTACAAAACCTCAATGCACCAATCACAGACAAAGAAATTGAAACTGTTATTAAGAATCTCCCCAACAACAAAAGTCCTGGACCAGATGGCTTCACAAATTAATTCTACAAAACTTTCAGGAAACATTTAGTACCCATACTTCTTAAGCTTTTCCATAAGATTGAAGAAACAGGAATACTCCCTTCCACATTCTATGAAGCCAACATCACCCTGATACCAAAAGCTGATAGGGACAGAACAAAAAAGGAAAACTACAGACCAATATCTCTGATGAACATAGATGCCAAAATATTAAACAAGATCTTGGCCAACCAGATACAGCAACATATCAAAAAGATTGTTCATGACGACCAACTGGGATTCATCCCAGGAATGCAAGGCTGGTTCAACATCCATAAGTCAATCAATGTTATTCACCACATCAATAAAAGCAAAGCCAAAAAACACATGATTATTTCAATAGATGCAGAGAGAGCCTTTGACAAAATCCAACACCCACTCATGCTCAAAACTCTACAAAAAATGGGAATATATGGGAAATTCCTCAAGATAATGGAGTCTATATATAGCAAACCTACAGCCAACTCAATGGACAGAAGCTGAAAGCATTCCCCCTCAGATCGGGGACTAGGCAGGGCTGTCCACTATCACCATTACTCTTCAACATAGTATTGGAATTTCTTGCCATAGCAATCAGGCTAGAGAAAGAAATCAAAGGAATACAGATTGGAAGGGAAGAAGTCAAGCTCTCACTATTTGCAGATGATATGATAGTATACATAGAAAAACTTAAAAAAATCCAGCATAAAACTACTGGAAGTCATTAGGCAATATGGGAAGGTATTAGGCTACAAAATCAATGTACGAAACTCAGTAGCATTTCTTTATGCAAACATTAAATCTGAAGAAGACATCCAGAAATCACTCCCATTTACTGTTTCATCAAAATCAATCAAATACCTAGGAATAAAGTTGACCAAAGAAGTGAAAGACTTATATACAGAAAACTATGAGTCGCTACTCAAGGAAATAGAAACTGATACCAAGAAATGGAAAGATATCCCATGCTCATGGATTGAAAGAATAAATATCATCAAAATGAATATTCTCCCCAGAGCCATATACAAATTTAATGCAATACCCATCAAAGTTCTACCAATCTTCTTTAAGAGAATAGAACAAACACTGCAATCATTTATCTGGAACATGAAAACACCTAGAATTGCCAAAACCATCTTAAAGAAAAGAAATAGAAATGGAGGCATCACACTCCCAGACCTTAAACTATATTATAAAGCCATCATCATCAAAATAGCATGGTACTGGAACAAAAATAGGCACACAGACCAGTGGAACAGAATTGAAAGCCCAGAAATAAATCCCCACACATATGGACATCTAATCTTTGATAAGGGGTTCCAAAGTATTAAATGGAAAAAGGAGACTCTCTTTAATAAATGGTGCTGGGATTACTGGGTTGTTACATGCAGAAGAATGAAATTGAACCACCTTATCTCACTAGAAACAAAAATCAACTCCAAATTGATCAAAGACCTAAATATCAGACCAGAAACAATCAAATACTTAAAAGAAAACATTGGTAAAACAGTTTCCCACCTACACCTCAAGGACATCTTTGATGAATGAAACCCAATTGCAAGGGTTTTTCTAAAGCAGAAACAAACCAATGGGACTACATCAAATTGAGAAGCTTCTGCACATCCAAAGAAACTATGAAACAAACAAAGAGACCCCCCACAGAATGGGATAAGATCTTCACATGCCATACATCATACAAGAAACTAATCACCAATATATATATAAAGAGCTCAGCAAACTTAGCACCAAAAAAGGAAATGACCCCTTCCAAAAATGGGCAGAGGATATAAACAAAACATTCACCAAAGAGGAGATCCAAAAGGCTAACAAACATATGAAATACTGCTCTAGGTCACTGATTGTCAGAGAAATGCAAATTAAGACAACACTAAGATACCACCTCACTCCTGTAAGAATGGCATACATCAAAAAGGACAGCAGCAACAAATGCTGGAGAGGTTGTGGGGACAGAGGAACCCTTTTACATTGCTGGTGAGAATGTAAATTGGTACAGCCTCTGTGGAGAGCAGTCTGGAAAACTCTCAGAAGGCTATACATGGACCTTCCATATGATCCAGTAATTCCTCTCCTGGGGTTATACCCCAAGGACTCCATAACACCCAACCAAAAAGAGGTGTGTACTCCTATGTTCATAGCAGCACAATTCATAATAGCTAAAACACAGGTGCCCAAAAACAGATGAGTGGCTGAGAAAGCTGTGTTATATATACACAATGGAGTACTATGCAGCTATCAAGAACAATGAACCCACCTTCGCTGACCCATCTTGGACAGAGCTAGAAAGATTTATGTCAAGTAAGCTAAGTCAGAAAGGTATATATGAGTATGGGATGATCCCACTCATCAATAGAAGTTGAGTAAGAAGATCTGAAAGGGAAACTAAAAGCAGGATTTGACCAAATTGTAAGTAGCGCACCAAAGTAAAAACCCTGTGATGAGGAGTAGACATGAAGCTTCCTGGGTCAGTGGGGGGTGGGAGTGGGTGGGAGGGATGGGTCACAGTCTTTTGGTGGTGGGAATGGTGTTTATGTACACTCCTAGTAAAATGTAGTCATATAAATCACTAGTTAATTAATACGAGAGGGGGAAAATTAATTGTATGTCTCAAAGTTTTTCAAAACACAAACTGAATCTTTTCAATATATAGGCTGTGTAATTGATATGCAGACTCTCTCAAAAGCCTAGACCAAGTAGATCAGAAGCATCCAATAGCACAGCTATATGCAAGATACTGGGTACTGTACAGTAAACCCTAACAGAAGGACTTTTCAAAGTTAACCCAATTACCAAATAATGTGATGATAACATTAACTATCGATTGTCTTTTTGAACCCTAAGAAAGCAGGAACCTCACATCTCCACTAGAGAGCCTCTACTTCTCCCTGGAACCCTTGGATAGGGCCCACTTTCCCATATGCCTCTCCCAATCCATATCAAGTAATATTGCATCTGCCGATCACAACCTAACCAATGCAACGATTGCCACATCAACATGCTTCACTTCAGACTGTGTCCAGAGACTTCAGGTGTGGAATAACAACCCTTCAACTACATTACTCAGGTGAGACCTTTCCTTTCATAATATACTCTAATTTCATCTCAGATGGTCCACTTTTTAACAAAGTCCCAAAATCTAGATATACACCAGTTTCTGTGAGAGAGAGCATATGTTCACATGTATCCGTAAACTACTGCAAAATATATGCCTGAAAGCAGAAGTGCACTAGAGTTTGCAGTGAGTACCCCCCTAACATTTCCTCTCCACTATTCCAAGCTTTGGGTCCATGATTGCTCAGCAATTTGTTTGGCTTTGTATGTTAACTCTCTTTTCAGTCACCAGGTTCCAGATGCCACCAGGATGCTGGCCAGGCTTCCCTGGACTGAAGACCCCAACAATGTGTCCTGTATCTCCGATTCCCCAGAGACCCACCCTACTAGGGAAAGAGAGAGGCAGACTGGGAGTATGGACTAACCAGTCAACGCCCATGTTCAGCGGGGAAGCAATTACAGAAGCCAGACCTTCTACCTTCTGCAACCCACAATGACCCTGGGTCCATGCTCCCAGAGGGATAGAGAATGGGAAAGCTATCAGGGGAGGGGGTGGAAAATGGAGATTGGGTGGTGGGAATTGTATGGAATTGTACCCCTCCTACCCTATGGTTTTGTTAATTAATCCTTTCTTAAATAAAAAATAAAAAAGATATTTAATCTATTATTTTCAGCATAGTTTCCGTTAATTTAGTTATACCAACTAAGCAAAAAAAAAAAAAAAAGAGAGAGAGAGAGAAATTCTTATCAGAAAGATATAAAATGGGATGGGGGTATAGCATAATGTTTATGCAAAGATACTTTCATGCCTGAGGCTCTCAGGTCCCAGGTTTAGTCCCCCACACCCTCATAAGACAGAGCTGAGCAGTGCTCTGGTAAAAAAAAAATATATATATATATATATATATATATATATATATATATATATTTAATACTCATATTTGCAGACAACATAAAAATATGTTAAAGGTTGGGGGTATAGAATAATGGTTATGCAAAGAGACTTTCATGCCTGATATTCTCAAGTCCCACCCATAAGCCAGAGCTGAGCAGTGCTCCGGTAAAAAAAAAAAAAAAATATATATATATATATATATATATATATATATATATTTGTTTTATATATAATTTTTTTATTTTTTATTTTTTATTTTTATTTTTTATTATTTTATTTATATATATAAATATTTTATATATAAATATATATATATATATCCCCAAAGAATCCTGTGAGAACCCTTAGAAATAATGATTTTACAGAGTAAAGTGCCAGATTATGAAATTAATGTGCAAATGTTGGTGGAACTCTATGCAATGAGTGATATAGAAGAAAAGGAAACTATAAAGTCAACCTCATTTGCAATAGTGTCAAAAATTATTAGCCACCAAAGAATAAATGTAACAGAAGATATGAAAGCATTAGAAAACTATGGGGTACTACTAAAGGAATTGGAAGCAAACATAAGGAAATAAAACGACATTCCATATTTTTTGGATTGTTAGATTAACAATGTTAAAATGACTATACTCTCCAAAGAAACCTATAGGTCCTGTGCAACCCCAATAAAAAGATTGATAAATTTCTTTAAGAAAAAAGAAACAAAATACTACATAATTCTGTCTGGAGCCATAAAAGACCATGAATTAGCAAAGCAACCCCTATGAGGGAAAGGAGGACAAGAATGGTGGCTTTATGCACACTGATTTCAAACTATTTTACAGGTCCGTAGCAATCAGAGTTAGATTAACAATGTTAAAATGACTATACTCTCCAAAGAAACCTATAGGTCCTGTGCAACCCCAATAAAAAGACTGATAAATTTCTTTAAGAAAAAAGAAACAAAATACTACATAATTCTGTCTGGAGCCATAAAAGACCATGAATTAGCAAAGTAACCCCTATGAGGGAAAGGAGGACAAGAATGGTGGCTTTATGCACACTGATTTCAAACTATTTTACAGGTCCGTAGCAATCAGAATTGTGTGGTACTAGAATAAAAATACAAATAAATCAGTGGAATAGAATTTATAAATTGTATGTAAATCCAAATATGAATATGTATATGTGTATGTATATGTAGTTTATGACAACGGGCCCCAGAGCATAAAATGAAGGAGATATTTTTAAATGATTAGTATTGGGAAAATTGAGTAACTACATACAATAGAATGAAAGAGAATCACTACATATCATCATACAAAAAAAAAAATAAGATAATTGAATTAGGAACTTGGATGTTACTCTATAAATCAAAAAATACATTGAAGAAAACATTAGCAAAGAATACCATGATAGAGATGTATTTAATAAGAAGTGTCCAATAGTTATGAGCACAAAAGCAAAAATAAATAAATGATATTATATTAAGCTGTAAAACTTCTGCACAAAGAAATAATCCCCCAAATATACATGTCACTGAGTGATTAAATTTATTTGCACATGATAATGTGAAGTAAAACAATAATAAGTATCCAACAGATATAAAAAATAACAAATTTTATCAGTGAACAAAATCCATGAATAAATGAGAAGTAAGGCTAAGCAGACAACTAAGGAAGATATACAGATGGCAAACAGACAAATGAACAACGCTCATTATCACTTATGCTTACAGAAATGCAAATGAAGACAACAATGTGATATCACCTCACTCCATGAGGATGTCCTACATCAACAACAATAGAAATTACTCCTGATAAGGATGTGAAGAACAGAAAAAAACCTCTTATCTGAAGAAATACGTGCACATTCATGTCCACTATCGTATATATGTGTGTGTGTGTGTGTGTGTATGTGTGTGTGTGTGTGTGCTCATGTATGTGTGCGTGTGGTGCATGTGTGACGATTATTTGGAAACAGTTTAAATGTCCAAAGACTGAGGAATAGACAAGGAAGATATGGTATATATTCACAGAGTGAAATTTTACTCAGCTTCAAGAAAGGTGAGATCTTGTCTTTTGATGGAAGGATCTGGAAAGGATCATGCTAAATGAAGTCAAAAGGAGAAAGTATAGTACTAAATGACCTCACTAATATGTGGAATTTAAGGAACAAAGCAATGGAAAATGATAGATGAGATATTAATAAGCCCTTAGTTTATACGAGCATATATAAAGACACAAACTGAGTAGGGGGAGGAGGTTAAACAGGGTTTTTGAACCCTGTGTTCATAGAGTAGGCACTTTGGTGATAGTGATGGCACATTTTGGGGGAGATCTGAAATTTACCATGTGTAATTTACCATTTACAAATTTAAATTGATACTCCAGATAAATAGTAGTAATATCAATGCCTTTTCTATCTTCCCCTATGCCACCACCCATTTAAGAGACTATGTGTTTGTACATGTTTTTAATGTATGCAATTATATGTGACTGTGCATATAAACATCCCCTCCTATTTCAAATAGTTTACAGAGAGCATGTCTTAGCTGAGTAAGATGTTTCAAAGCATGAAATGAATATATGTAGCTTTATATAGTACTTTCTGATTCCAGGAAATTAAATCTGATGAAGATCAGCATTAGAATGTAATTGTGTCTTACCAATGACACATTTTGCCTTTTATTTGTTTGGGTTCCTTCCCTCCTTCTTTCCTTCCTTTCTTCCTTCCTCCCTTCCTTCCTTCCTCCTTCCTTTCAAAGAGATAGAGAGATATTGAGATGGGAGGGCAAGATAGGGAGAGAGAAAGAAAAACTTCTGCGGCACTGCTTCACCATTTGCAAAGTTTCTCCCCTGAAGATGAAGACTAGAAGCCTGAACCCCAGTTCTTGTGCTTTATAATGTGCACTTAACTAGGTGCTCTATTGCTTGGTGCAGATATTTCTCTTTTTAAAGAAAGCAAGCTTCATGATAGAGATATGATATTTCTTGATAAGAAGTTGTCTTTCTTCTCAAAATATTACATAATTTAGCATGGTTGATAGTCTTTGTACAATAGTTGCCAAGTAATTAAATAGCAGGAGTGTTACAAATTCTATGTGATGGTGTGTGTGGATAGAGAGACCAGCCATATGTACTTTCTCCAACTGTAGCCAAGATTATCATCATCATGCTTTCATTAGCACCAAATTTTATAAAATTTATTTATGCATTATAAAAATGTAGTGTTAAATATAAATAGACAGGAATAAACATCTGTGATTACCGAAATCAACACATTTCCTCTATTAAATATGCTTTCCCTGAGGAGCATCATCCTAAAGAGCAAGAAAATTATTCTAAATTCCCTTAAGGTTTCTATATGAAAAAATTAGTGTCTGTTTTTTCTCCTGGGTTGAATGCCTATCAAAAACAATATAAAAAAACAAATATAATGTAATACTTCCAAGTAATATTTTGGAAGAGTTACAGAGAAATATTCAGTGTTCTTTTTAGAAATTCATATTATATCTAAATATAAATGGAAGGTTCTGAAAGCAACCACTACTTTTTCATGAACATTTATCCCGCTTGTGCTCTAAGAGTTGTTTATTTTTGCCAATTGATTAGCACACTTTTTACTCTCATCCACTTTCTGGAAAACTGCAAATTTTGGTGCAGGACCTGCTTTAAAACACTAAAATAGGACAGGGAGTTAGCCTTATGATTATGCAAAAATAATTTTTATTTTATTTTATTAATTTGCCACTAGGGTTATTGCTGGGGCTTAATGCCTGCACTAGTAATCCAATGCTTTTGGGAGCCATTTTTTTCTTTCTACTTTCCTTTATTTGATAAAACAGAGAGAAATTAATAGGGGTGATAAAAAAAGGAGAAAGAAAGACACCCGAAGACATATTTCACTGCTCATGAAGCATCCCTGCTTCGGGTGCAGAGTGGAGGCTCAAACTCGGATTCTTGTGTGTGGGTAACATGTGCACTCAACCAAGTGCACCACTGTCTGGCCCTTGCAGACTTTTAAGTCTCAGGCTCCAGGTACCAGGTTCAGTCCCACCACCACCACCATCAGAGCTCAGCATTGATCCGGCACCTGCCTCAATCTCACTTTGTATTTTATTTTATTTTACTTTATTTTATTTTATTTTATTTTATTTTATTTTATTTTATTTTAACCAGAGTACTGATCAGTTCTGGTTTGTTGTGGGGTGGGGAACTGAATCTAAGACTTCTAAGACTCAGGCATAAGAGAGTATTTTTGCATAACCATTATACTATCTACTCACTGTCAATCTCTCTCTCTCTCTCTCTATCTCTCTCTCTCTCACACAAACACACTCTCTCTCTCCCTCCCTCCCTCTCTCCTCTCATTAAAGTAAAACAAAATGCTGGAACATGTCACAGGGAAACCCATACTTTAGAGTCAATGAAGACTGGAGACAAATTATTCCCATGGACAATTTTCATTTGTTCTTCTAAACATTTTTTGACAGTTATGACATTTTTATCAGATTTCAGTTAATCAGAACATTTTCCTTCATCATTAAACATACTTACATGAAAAGCCTATAATGTGACTAGAATGTGTTAAGTAGCATATTGCATTATTTGTGCTTTATATGCAGATAGGGCCAGAAGATGTGATATTGAGTACATGACTACATCATATTTTTTCCTCTTCTTTTTTTGTCCAACACCAAGTTATTACATAATATATAGACAGGGGGTAGGTAGTTTAATGGTTATGCAATAATCACTTTATTGATGATATATTGATTTTTTAATATTTTTATTGTTTATTTATTTATTTCCTCTTTTATTTCCCTTGTTTTAGTTATTATTATAGTTGTTATTGATGTCATTGACTGCCTGTGAAGTGACTCCCCTGCAGGTGGGGAACCAGGGGCTCCAACGAAGGGATCCTTAAGCCTTTCCTTACCCTTTGCGCCACATGCGCTTAATCAGCTGTGCTACTGCCCGACTACCGATGCTATATTGATTTATGGGATCCCATGGCAAACGCTAGAAGAAGAATGGGATCCCATAGCTCTGCAAAATAAGAATCAGTATATTTCACCATAAACGATACTATCATCTTATTCTATCATAGGAACTTTTTTGTTAGAGTTCGGGGCTCCAGCAGGCCGGGCTAGTTTTGCTGCGGTAGACAGAGATGACCAGAGACGCACGGCTGGACAGAGAGACTTTATTCACAAGCGGGCAAACATGTGCTCTCCTGTCCTTCTGCTCTGGTGGCAGAGAGAGACCCTTAAACTAATCACCACACAGATCTGTCCTGCATTCTCTCATGTGGCCGCGCCAAGAACTCTGGAACTCTGTAGGGGGTGAATTGTTGTACATCTGTCTCGATGGGGAATGTCAGCCATAGGAATTCCACTTTTCTGTAGAGAACTTGACAGCTGCAATTTACTTACTAAGAAACAAAACTTGTAGTAGGTTAGAAGTTTATCACAATTGATAACTCTATTACAATAATTAGCATAACCACAGCACAATCTAATGTTTTTAATTGAGAAGGAATTTGAGAATTTTACATATCAACAAGCCTATTTAACCTTTTTTTTACACCCATTCAAGATGGAGACACACCCTAGGTATGCGCAGGTTTTTTTTTTTTCAGACTTAGTTAAAATATATTGATTTTTAACTAATTTTTACCTCAGACTTTGAATGTAAGTTAATTTTACCTCTATGAGAACTATGTTGAAAACCTTTTTCATTTAACTCTGTCTGGTTAGAATATAGCCTTAAAGTTACATTTTAACCTTAAAGTTAATGTTTACCAAACTTTAAACACACACTTAAACATGGTCTTTAATACACAAGGAGAGAAACCTTTGTTACGAAGACATGTCATTTTAAATACGAATTTAGATCTGTGCTGTCTTAGTTGTTGGGGGGCGTCACCATACGGAGGTGGCCTCCTGAGCAGCTCCACTTCTAGGAACTGTAGGTTGTGATCTCTGGATAAATGTCTGCATATTCTAGCTCTTCTGACTTCAGACCCAAGTTTGGGATCTCTGCCAGGGTGCCCAGTTTCGGCAGGGAGCCTGTGGTCTCCAGGTGGTCTGGCATCTGTCCAGACTTCATAGCAGGAGGGCAGGGGGGCCATCCATGCAGAAGGCATGCACCTAGGTGCCCCAGGGTGGCAGCCATGATGGGCTGCCATGTCTGCTGCCCAGCTCCCAGTGGCCGAGCAGCGTGGAGGGAGCCCACGCCCAATGTCCCGCACCACGCGGTGGAAAGCCGGCTCATGCAGGCTGGTGTTAGGCTCCTGCGGACTGGCATTGGGCAGAAACCATAGAGTGGTCCAGAGATAAATGTTCAAGAAACAGCAAAACAGTCTCATGAAGAAAGGGCAGAGGCCTTTGGAGATCTCTTCACAAGCAGAAGAGAAGGCCACAGTGCATAGGTAGCCAAATTGTCTTCACTTATCTGAGAGATGCGCAGGTCAGGTCCACGTGGGCGCCATTTGTTGTTAGAATTCGGGGCTCCAGCAGGCCGGGCTAGTTTTGCAGCAGTAGACAGAGATGACCAGAGACACACGACTGGGCAGAGAGGCTTTATTCACTAGCGGGCAAACATGTGCTCTCCTGTCTTTCTGCTCTGGTGGCAGAGAGAGACCCTTAAACTAATCACCACACAGATCTTTCCTGCATCCCCTCACGTGGCCATACCAAGAACTCTGGAACTCTGTAGGGGTTCCAGGGGCAGGGAGAAGGGCACCTGAGAAACTAGCAAGGGCCATACCAATTCTTCTGGAGGTGGGGGGAAGGAGACCAAACCAATATGAACCAACAGAACTTTAAGTCTACAGAGCAATTATCCCATCCTTATTAAAAAGGGCATGAGTGGGGATTGTGGGAAGATGGCGGCCTGAGAAATCGCTAACAGCGAGTGCTCTGATAGCATCGTCGGCAACGGTAGGATTTTCTGCCTTTAGCAGGCCAGTCAATAAGGGGGGGGGGGCACCAAAGAAGTGATTACAGTTTAATTTGGGTTAACAATTAGAGCAAAGGTGACACGGACTAGCGGGGTGCCAGAATTCCGAGGCGGCACCAGGCAAGGCGAGTGCGCCGGGCATTGTCCTCCGCCCGCCCGGGAAGGCGGCTCCTCCGCCGGTTGCAGAGCGAGGCAGGCAGAGGACCCGGAGAGAGCACTTTAGCTCGGGGGCTGCCTCTTGGGAGTCGCCAGGGTCCACCGCGACCCTGAGGGTGGATCCAAAGACTGCTTGAGTATAGCTCTCATTGGATCAAAGGACTTGGAGCTAGTTTTCATTTTTGAGAAATCCTTTAAAAAAGTCTGGAGGGCGGGGTTTCCCAGAAGATGGTGGATTGAGAAGCGGCTAGCCTTTGAGCTCCGGACACATCTCATGTAAACAATAGGATTTTCTGCCTTTAGCAGGCCAGCCAATAAGGGGCCATAACGGTCATACCAAGGATGTGTCTATAACTTAATTTGGGTTAAGAATTAGAGTAGGGGAAAAATTCTTTTTTCTTCCTTTTAATTTTCAAGCATACATCCTTCCCGTCGCCCCGCCCCCCATAAGCAATGCCTGGGACCAGCTACTAGCAGGATACCCCATACCACCAAACAGGGTTTTTTTTTTTTTTTTTTTTTTTTTTTCCTTTTTCCTTTTTTTTTTTTTTTTTTTTAATTCACTGATACACATTTGGGAAGTTCCTCGCACTGCTCTTTAATTACAACTCTTCTTCTTATCTTCTCCCTTTTCTCTCTCTTATCTCTCTCTATCTCTCTCTTTTTTTTGCTTTTTTTTTTTTTTTTTTTTTAATCTTGTCATACACTTCTTTCTTCTTTGCCTTTCTGAATTTGTGAATTACTTTGGGGAAGAAATCTGACCCAGAGTGGACTTTCTATGTGTCTATCTCTGCTCTAGTTCCCTTTACACTCTTGTTACCCTTAGAATATACACTGGATAGTAGATTTGCATAACTGTCTATTCTTGCTATCCTCTCTTCCTTTTCTCTTTCTTCACTGGTATTTGGTTACTATTTTTTCACGGACTGGAGAAATTGTTTGGCTAACTGGTAACGATTAAACTCCTTCAATACTAACTTCAGTTGCTACTGTTATTCCGGAGGTTGGTGAGTGCAATTGTCATAAAGGTATTTAATACAGTGTTACTTGTGATCAAAACACAACAACTGAGGAACAACAGAGCATTAAAAAAAAAAGAGAGAGAAACACATAAATTAAAAAAAAATGGGTAGATTAAAAACAAATAAAACTGCTACCCCAATGAATGAAGACAAGAGCCCAGAAGAAACCACAAATCAGTCAGAAGTAACCATAGATAAGAAAAGTATGCAAGCAATAATAAACTTATTAATCACAGAAATGAAAACAACATTGGAGGAAAGAAATGGCAGTATTAGGGAAACAACAGTTGAGACCCCCAAGGAAAATACTGATTATCTTGAGACAATTAGAGAACTGAAAGCTGAAATAGCTGTAATAAAGAAAGAAGCTGAGGCAAGGGAAAGCATACTAACAGAAGCAGAAAACAGAATTAGTCAGACAGAGGATGAGTTAGAGAAAACTAAGAAAGAGGTGAAAGAGCTTAAAAAGAGATTGAGAGACACTGAAAACAACAACAGAGACATATGGGATGATCTCAAAAGAAGTAACATTCGTATAATTGGCCTGCCAGAGGAAGAAAGAGAGGAAGGGGAAGCAAACATTCTAGAGGAAATAATACAAGAAAATTTCCCAGACCTGAATAACAGAAAGGATATCAAGGTGCAAGACGCCCAGAGAGTACCAAACAGAATCAACCCAGACCTGAAAACACCAAGACACATCATAGTCACAATGAGAAGAAGTAAGGATAAAGAAAGGATCCTAAAGGCTGCAAGAGAGAAACAAAAAGTCACATACAGGGGAAAACCCATAAGACTTTCTGCAGATTTCTCAACTCAAACTCTAAAAGCCAGAAGGGAGTGGCAAGATATCTATCGAGCCCTGAATGAAAAAGGGTTTCAACCAAGGATTATATATCCTGCTAGACTTTCATTCAAGCTAGATGGAGGGATCAAAACCTTCTTAGACAAACAACAGTTAAAGGAGGCAACTATCACCAAGCCGGCCCTGAAAGAGGTACTAAAAGACCTCTTATAAATAAGAACATCACTATAATACTTGTAATATATCAGAGTAAACAAATTGTTTTTTAGAACAATGGCACTACAATACATTAAATCCATAATATCAATAAATGTCAATGACTTAAAATCACCCATCAAAAGGCACAGGGTGGGGGGATGGATCAGAAAACATAACCCAACCATATGCTGCTTGCAAGAATCACATCTGTCACAACAAGATAAACACAGACTTAAAGTGAAAGGATGGAAAACTATCATACAGGCTAACGGTCCACAAAAAAGGGCAGGAACAGCCATTCTCATCTCAGACACGATAGATTTTAAATTAAATCAAGTAATAAAAGATAGGCAAGGACATTACATAATGATTAGAGGATCAATCAGCCAAGAAGACTTAACAATTATTAACATATATGCACCCAACGAGGGACCATCTAAATACATTAAACACCTATTGAAAGAATTTCAAAAATACATCAATAGTAATACAATAATAGTGGGAGACTTCAATATCCCACTCTCACACTTAGACAGATCAACAAAGGAGAGAACCAATAAAGATACAAGAGAATTGAATGAAGAGATTGACAGACTAGACCTCTTGGACATTTTCAGACTCCTCCACCCCAAAAAACTGGAATACACCTTCTTTTCAAATCCACACAACACATACTCAAGGATAGACCACATGTTAGGCCACAAAGACAGCATCAATAAATTCAAGAGCATTGAAATCATCCCAAGTATCTTCTCAGACCACAGTGGAGTAAAACTAACTTTTAACAACAAACGGAAAATTATTAAAAGACATAGAATTTGGAAACTAAACAACATGCTCCTTAAGAACCACTGGGTCAGACACTCACTCAAACAGGAAATTCAAATGTTCCTGGAAACTAATGAAAATGAAGACACAACCTATCAAAATATTTGGGACACAGCTAAAGCAGTACTGAGAGGGAAACTTATAGCTATACAATCACATATTAAACACCAAGAAGAAGCCCAAATGAACGAACTTACTACACACCTCAAGGACTTAGAGGAAGAGGAACAAAGGAACCCTAAAGCAACCAGAAGGACAGAAATCACTAAAGTTAGAGCAGAAATAAACAACACCGAAAATAAAAGAACCATACAAAAGATCAATGAAGCCAAATGTTGGTTCTTTGAAAGATTAAACAAAATTGACAAACCCCTAGCCAGACTCACCAAACAAAAAAGAGAGAAGACTCAAATTAATAGAATTGTAAACGATACAGGAGATATCACAACTGACACCACAGAAATCCAGAGAATGTTGCGAAACTTCTATAAAGAACTATATGCCACCAAGCTAGAGAATCTGGAAGAAATGGAACAATTCCTAGAAACCTATGCACTTCCAAAACTGAACCAAGAAGAACTACAAAATCTAAATGCACCAATCACAGACAAAGAAATTGAAACTGTTATTAAGAATCTCCCCAACAACAAAAGTCCTGGACCAGATGGCTTCACAAACGAATTCTACAAAACTTTCAGGAAACAGTTAATACCCATACTTCTTAAGCTATTCCATAAGATTGAAGAAACAGGAATACTCCCTTCCACCTTTTATGAAGCCATCATCACCCTGATACCAAAAGCTGATAGGGACAGAACAAAAAAGGAAAACTACAGACCAATATCTCTGATGAACATAGATGCCAAAATATTAAACAAGATCTTGGCCAACCGGATACAGCAACACATCAAAAAGATTGTTCATCATGACCAAGTGGGATTCATCCCAGGAATGCAAGGCTGGTTCAACATCCGTAAATCAATCAATGTCATTCATCACATCAATAAAAGCAAAGCCAAAAACCACATGATTATCTCAATAGATGCAGAGAAAGCCTTTGACAAAATCCAACACCCATTCATGCTCAAAACTCTACAAAAAATGTGAATAGATGGGAAATTCCTCAAGATAGTGGAGTCTATATATAGCAAACCTACAGCCAACATCATACTCAATGGAGAGAAGCTGAAAGCATTCCCCCTCAGATCAGGGACTAGACAGGGCTGCCCACTGTCACCGTTACTCTTCAACATAGTATTGGAAGTTCTTGCCATAGCAATCAGGCAAGAGAAAGAAATCAAAGGGATACAGATTGGAAGGGAAGAAGTCAAGCTCTCACTATTTGCAGATGATATGATAGTATACATAGAAAGACCTAAAGAATCCAGTAGAAAATTACTGGAAGTTGTTAGGCAATATAGCAAGGTATCAGGCTACAAAATCAATGTACAAAAATCAGTGGCATTTCTTTATGCAAACACTAAATCTGAAGAAGAAGACATCCAGAAATCACTCCCATTTACTGTTTCAGCAAAATCAATCAAATACCTAGGAATAAAGTTGACCAAAGAAGTGAAAGACTTGTATGCTGAAAACTATGAGTCGCTACTCAAGGAGATAGAAACTGATACCAAGAAATGGAAAGATATCCCATGCTCATGGATTGGAAGAATAAATATCATCAAAATGAACATTCTCCCCAGAGCCATATACAAATTTAATGCAATACCCATCAAAGTTCCACCAAGCTTCTTTAAGAGAATAGAACAAACACTACAATCATTTATCTGGAACCTGAAAACACCTAGAATTGCCAAAACCATCCTAAGGAAAAGAAACAGAAATGGAGGCATCACACTCCCAGACCTTAAACTATATTATAAAGCCATCATCATCAAAACAGCATGGTACTGGAACAAAAATAGGCACACAGACCAGTGGAACAGAATTGAAAGCCCAGAAGTAAATCCCAACACCTATGGGCATCTAATCTTTGATAAGGGGGCCCAAAGGATTAAATGGAAGAAGGAGGCTCTCTTCAATAAATGGTGCTGGGAAAACTAGGTTGAAACATGCAGAAGAATGAAATTGAACCACTTTATCTCACCAGAAACAAAAATCAACTCCAAATGGATCAAAGACCTAGATGTCAGACCAGAAACAATCAAATACTTAGAGGAAAACATTGGTAAAACACTTTCCCATCTACACCTCAAGGACATCTTTGATGAATCAAACCCAATTGCAAGGAAGACCAAAGCAGAAACAAACCAATGGGACTACATCAAATTGAAAAGCTTCTGCACATCCAAAGAAACTATTAAACAAACAGAGAGACCCCTCACAGAATGGTATAAGATCTTCACATGCCAGACATCAGACAAGAAACTAATCACCAAAATATATAAAGAGCTCAGCAAACTTAGCCGCAAAAAAGCAAATGACCCCATCCAAAAATGGGCAGAGGAAATGAACAAAACATTCACCACAGAGGAGATCCAAAAGGCTAACAAACATATGAAAAACTGCTCTAGGTCACTGATTGTCAGAGAAATGCAAATTAAGACAACACTAAGATACCACCTCACTCCTGTAAGAATGGCATACATCAAAAAGGACAGCAGCAACAAATGCTGGAGAGGATGTGGGGACAGAGGAACCCTTTTACATTGCTGGTGGGAATGTAAATTGGTACAGCCTCTGTGGAGAGCAGTCTGGAAAACTCTCAGAAGGCTAGACATGGACCTTCCATATAACCCAATAATTCCTCTCCTGGGGTTACACCCCAAGGACTCCATAACACCCAACCAAAAAGAGGTGTGTACTCCTATGTTCATAGCAGCACAATTCATAATAGCTAAAACCTGGAAGCAACCCAGGTGCCCAACAACAGATGAATGGCTGAGAAAGCTGTGGTATATATACACAATGGAATACTATGCAGCTATCAAGAACAATGAACCCACCTTCTCTGACCCATCTTGGACAGAGCTAGAAGGAATTATGTTAAGTGAACTAAGTCAGAAAGTTAAAGATGAGTATGGGATGATCCCACTCATCAACAGAAGCTGACTTAGAAGATCTGAAAGGGAAACTAAAAGCAGGACCTGATCAAATTGTAAGTAGGGCACCAAAGTAAAAACCCAGCGGTGAGGGGTAGACATGTAGCTTCCTGGGCCAATGGGGGGTGGGAATGGGCGGGAGGGATGGGTCACGGTCCTTTGGTGATGGGAATGGTGTTTATGTACACTCCTAGCAAAATGTAGACATATAAATCAGTAGTTAATTAATATGAGAGGGGGAAATCAATTGTATGTCTCAAAGTTTCTCAAAAGACAAACTGAATCTTTTTAATAGATAGGCTACGTATTTGATATGCGGACTCTCTCAAAAGCCTAGACCAAGTAGATTAGAAGCTTCCAATAGCACAGCTATATACAAGATACTGGGTACTGTATAGCAAACCATAACAAAGGGACTTTTCAAAGTTAACCCAATTAACAAATAATGTGATGATAATATAAACTATTGATTGTCTTTTTGAACCCTAAGACAGCAGGAACCTCACATCTTCACTATAGAACCCCTACTTCCCCCAGTCCTGGCACCCTTGGATAGGGCTCACTATCCCGTATGCATCTCCCAATCCATACCAAATAATATTGCATCCGCCGATCACAACCTAACCAAAGCAACGATTGCCATCTCAACATGCTTCACCTCAGAGTGTATCCAGAGACTTCACGTGTGGAATGACAACCCTTCAGCTTCATTACTCGGGTGAGACCTTTCCTTTTATAGTACACTCTAATTTCATCTCAGGTAGTTCACTTTCTAACAAAGTCCCATAACCTAGACATACACCAGTTTCTGTGAGAGAGAGCTTATGTGCACACGTATCCATAAACTACTGCAAAATATATACCTGAAAGCAGGATTACACTAGAGTTTGCAGTGAGTACCTCCCTAACACTTCCTCTCCACTATTCCAAACTTGGGATCCATGATTGCTCAACAAATTGTTTGGCTTTGTATGTTAACTCTCTTTTCAATCACCAGGTTCCAGACGCCACCAGGATGCTGGCTAGGCTTCCCTGGATTGAAGACCCCACCAATGTGTCCTGGAGCTCAGCTTCCCCAGAGACACACCTTACTAGGGAAAGAGAGAGGCAGACTGGGAGTATGGACCGACCAGTCAACGCCCATGTTCAGCGGGGAAGCAATTACAGAAGCCAGACCCTCTACCTTCTGCAACCCTCAACGACCCTGTGTCCATGCTCCCAGAGGGCTAGAGAATGGGAAGGCTATCATGGGAGACGGTGGGTTATGGGGATTGGGTGGTGGGAATTGTGTGGAGTTGTACCCCTCCTACCTTATGCTTTTGTTCACTAATCCTTTCTTAAATAAAAATTTAAAAAAAAATAAATAAATAAAAATAAAACTAATAAAATATATTAAAGAAGAAATAAAAAAAAAAAAGGGCATGAGTTAAAACCTCTAGTCCCCACCTGCATGTGGGAAACTTCACAGAGGTGAAGCAATGCTGTTTCTGTGGTTCTCTACCTCTTTAATTCTCCCTCCTCATTCCATTTCTGCCTGTACTGTTGAATAAAAAAGAAAAACAAAGCAAAAAGAGCCACCAGGAGTGATGGAGTCATTGTATAGGCACCAAACCCCATCAATGATCTTGGTGGTAAAGAAAAAAAAAAACTTTGTATTATTGGAACTTGAATATAGATATATATGAAACAAATATTCAAGTGTTTAGGGTGTTTGCTAGCATCTAATCTGTGTGCCTATACTCTATGAAGTTGATCCTAGGGGTAGAACAATTTTAAAAAGTTACATTTATTTCTTGGACACCAAGCTGTTTGGCTCTCTAAAAACAAAACCTGATGATGGTACAGGGAGAAGGGATGTGTTTCTTTGGGTTTGCTAGCTATTTTAACTTTAATTTCTATTCACACACTTTTCTTTCCCTACAAATGTGTTATGATCACAGCAGCAGCTATTTTTTCCAATAGTAGTGGTTGATTTCAATCTGCAATTTCCCAGAACTTTCAGTTCTTACAAAAGATTTTACCAATTCTCACAGTATCTCCTCTAAGTTACAGAAAAAAATACAGCAGCAATTAGGCAGCATAATTTCTCTTAAGTTTAATAACCAGTCCATCAAGAGTTCTCAAGGTTTTTCAATAAATTAATCTGACTCATACTTTTTACTTCCTACAAGGTTAATCTGGGTCTCAGTGCTGGCACTACAAATCTACTGTTCCTGGCAACCATTTTTTTTTTTTTCATTTTATTGGATAGGACAGAGAGAAATGGAGAGAGAAAGGTAAGGCAGAGGGGGGAGAGAAAGATAGATAGCTGCAGACCTGATTCACTGCTTGTGAAGCAAACCACTTGCAGGTGGGGATCAGGGGCTCAAACCAGGATCCTTGTGCAGTCTTTGCACTTAGTACTATATGTGCTTAACCAGGTACATACTGCCTGGTCCCTTAATTTCTTTCTTTAAACCTAATTGTTCTAGTTGAATTCTACTCTTTCTACCTTATCAACACAATAGTGACCTATTTTTTGGATTTCTGTATATGATTTTGTCACTTAACTGGGATAAGACTGATACAGCACAGAAGGAAAATTTTATAAGCTACATTTTAATTCTGACAAGCTTATTTATAAGTGGTAAGAATGTCATCACTTAGTTATAAACATTGAAATTACTGTGAATACACACCCTCTAGAGGCTTTCTTGTAAATATTTTGGTAATGAGGTGCAGAAAGTTTTCTTCTATTTGTAGTACTGCTTTAATAAGAGGTAGTGAATGACCCATCTAACATTTGCCTACATAACTTTTCTTTTTGAAATTATTTTTAGTATAATTTGGAGAGTAAGTTTGGTTCTATTTATTATTTGTCTATCTATATAGTAATCTCTCAGCCTTAAAATATATCTTGATATTCTGTAAAGTAAGTTTCACCATCTTATTTTCCTTCTTTAAAATTGCCAAAGCCATTCATTAGTTGGTAAACAATCTTCAAATCCTCTAATTTCTATTTGAATTAAAAACAATTGATTTCTCCTTTTTTGTGCTTTCATGTTTCTTTTTTTCTTTCTATCTCTCTCTTTTTTTAAATTTCTTTATTGGTGAATTAATGTTTTACATTTGACAGTAAATACAATAGTTTGTACATGCATAGCATTTTCCAGTTTTTCATATAACAATACAATCCACACTAGGTCATCTCTCATCATTTTTGGAACTATATTCTCCACCACAACCACCCCAGAGTCTCTTAATTAATTTGGTGCAATATGCCAATTCCAGTTCAGGTTCTACTTGTGTTTTCTCTTCTGATCTTTTTTTCAACTTCTATCTGAGAGTGAGATCATCCCATATTCATCCATGTTTCTGACTTATTTCACTTAATTTTTCAAGCTCCATTCAAGATCAGCTGAGAATGGCAAAGTCACCCTTTTTAATAGCTGAGTAGTATTCCATTATGTATATAGACCACAACATGTTCAGCCACTCATCTGTTATTGGACACCTGGGTTGCTTCTATGTTTTGGCTATTACAAACTGTTCTGCTAAGAACATATGTGTACACAGATCTTTTTGGATGGCTGTGTTGGATTTCTTAGGTGATATCCCCAGGAGAGGAACTTCAGGTTCATAGGGTAGGTCCATTTCTAGTCTTATGAGGTTATTGATAACTGTTTCAGTTTCATTAGCTGTGATGGACCTGGTCATATTATCTAGTTCCTCTTTATTTAATTTTGGAAGTTTATAGGTATATAGAAAATAGTCCATTTCCTCCAGGTTCTCTAGCTTGGTGGCATATAGTTGTTCATAGAAGCCTCACATGATATGATGAATTTCTGCAGTATCTCTTGTGATATCTCCTCTTTCATTTATGATCTGATTTAGTTGGGTCTTGTTCCATTGTCAGGCAGCCCCCCTGCTCCATCTTCCATTGTTGACACTATGGCCTATTTACATAATCATGGTTTTGCCTGAAAGATTCCCCACCCATTCCTTTGTTCTATCTTCTTTCTACCTTGAGACCCGCCCTGCCTGCAGGGCACATTAATCCCGCCAGTTAAAACCCTAGCAACCATTGCTATGGAATCCTGCTCTTTCTTTTCTCCACCACCTTTCTCAGCCACTCCATTCCCTTCTTGCCACTTCTGGTTTTACCCTATAAAGCCCACTTCTGTTCCTGGTTTCACTCTCTTTTCTCTCCCACTTTCCAACCTGGAGAAGGGCTGGCTTGCAGAGCAGGAGGCGGCCATTGCGGTTTGGTGCCATGTGGCTTAACCCGCTGTGCTCACACCCAACTCTGGAACTCTCACATGAATAAAGAATTGTATTACCACACCACCATGAGTTACTGGTCTCTCTCCCACGAAGATATCCTGGCATTCTGGTGCCTAACATGGGGCCTACCTAGCTCAGCCCCCAACCTTAACCCCTGAAGCCTCCATGGCACTGGAAAAGGTTAACCAGGCTCTTCAGGACATGCACCTCGTTTTCTCCCCCTCCTCTGCAGTAAATCTTCTAATCTTTAACTCCACCCACACAGTGGTGGGGACACTGTGGCTGAAACATGGTATTCTCAAATGGCTTCATATGTCAGTAGGGGGAACTCCAAGACTTCTTAGCGAGATTGATGCCTTTGCATCAACGGTTTGCAAAGGCCGAAGCAGGTCTACCCAGGTCTTAGGAAAAGAGCTGGATTCAATTATTCTTCCTTTTTCTCTCACAGATACAGAGTGTCTCATATGCCACCATTCTTGTTTTGCCATAGGTTTAATGGGTTTTCCAGGACAATTAAATGATCATTTTCCTTCTAATAAATTGACATCCTCTTTACTTCTTTTGCCTCTACTAGTACCTAAGCTTTTCTCTCGAGATCGATATCCCATCCCCTCTGCCCCCACATTTTTTACACATGGTGGCAATTGTGGGATTTTGTTTTGTGAGTCTGGCTGAAGGATTGTTGATTTTGTTCACTCTATCAAAGAACCAACATTTACTATCATTGATCTTTTGTATGGTCTTCTTATTTTCAATATTATTTATTTCTGCCATAACTTTAGTAATTTCTGTCCTTCTGGTTGCTTTAGGGTTCCTTTGTTCTTCTTCTAGGTTTTTATGGTGTGCAATCAGGTTGTTTATTTGTGCTTTTACTTATTTCCTGATGTGTGCTTGTATGCCTATGAACTTCCCTCTTATAACTGCATTAGCTGTGTCCCAAATATTTTGAAAGCTTGTGTCTTCATTTTCATTGAACTCTGGAAACATTTTTATTTCTTTCTTTATTTTCTCTTTGACTCAGTAGTTGTTAAGTAGTGTATTGTTGAGCTTCAACATATTAGGACTATTAATAATCTTTTGTTGGGGGAGGAGCCAAGATGGCGGACTGAGAAGTAGCTTCTGGTCTGAGTTCCAGCAACAACTACTGGAAACGGTAGGATTTTTTGCCTTGAGCAGGACAGTGAATTCGGGGTCCTAGCTGTGACACCAAGGGGGTGAATATAGCCCAGTTTGGATTAGAATATCGAGGAAACAAGAAAGGATTTTTTTTTTATTATTCCCAAAGCACACCCCTGCCCTCTTCCCATAACCAGACCCTGGGTGCCTAGCAGGCTTCCCTGCTGAGCTTCTTTCTTTACCAAGATTTCTAGCATAACAGGGGTTCCCTTCCAAGTCTATTCCTTTCTGAAATCCTCCACCCTCTTTCTTTCTAAATGGTCAATTGGATCTACAAACTGGAAAGAGTGCTCTGAGGTGTTTTATTTTTTTTATTTTGGTTTTTGGGGTTTTTTGTTTGTTTCTTTGTTTTACTTTCTTAACAATCAGCTGCCTCTGCTAAGGCAGCTTGAGACAATCTGGGGCAGGTTTTTTTTAAAATTTTTATTTATTTATTTATTCCCTTTTGTTGCCCTTGTTGTTTTATTGTTGTAGTTATTATTATTGTTGTCGTTGTTGGATAGGACAGAGAGAAATGGAGAGAGGAGGGGAAGACAGAGAGGAGGAGAGATAGACACCTGCAGACCTGCCTCACCTCCTGTGAAGCGACTTCCCTGCAGGTGGGGAGCCGGGGTTTGAACCGGGATCCTTATGCTGGTCCTTGTGCTTTGCGCCACCTGCGCTTAACCCGCTGCGCTACAGCCCGACTCCCTGGGGCAGGGTTTTTTACCTTACTATATTTTATTATTAATACTATATGAAGGTGTATCTCTCCCCACCCATAGGTTGACCAGAATTAACTCTTAGTATATTTTCCATTGCTAGGTGACTAGTCGTCTTATCCATTGCTAAAGGAACTTGTTTCACTTCTCCTACCTTCTCTACCTACTCTCTCATTTTCTCTCCTCCTATATAATTTAAAAATAAAACAAAATAAAATAATTAATTAAAAAAAAACTTTCCTTTCACTGCTCCTTTATTACAGTTCTTTTTCTTATCTTTATTCTTTTCTCTCTCTTGCTTTTCTTCTTTTTCTCTTGTATTCCTCTCTTCCTTCCTCCTACTTTGCCTTTCTGAATTAACTGATACTCTTTTGTGAATTATTTTGGGGAAGAAATCTGACTCAGAGTGGACTCTCTATGTGTGTATCTCTGCTATACTTCCCTTTTTCCTCTTGCAACCCCTATAATATACAGTAGATAGTAGATTTGCATAATTGTCTATTCTTACTATACCTTTTTTCTTTCTCTTTCTTCTTCACTTGGACTTGGTTGCTATTTTTTCATGGACTGGAGATATTTTTTGGCTAACTGGTAACGATTAAACTACTTCAATACTTGCTTCAGTTTCTGTTGTAATTTTTGAGGTTGGTGATTGCATTTGTAATAAAGGTATTTAGTACAGTGTTGCTTGTACTCAAAACACAACAACTGAGGAACAACAGAACATAAAAATAAGAAACACATTAATCTAAAAAAAATGGGTAGATCAAGAGCAAATAAAATTGCTATTATAATGAATGAAGAAAAGAGCCCAGAAGAAACTACAAATCAGCCTGAAGTAACCATAGATGAGAAAAGTATGCCAGAAATAATAAACTTATTAATCACAGAAAAGAAAACAACATTGGAGGAAAGGAATGGCAGTATTAGGGAAACAACAGTTGAGAAACCCCAGGGAAAATACTGATTATCTTGATGCTATAAGAGAACTGAAAGCTGAAATACCTTAACTGAGGAAAGAAGCCGAGGGAAGGGGAAGCAGACTAACAGTAGCAGAAAACAAAATTAGGCAGACAGAGTATGAATTAGGGAAAACTAAGAAAGAGTGGAAAGAGCTCAAAAAGAGATTGAGAGACACTGAAAACAACAACAGAGACATATGGCATGATCTCAAAAGAAGTAACATTCGTATAATTGGCCTGCCAGAGGAATAAAGAGAGGAAGGGGAAGGAAATATTCTAGAGGAAATTATAGAAGAAAACATCCCAGACCAGAATAACAGAAAGGACATCAAGATACAAGAGGCCCATAGAGTTCCAAAAAGAATCAACTCAGACCTGAAGACACCAAGACACATCATAGTCACAATGAGAAGAAGTAAGGATAAAGAAAGGATCCTAAAGGCTGCAAGAGAGAAACAAAAAGTCACACACAGGGGAAAACCCACAAGACTATCAGCAGACTTATCTCCTAAAACTCTAAAAGCCAGAAGGGAGTGGCAAGATATTTATTGAGCCCTCAATGAAAAAGGGTTTCAACCAAGGATAATATATCCTGCTAGACTTTCATTCAAACTAGATGGAGGGGTCAAAACCTTCTTACACAAACAACATTTAAGGAAGCAACCATCAAAAAACCGGCACAGAAAGAGGTTCTAAAAGACCTCTTATTAACAAGAAGTTCACTATAATACTTGCCATATATCAGAGAAAATAAAATTTTGTTGAACAATGGCACTACAATACATTAAATCCATAATATCAATAAATGTCAATGGCTTAAACACACCCATAAAAAGGCACAGAGTCGGGGGATGGATCAGAAAACATAACCCAACGATATGCTGCTTGCAAGAATCTCATCTGACACAAGCAGATAAACACAGACTTAAAGTGAAAGGATGGAAAACTATCATATAGGCTAATATACCACAAAAGAAAGCTGGAACAGCCATTCTCATCTCTGACACAATTGATTTTAAATTAAATAAAGTACTAAAAGATAGGCAAGGTCATTAGATAATGATTAGAGGATCAATCAGCCAAGAAGACTTAACAATTATTAACATCTATGCACCCGCTGAGGGACAATCTAAATACATCAAGCACCTACTGAAAGAACTTCAAAAATACACAATAGTAATACAATAATAGTGGGAGATTTTAACACCCCACTCTCACACTTAGACATATCAACAAAAAAGAGAATTAATAAAGAAACAAGAGAATTAAATGAAGAGATAGTCAGACTAGATCTTCTGGGCAACTTGAGTACCTTCCACCCCAAGAAACTGGAATACACATTCTTCTCAAATCCACAAAACACATACTCAAGGATAGACCACATGTTAGGCCACAAAGACAACATCAATAAATTCAAGAGCATTAAAATCATCCCAAGTATCTTCTCAGACCACAGTGGAGTAAAACTAACAGTGGCATTTCTTTATGCAAACATTTAATCTGAAGAAGAAGACATCAATGAATCACTCCCGTTCATGGTTGCAGCAAAATCAATAAAATACCTAGGAGTAAAGCTGACCAAAGAAGTGAAAGACTTGTATACTGAAAACTATAAGTCACTTCAAGGAAATATAAACTGATACCAAGAAATGGAAAGACATGCATGCTCATGGATTGGAAGAATAAATATCATCAAAATAAATATTCTCCCCAGAGCAATATACAAATTTAATATGCTACCCAACAAAGTTCCACCAAACATCTTTAAGAGAATAGAACTAAAACTACAATCATTTATCTGGAACCAGAAAACACCTAGAATTTCCAAAACCATCTTGAGGAAAAGATACAGAAATGGAAGCACCACACTCCCAGACCTCAAACGTTATTACAAAGCTGTCATCATAAAAACAGCATGGAACTGGAACAAAAATAGGCACACAGACCAGTGGAACAGAATTTAAAGCCTAGAAATAAATCCCCACACCTATGGACATCTAATCTTTGATAAGGGGCCCAAAGTATTAAATGTAAGAATCAGGCTCTCTTCAATAAGTGGTGCTGTGAAAACTGGGTTGTAACATGCCAAAGAATTAAACTGAACCACTTTATGTCACTAGAAACAAAAATCAACTCCAAATGGATTAAAGACCTGGATGTTAGTCCAGAAAAAAATGAGTACTTAGAGGAAAACATTGGTAAAAACACTTTCCCACCTAAACCTCAAGGACATCTTTGATGAAACAAACCCAATTGCAAGGAAGACTAAAGCAAGGACAAACAAATGGAACTATATCAAATTGAAAAGCTTCTGTACAGCCAAAGAACTATCACACAAACCAAGAGACACCTCACAGAACGGGAGAACATCTTTACATGCCATACATCAGACAAGAGACTAATCACCAAACTATACAAAGAGCTCATCAAACTTAGCACCAAAAAAGCAAATGACCCCATCTATAAATGGGCAGAGGATATGAACAGAACATTCACCTGAGAGGAGATCCAAAAGGCTAACAAACATATTAAAAATTGCTCCAGGTCGCTGATTGTCAGAGAAATACAAATAAAGGCAACATTGAGATACCACCTCAACTTTGTGAGAATGGAGTACATCAAAAAGGATAGCAGCAACAAATGCTGGAGAGGCTGTGGAGACAAGCGAAAACCTTCTATATTTTTAATTTATTTTTTATTTAAGAGAGGATAAATTAACAAAACCATAGGGTAGAAGGGATACAACTCCACACAATTCCAACCACCCAGTCTCCATATCCCATCCACTCCCCTTATAACTTTCCCATTCTCTATCCCTCTGGGAGCATGGATCCAGGGTTTTTGTGGGCTGCAGAAGGTGGAAGGTCTGGCTTCTGTAATTCCTTCCCCACTGAACATAGGCATTGACTGTTTGGTCCATACTCCCAGTCTGCCTCTCTCTTTCCCTCGTAGGGTGAGTCTGAGTCTCTGGGGAAGCTGAGCTCCAGGACACATTGGTGGGGTCTTCAGTCCAGGGAAGCCTGGCCGGCATCCTGATGGCATCTGGAACCTGGTGGCTGTAAAGAGAGTTAACATATAAAGCCAAACAAATTGTTGAGCAATCATGGACCCAGAGGTTGGAATAGTGGAGAGGAAGTGTTGGGGGGTACTCTCTGCAAACTCTAGTGTACTTCTGCTTTCAGGTATATATTTTGCACTTGTTTATGAATATGTGTGAATATATGCTCTCTCTCAAAGAACGTGGTGTATATCTAGGTTTTGGGACTTTGTTAGAAAGTGAACCACCTGGGATGGAATTAGAGCTTGCAATGAAAGGGAAGGTCTCACCCGAGTAATGAAGCTGAAGGGTTTTCATTCCACACCTGAAGTCTCAGGACACAGTCTGAGCTGAAGCATGTTGAGGTGGAAATCGCTGCATTGATTAGGTTGTGATTGGCTGATGGAATATTATTTGATATGGATTGGGAGAGGCATGCGGCAGAGTGGGCCCTATCCTAAGATTCCAAGACTGGGAGAAATATAGGCTCTATAGTGGAGATGTGAGGTTCCTGCTGTCTTAGGGTTCAAAAAGACTATGGATAGTTAATGTTATCACCACATTATTTGGTAATTGGGTTAACTTTGAAAAGTCCTTTTGTTAGGGTTTGCTGTATAGTACCCAGTATTTTGTAAATAGCTGTGCCACTGGTTTCCTCTGATCTACTTGGTCTAGGCTTTTGAGAGAGTCCGCATATCAAATACACAGCCTATATATTAAGAAGACTCAGTCTGTGTTTTAAAAACTTTGAGACATACAATTAATTTTCCCCCTCTCATATTAATTAACTAGTGATTTATATGACTACACTTTACTAGGAGTGTACATAAACACCATTCCCACCACCAAAAGACTGTGTCCCACCCCACCTACCCACCCCCACCACCTACCAGCCCAGGAAGCCGCATGTCTACCCCTTACCACAGGGTTTTTTACTTTGGTGCCTTAATTTCAATTTAGTCAGATCCTGCTTTTAGTTTCCTTTTCAGATCTTCTCAGTCAACTTCTGTTGATGAGTGGGATCATCCCATACTCCTCTTTATCTTTCTGACTTAGCTCACTTAACATAATTCCTTCTAGCTCTGACCAAGATGGGTCAGAGAAGGTGGGTTCATTGTTCTTGTTAGCTGCATAGTATTCCATTGTGTATATATACCACAGCTTTCTCAGCCACTCATCTGTTGTTGGGCACCTTGGTTGCTTCCAGGTTTTAGCTATTATGAATTGTTCTGCTATGAACATAAGAGTACACACCTCTTTTTGTTTGGGTGTTATGTACTCCTTGGGGTATAACCCCATGAGAGGAATTACTGGATCATATGAAAGGTCCATGTCTAGCCTTCTGAGAGTTTTCCAGACTGCTCTCCAAAGAGGCTGGATCAATTTGCTTTCCCACCAGCAATCCAAAAGGATTCCTCTTGGTTGTAAAATGCAGAAGAATGAAATTGAAGCACTTTATCTCACCAGAAACAAAAAATCAACTCCAAATGGATCAAAGACCTGGATGTTAGACCAGAAACAAGCAAGTACTTTGAGGAAAACATTGGTAAAACACTTTTACCCCTACACCTCAAGGACATCTTTGATGAATCAAACCCAATTGCAAGAAAGACTAAAGCAGAAACAAACCAATGGGACTACATCAAATTTAAAAGCTTCTGCACATCCAAAGAAACTATTAAAAAAACAAGGAGACTCCTCACAGAATGGGAGAATATCTTCACATGTCATACATCAGACAAGAAACTAATCACCAAAATATATAAAGAGCTCAGCAAACTTAGCACCAAAAAAGCAAATGACCCCATCCAAAAATGGGCAGAGGATACGAACAAAACATTCACCTCAGAGGAGATACAAAAGGCTAACAAACATATGAAAAACTTCTCTAGCTCACTGATTGTCAGATAAATGCAAATTAAGACAACACTGAGATACCACCTCACTCCTGTAAGAATGGTATACATCAAAATGGACAGCAGCAACAAATGCTGGAGAGGCTGTGGGTCAGAGGAACCCTTTTGCACTGCTGGTGGGAATGTAAATTGGTCCAGCCTCTGTGGAAAGCTGTCTGGAAAACTCTCACAAAGCTAGACATGGACCTTCCATGTGGCACTGTAATTCCTCTCCTGGGGATATACCCCAAGGACTCCATAACACCCAGCCAAAATGATGTGTTTACTTATATGTTCATAGCAGCACAGTTCATAATATAAAACCTGGAAGCAACCCAGGTGCCCAACAACAGATGAGTGGCTGAGAAATATGTGGTATATATACAATGGAGTAGTATACAGCTACTAAGAACAATGAACTCAACTTCTCTGACTCATCTTGGTCAGAGCTAGAAGGAATTATGTTAAGTGAGCTAAGTCAGAAAGATAAAGATGAGTATGGGATGATCCCACTCATCAACCAAAGTTGAGAAAGATTAGAAAGGGAAAAGATCAGAGGGGTGAAAATTTATTGTATGTCTAACAAAGGGACTTTTCAAAGCTAACCCAATTACCAAATAATATGATGATAATAGTAACTATCCATTGTCTTCTTAAACCCTAAACAGCAGGAACCTCACATTTCCACTATACAGCTTAAATGTACCCCAGTCTTGGGACCCTAGGGTAGGGCCCACTTTCCCATATGCTTCTCCCAATTCATATCAAATAATATTGCATCCACTGATTGCAACCTAATCAACCCAACAAGTGTCACCCAAGTATGCTTCACTTCAGACTGTGTCCAGAGACTTCAGGTGTTGAACGACAACCTTTCAGCTTCTTTACTCAGTGAGACCTTTCCTTTCATAGTATTCTCTAATTCCATCCCAGGTGGTTCACTTCCTAACAATGTCCCAAAACCTAGATATAGACCAGGTTCCAGGAGATAGAGCATATGTTCACAGTTTTCCATAAACTAGGGCAAATATATACCTGAAAGCAGTAGTACACTAGAGTTCCCAACACTTCATCTCCACTATCCAACCTTTGGGTCCATGATTCTTCAACAATTTGTTTGGCTTTGTATGTTCACTCTCTTTTCAGCCCCCAGGTTCCAGATGCCATCAGTATGCCGGCCAGGCTTCCCTGGACTGAAAACCCCACCAATGTGTCCTGGAGCTCAGCTTCCTCAGAGACTCACCCTACTAGGGAAAGAGAGAGGCAAACTGGGAGTATGGATTGACCAGTCAACACCCATGTTCAACGGGGAAGCAATTACAGAAGCCAGACCTCCCACCTTCTGCAACCCACAACAACCCTGGGTCCACGCTCCCAGAGGGATGGAGAACAGGAAAGCTATTGGGGAGGGGATGGGATATGGAGATTGGGTGGCGGGAATTGTGTGGAGTTGTACCCCTCCATCCTATAATTTTGTTAATGTCTCCTTTCTTAAATTAATTAATTAATTAAAATAAATAATAATAATTATCTTTTGTTGATTGTTAAGTATTAGTTTAATTCCACTGTGGTCTTAGAAGATGCTTGGGATGATTTCCATGCTCTTGAATTTGTGGATGCTGTCTTTGTGGCCTAACATATGGTCTATCATTGAAAATAACCCTTGTAGATTTGAGTAGAATGTGTATTCCAATTTCTTGGGGTGAATAACTATGAAAATTTCCAGGAGTTCTAGTTTATCTATCTCCTCATTTAGCTCCCTCATTTCTTTATTGATTTTCTTCATAAATGATCTGTTAAGTTCAGAGAGTGAGGAGTTGAAATCCTCTACTTTTACTGTGCTGCTGCTAATGTATGTAATGTGATGCTGCTAATGTAGCTATTTCAGTAGATGTTTGATATATTTAGATGGCTTGTTAATTGGTGCATAGATGCTAATAATTATAAAGTCCTCTTGATTGAGTGATCCTCTGAGCATGAAGTAATGTCCATCCCTATCTTTTATATAATTTTTTTATTTTATTTATTTATTTTTATTTATTTATTTATTTATTTATTTATTTTTAAATTTTTTATTTAAGAAAGGATTAGTGAACAAAAGCATAAGGTAGGAGGGGTACAACTCCACACAATTCCCAACACCCAATCCCCATAACCCACCCCCTCCCCTGATAGCTTTCCCATTCTCTATCCCTCTGGGAGCATGGACCCAGGGTCGTTGAGGGATGCAGAAGGTAGAAGGTCTGGCTTCTGTAATTGCTTCCCCGCTGAACATGGGCGTTGACTGGTCGGTCCATACCCCCAGTCTGCCTCTCTCTTTCCCTAGTAGGGTGTGACTCTGGGGAAGCTGAGCTCCAGGACACATTGGTGGGGTCTTCAATCCAGGGAAGCCTAGCCAGCATCCTGGTGGCATCTGGAACCTGGTGATTGAAAAGAGAGTTAACATATGAGGCCAAACAATTTGTTGAGCAATCATGGATCCCAAGCTTGGAATAGTGGAGAGGAAGTGTTAGGGAGGTACTCACTGCAAACTCTAGTGTAGTCCTGCTTTCAGGTATATATTTTGCAGTAGTTTATGGATACGTGTGCACATAAGCTCTCTCTCACAGAAACTGGTGTATATCTAGGTTATGGGACTTTGTTAGAAAGTGAACTACCTGAGATGAAATTAGAGTGTACTATTAAAGGAAAGGTCTCACCCGAGTAATGAAGCTGAAGGGTTGTCATTCCACACATGAAGTCTCTGGATACATTCTGAGGTGAAGCATGTTGAGGTAGCAATCGTTGCTTTGGTTAGGTTGTGATTGGCAGATGCAATGTTATTTGGTTTGGATTGGGAGATGCATACGGGAAAGTGGGCCCTATCCAAGGGTTCCAGGACTGGGGGAAGTAGGGGCTCTATAGTGAAGATGTGAGGTTCCTGCTGTCTTAGGGTTCAAAAAGACACTCAATAGTTAATATTATCATCACATTATTTGTTAATTGGGTTAACTTTGAAAAGTCCCTTTGTTATGCTTTGCTGGACAGTACCCAGTATCTTGTATATAGCTGTGCTATTGGAAGCTTCTAATCTACTTGGTCTAGGCTTTTGAGAGAGTCCGCATATCAAATACATAGCCTATATATTAAAAAGATTCAGTTTGTCTTTTGAGAAACTTTGAGACATACAATTGGTTTCCCCCTCTCATATTAATTAGCTACTGATTTATATGTCTACATTTTGCTAGGAGTGTACATAAACACCATTCCCACCACCAAAGGACTGTGACCCATCCCTCCCGCCCACTCCCACCCCCCACTGGTCCAGGAAGCTACATGCCTACCCCTCACCACTGGGTTTTTACTTTGGTGCCCTACTTACAATTTGATCAGGTCCTGCTTTTAGTTTCCCTTTCAGATCTTCTTAGTCAGCTTCTGTTGATGAGTGGGATCATCCCATACTCATCTTTATCTTTCTGACTTAGTTCACTTAACATAATTCCTTCTAGCTCTGTCCAAGATGGGTCAGAGAAGGTGGGTTCATTGTTCTTGATAGCTGCATAGTATTCCATTGTGTATATATACCACAGCTTTCTCAGCCACTCATCTGGTGTTGGGCACCTGGGTTGCTTCCAGGTTTTAGCTATTATGAATTGTGCTGCTATGAACATAGGAGTACACACCTCTTTTTGGTTGGGTGTTATGGAGTCCTTGGGGTATAACCCCAGGAGAGGAATTATTGGGTCATATGGAAGGTCCATGTCTAGCCTTCTGAGAGTTTTCCAGACTGCTCTCCACAGAGGCTGTACCAATTTACATTCCCACCAGCAATGTAAAAGTGTTCCTCTGTCCCCACATCCTCTCCAGCATTTGTTGCTGCTGTCCTTTTTGATGTATGCCATTCTTACAGGAGTGAGGTGGTATCTTAGTGTTGTCTTGATTTGCATTTCTCTGATAATCAGTGACCTAGAGCAGTTTTTCATATGTTTGTTAGCCTTTTGGATCTCCTCTGTGGTGAATGTTTTGTTCATTTCCTCTGCCCATTTTTGGATGGGGTCATTTGCTTTTTTGCGGCTAAGTTTGCTGAGCTCTTTATATATTTTGGTGATTAGTTTCTTGTCTGATGTCTGGCATATGAAGATCTTCTCCCATTCTGTGAGGGGTCTCTCTGTTTGTTTAATAGTTTCTTTGGATGTGCAGAAGCTTTTCAATTTGATGTAGTCCCATTGGTTTGTTTCTGCTTTGGTCTTCCTTGCAATTGGGTTTGATTCATCAAAGATGTCCTTGAGGTGTATGTGGGAAAGTGTTTTACCAATGTTTTCCTCTAAGTATTTGGTTGTTTCTGGTCTGACATCTAGGTCTTTGATCCATTTGGAGTTGATTTTTGTTTCTGGTGAGATAAAGTGGTTTAATTTCATTCTTCTGCATGTTTCAACCCAGTTTTTCCAGCACCAATTATTGAAGAGAGCCTCCTTTTTCCATTTAATCCTTTGGGCCCCCTTATCAAAGATTAGATGCCCATAGGTGTTGGAATTTTTTTATTTTTAAATCTATTGTGTCAGATATGAGAATAGCTATTCCTTCCCTTTTCTGTGGGCCATTGCCTTATTGTTTTCCATCCTTTCACTTTCAATCTGTGTTTGTCTTGTTGAGTTAGGTGGGTTTCCTATAGACAGCATATTATTGGGTTGTGTTTTCTGATCCATCTTCCTACTCTGTGCCTTTTAATAGGTGAATCCAGACTATTGACATTTATTGATATCATAGATTGATGATATTTTAATGCCATTATTGTAGATTTTTAGAGTGTTCTGATCTACGGCATATTTACTGTTTATAGAACTTCTTTCAAGACAGGCTTGGTGATAGTTGATTATTTCAACTGTTATTTTCTGAGAAGATTTTTATGCCTCCATCTAGTCTGAATGGCAGTCTACAGCAGTCTTGGTTGAAAGCCTTTCTCATTGAGCACTCGATAGATATCTTGCCATTCTCTTCTGGCCTGGAGTGTTTGTGTAGAGAAGTCTGCTGCTAATCTTATGGGTTTTCCTCTGTAGGTGACTCTTTGTTTTTCTCTTGCAGCCTTAAGGATCCTTTCTTTATCCTTATTCCTTTGCATTCTAAATATGATGTGTCTTGGTGTCTTTATGTCTGGGGTTAATTATGTTTGGGACCCTCTGGGCTTCTTGACAACATAAAAGACATAAAGTTTCAACCTTTGGGGGCCTTTTAGCTGGACTCTTTTCCTGGTTCATTTCTCTAATATTTCTTCTTGTTGATTTAGCCTTTCTATATAGTATGTTATGAGGTCCCTCTCTCTGTACTTTTCAAATTGCTGATCACTCTTTTCTGGATTGACTTGCATCTAAGTAAGGTACTTAAAGGATTAACAGTTGTGGAAATTGACAGTTGTTTCAATATTGTTTTAATCTCTGAGTTGGAGCATGGTGGCTTTAAAAGCCTCTTTTTTTGTTTGTTTGTTTCCCTGTAGGGTATGGGGACCTGAGGGTGTTTAAAGTATAAGTAGGCTTTTTAGCTTAATCCTTCACTCCTGACCAAGACATGGGGGGGGGGGTGGTTATGCAAAGAGGCTCTCACACCCAAAGGATCCAAAGCTCAGTACTCATTCAGCTTCTCTGCCAAGCTGAGCAGCACTGCTGAGACCTGTGACTTTCTAAACTAGTTCCATCTATGGTTGGTAGGATCTGAGGTAATTATTCCCCATGTTCTCATCAGGATAACAATGTGGAAAGGCTCCCACTATACATCCCTATTGCTCAGCCATGTTAATATACATAGTGTACACAATCCCAACTATATCTACTTTCAATTTATCACATCCTCCATGCTGTTGCAGAACAGGCACATTCCTAAGTGATCTAGCTGTTGGCCCCACTAATTATTTTTTCTGGTGGCCATTGTACAAGTTACAGGTATTATTTTTTTAAATTTTTGGTGGTGATTTAATATTTATTTACAAAACTGTAAGATAACAAGGGTATAACTCTTTCCCACCATCAAAATTCTGTGTCCCCCATTCCTTCCACTGGAAACTGGATTAGTTCTCCCAAGAGCATAGATATAGGTAGACTATAATTTCTACAACTATCTAACTATATATATATATTTTTCCTGTGGTTCAGCCTTCTTTTCCTTTCTAAGTCACTCCCACAACTTCTGAGTGTTCTATTATTATTTTTTTTTTATAATTCAATTATTTTACTTTTTTCCATCCTCTATTCAAGTCTTGACAGAATTTGATTCAAAACCCTTTGGTAATATTCCCCTAGCCTTTACCCCTCTGGAAGTATGGACCAGAATTCTTTATGGGGTGAAGAAGGTGCAAGGTCTGGCTCCTGTAATTGCTTCTCTGAGGGAAATGGACAACGACATGTTAATCATAACCCCAGCCTGTCTATATCTTTCCCTGGTGAGGTAGGGCTCTGGAAAGATGAGATTCTGGGACACTTTGGTGAGGTCCTTTGCCCTGGGAGATAAAATTATAGTAGAATCTACAAGTTACAGGTATTCTAAATCTAGTTTCTTAAGTAGTTATAAAAACTTAAACATAGCATTGATTAGACAGTGATGAAGAAGTAACTGTTAAAACCATAGACAATCATCCTTCCACTATTTTATAACTTTTAAAGATATGAACATAAAAGAAAATGAAATTAAAATTATCCACTAAGAGCTTTATTTGCCACCTGCCATTATTCTAATACCTGCTGATAAAAGTGAGTTTTTAACTTGCAGATTTTCCTTGATAGACTAGAATTAGGAAAGTTTCCCTCTAAAGAGAGTGCTCCAGCTGCCACATGGGGATAAATATAGAATCAATCAAATCAAAGTTTGTCAATATGGGAATAAAAATGCATTTGATTTGTTTCAAAGATTTGTCATTTGCATAGAAATAAAATCATTAACTCATTTGTTTTTTAAATTTTCCAAAGCTTAATTTTAGTTTATTTGTTATTTGGCCTGATTGTCTCCCCCCTCTCATTAGGAGGGAAGATTTAACTGAATTGTTCTTGTAATTCTGAATACTTGTGAGTGGAATTCCTTTCAGAACCATAAAGTCAAATTGTTATGAGATAATGATGTAATACTTTGTTCCCTAAGCTATATAGGTAGACAGTATATGACAGTCACATGATCTTAGCAACTCTGTTTTAGATCCCCAAAACACATGTAAAAGTATACAAAACTTCTGCAATCTCCCAGCAACTCTTGATTATAAACTATTGCATGTTCAATTTAAGTAGCAATTCTTTAAGTTTTGTCATTTCAGCAAATTTATCTTTACAAAGAAGTTAACTTCATTGTACCATTCTTTAAAAAAGTGACTGGTTATGGACTTAGGTTCTGTCTGAATCATAAATATATATGCTTTCAAAGTTTTTTGAAATTAATACCTCCAAAAGGCAAAATGTATACAGGTATACAGGTCTCGCTATTTTTTGTCATTACTCTTAACATTTCTGGATATCATGACTAATCATGAAAGTTACTATGGAAAATATTCTCTGGGTTGATGAGATCCAAGATTATTTAGTTCAGATACTAAATTGAATAGAGATTATGTTAGTTTTTTTAGTGGAAATGGACATAGAGAGACTCAGGGTTACTTGGGCTTCTGGCTACCTCCCCTGCTATTTCTCAAAAATGCTGCTGCTTTCTTACTAAGCTTATCCTTTTATTCTGAAAATATTGCCTACTGTGTAGTGTGTGTACTGTGTGTGTGTGTGTGTGTGTGTGTGTGTGTGTGTGTGTGTGTGTGTGTGTGTATCTCTTTTCATCCTCATTGTAGGGAAATGACTTAGCTGATAGAGTACAAGTCTCACATGTTTCATGATCCTGAGATTTATTGTTTGATTCCTCATGTCTCCTGTATTAGAGTGATACTGACTTTTCTCTCTTTCATGTAAAGCTCTATCATATATAAAGTCAAATAATTTTTAGACAAGCTGATAGAAACCTTTATATTTATTCTTGGCATCATCTCAGTTTCTTGGCAAAAACTGTGAGAATAAATACCTTATGCAACTTCTTATTTTTTAAAAACATTTCACTTATTTCCTTTGATCTACAAAAAAAGAACTTCACATGGGAGTGTGTGTGTGTGTGTGTGTGTGTGTGTGTGTGTGTGTGTGTGTGTTTTGGGGACAGGGGGGTGGTTAAACCAGAACTAAAGCTGTCATCTAAGTCTCCAGAGAGAGGAATTATTGTACTGTTGGTATGCTTTGTACTTCATTTTTCTCAAAGAAACTATTTACATAGAAGAAAAATAATAAAGTTAGAGCTAGAAAATATAAGAATAAGTAAATAAAAAAGAAAGAAGAGAAATAGAAGAGTATCTGTAATCATTAGTATTTCCATTGAAAGTCAAACACCTAGTTAAATACATGTTACCATGTGCAAGGAACTGAATTCAAGCCCCTGACCCCAAATGCATTTGGGAAGCTTCTCAAGCCATGAAATTGTACAGGTGTTTCATTCTCTTCATTTTTCCCTCCCCTATCAATTTATTTGTCTCAATCCAACAAACAATCAATAAACCTTTTTAAAGTCAACTTTGTTAAATATAATGTGTGCACTCTTTCTAGAAAAAAAAAAGTAACATGCTTAAAACAATGTTCTCCAGTTTCACAAAAATCATTAATTTCTATCCTGAGAGCTGAAATTTGCTTCATAAAATTCAACACATAAAATTGTGTGTAACTGATGTATAGTTCACCTCACTTCACAAAAATCTTTGTAATAATGACCCAAAGAACTGATCTTCTTACATTGCAAAGACTTAATATATGAATTGCATTTTATGACCAATAACTCATTAATTTTTGCAATAACTACATTTAGTCAAATATTATTATCCCACATTAGGAAAAGTGATTAAGAGGGGGGTGTTGTTGACTAGCTGAAAGGTTAAGTTGAATCAGGAGCAAAAGTAGGATGAAATATAAATGTGACTCCAAGGTTGTAATCCCAAATCATAGTATTATTTATAAAGGGTAATTTTTTAAAAATTCTTTTTGACCTCCCTCTAGACCTGCCCTTATTACATAATTATTGCTGACCTACCATTATTCCATTTAAATAGGTTAGCAATAAATAGATTATAAATATTAAGGCAAGGAAGACTGTGCAATAGTAAAACACAACTCTTGCATAGCTGTGGTCCTAGGTTAGATCTCTGAAAATATATATTTCAGAAATGAGTAG